>NC_090933.1:812935674-813238704 GCF_040938575.1 Ambystoma mexicanum | reverse complement strand
AAGTCTTTCACGTCCGCCAAGCATTTGCGCTGAGGCGAACATGACGATATTGACATTAATGGCGTTGATAACAGCGTTGGGGCACTTGATGCAGTATTAAAGTCAATATACACCGCTACATCAGAGTTTTGTAGCAGAGCCACAGTGTTCAATAACATTGATTCGCCCGTTACTATTTGTTTTACCGATGGACATGTATCCAGCGCTGCGGCTGCTAAAGGCATCAGTTCCTCACAGGAAACGCTCAGCCGCTCGTTGCCCCTCCGATCACATATTGCATCAGCCATCTCTGCTTCCATTTCCATTACACTTTCCATATGCAGTGTGATGTCAAGCATAGGACAGGAGAGAGATGATTGGGCTTGTTTTGACTTCAAACGAGTCAAAGGCCCATTGTCCACCATAGTTTCTCTCTTACCTGCTATATCTGCTGTCAGCTGCGGACTGCTGCAGACTGAACTCGTTACGTACTCCGCACATGCTCCACACTTTCCTAGAGTTCTTAAAGAAAATTGGGCTTGTTTTTCTTAAAGCCACCACACCAACCAGGAAACAAAACAATGTTTGTGCACCATAGCTGCAGCTCCTCTCACCAGTACTCACTGCTGCAGACTGAACTCATCACGAATTCTGCACGCGCTCCATGCTTTCCAAGAGTTCTTAAAGAAAATTGGGCTTGTTTTTCTCAAAGCCACCGCACCAACCAGGAAACAAAGCAAAGTTTGTGCACCGTAGCTGCAGCTCATCTCACCACTACTCACTGCTGCAGACTGAACTTGTCACGAATTCCGCGCACGCTCTGCTCTTTTCCAAGAGTTCTTAAAGAAAATTGGGCTTGTTTTTCTTAAAGCCACCGCACCAACCAAGAAACAAAACAAAGTTTGTGCACCGTAGCTGCGGCCTAATGTTCTATCTAACAGAAGCTACAAACTCTAACAGGGCCTGATCCAAAATCGAGGAACTCTTGCTAACACAGCTCTTCCTGCCCCACCTGCACCTTGGAAGTAATGACAGTGCTTATGTTACTAAACATCAACATCTATCCTGCTGAATATTACACTATGTGGGACCTCAGGAACCCTTTTACCAACTACCAAAACAATATATTCTAAATTCTCCTAAATGCAAGCAGAACACAACATAATTCATTAACGCTAGCTACAAAGCCCTTAAACTCTAAATTCTAAATATGATCAATGATATTTTTTCATCTCCTTGTTTCAATGTGTGATTCTCTCTAAAGTCTGTTAAAGATAACTACAAATAGCAGGTATGCATAAATGCTAAATCAAATGGTGACATTTGTTACAATGTGTGGGATATATTGACCCACTCAACAGCAGTGCCTCACATCACTAAGCTGCATTTGCACGAGAAACAGCAACCTGGCTGCGCTTGCTCCTGTGCGCATCAGGACTTCAAAACTGTGTTGTGGTAGCAACAAAAGATGGCTGCACCATCCTGCCTAGTACACTTCAGGCAAGATGGAACAAGGGGACACACTAAAAAAGTATGTCAGTGTGTTCTGAGACATATATATGGAATCAAGTGAACAGGCAGCAGTGCAATGCAGCAAAAGCCAAAAACGTCCCCATCAAAATTAAATCTTTTTTCACCATTTCAAAATGCTGTGTTATGCTATTTCCATCTGTGCATTCTGAAACTACTGTGATGGAAAAGGCCCTGCCAGGCCCAGGATAAGTCATTGTGCCTCAGAAAAAACAGGCATAATTCCTGAATGACGGGTGCTGTCAAAGTCCTAAACCACCTAGCCCCCCCCATCTCTCCAACAAACTTACTTTGAAGCCGAGCACTAGAATCACTAGATCTTCCAATACTCTCTGCCTCACTGTGCCCAGATTGACCACTAAAAGAGCCGGTGGCTCGAGTTTCACGGTCCTTGCCCCTCAATTTTGGAACACCCTGCTGCTGAAAATCAAATCGACCAAATCCTTCCAACTGTTCAGGAAATTAGTCATTAGTTAGCTACTGGATAAAACCAATCCCAAGATAGACTAAGCACAGTACTAATTGTATATATTGTACATCCCATACAAATGTTTAACCACTTTATCTAACTACCATTGCTTGTATATATTGTATATTGTATATTACCTCTACAATTGTATAACTGCAAAACTTATATATATATTGTACTTCTGTAAACTGTCCTTTAAGTGCCCTTTTACTCCTGGGTCTGGAGCGCTATATAAAATAAATAAACAAACAAACAAAACAAACAAACAAACAAAAGTAGATTAGAAAGAAAATAACAAGCAACTTTCTTTTCACTCGCACAAGAACACGTGTTTATTTCTTGCCAAAACTTATCCAGGCGCAGCCGTTCAAAGAGACTTGAGACTTTTAACTCTTTAAGCCAGGTCAAGGATAAATGTATCTAAACTTTGGATAAAACTCCTGCTGCAAGGAAATGACTACAGCTGCAAAGACAGTGGCAATCTGAGGAGCTGCAAACCAAATTAAAGAAAGTAATGCTACCAGTTTTTAACATATGTGGAAAAATGGGCTGTGCTGACTGAAGAGAAAAAAATGGCCTGTTTTGGAATAAACTGTTGATGAAAGTATGCTTACTTAGCAATAAAAAGCGATTATGTTAGTGGTGATAATACACACATAGGCTGTCTTCTGTCACAGGTTTGTTTAAAACAAGACCCAAAGTAACAAATTAAACAGTTTAAAACACATGGGATGGATTTGCAAATTCTCAGAAAAACCTGTTATTCCAATTGCCAGCGATGAATCTCCTCCAAGGAAGGAAGATACACCATAGCTTGAAAAACTTTGTATAGGCCAGGACAATGAAAGTTCACACGCTCGTCAGACATCCGTCTGTGCTCCAGGCTGGGACAATAGCAGTCCTGGGACACTCACCTGTCAAGTGTGAAGGGGCAATAAAGCCTTCAATTAAGACTGGAAACCCCCTTGCATGAAAGGAAATGACAGCTGCTTGCAGTTGGAAGAAGAAATAAAAAAACAAGATCTAGTAACAAAGGGACTACTTTTTGGTATAGAGACTATGTTATAAAGAAACGTTAAATACTTATATTTCTGTAGCAAGAATTAGCAATTTTTTATGTAAAAATTCTTTATTTGTTTTTGGTAAAAAAGACCTTTACAAATATCAAAACATCTTACTACAAAAGAAACATTTTAATCGTTCACAATTTTAAATCAAATTTTCTGGGCTATCTTTTAAAACTTGGTAGAACTCATTGCTGCATGGGAAAAGAAGTTATGAAATATGACAGTTTCCAGGGGAAGTGTTAATGTGGCAAACATAACATTTTGTACATTCATCCCTGGGGACAATTCACATTTTTGTATAATATTGTAGAATTTTAGGCTGAATCTTTAAAGTGTAAAATTACCAAAATGTGTCAGAAAGGTGAAACAAGTTTGCACAGACCTGAGGATTGGACTGATCTGAGCTGGCCATAATATGTAAACTGTGTGTATAATTTGCCAAGAGATTACAAGTGAAGAAATGCATGTTTTTTGCAAAATTGGAATTTGAGTAAAGAAAATGTGGGAGAGTTTGGACATTGTAAACCTCACCTCATAAATCTGACATCGTTCCCTTAGAAGTCCAACCAACTGAGAGCGAGGCGGATACTAGCTCCTCTGCCCAATCCATGTAGTTTAGGGGCAGGCGTAGTTAACCCGGGTCAGCCTCTACCTTGATGATGTAATTTTGCATTATAAATAAGGGTCCCTGACAAGACCCTAGAAACACACTCTTCCTAATTTCCTCTGCTGCGTTCCTGTTCCTGTTTCATCTTTCAGACTCTAGGCTCCAACAACAAGGCCAAGCATTGCTGATCCTATTCCAGGGACCATTGCAAAACCCAAGCATAGCTGATCCTGCTCCAGCAAGGCCAACCCTACAATATTAAAATCCACTAATCTCCCAGTAACCAGGAAAAAGTGGGGTACTTTTGGCATCCTAATCCAGCTTGGCTTGCCGCCACTCACTGCATGCTGCTGCCATCCCGCTACCCTGAATACCTATAGTATCCAGTAACCAGAATTGCCAGTCCAGAAGAACTATACTTTGGTATCCAGTCCCTGCCCAGCTGATCCTGTCCCGCTGATTTTGTCTGGCTGTCCTTTGTTAGACTAGATCCGTGTGGTGACCAGAACCGCTGACTGTCCAAAATCCAAACTAAAAAGTGGACTGTGAGTATCAATAGGAACCATAGAAAATCATAATATACTTTGCCTTGCCTTGTTCTTAGTTCCACTCTCTAAGTCATCTTGTCCTTAGCCTGATAACTTGTAATATTGTCAAAAATAATTCTTGTAACTCTGCCTTTGATTTCTTGCACTAGCGCCAAATTCTTTAATCATTTTGAGTTGGTGAAATCATAGGCCCTTAATCCTCTTTCGAGTGATCGGACTGCTTCTGCCAGGGCAGGAGTGGAGGTGCTAGGGTTCAATTGGCGAGTCAACCCTGGAGCTTATTGTGTCTCAATCTGGTAGCCTAGCCTGAATGCTCTAGTGTAGAGTAAAACTGTCCTTGTCCAAATTGATTTTGTTTCCTTTTTCGCGCCTTCATTTTCTCAAAACATACCTCACTAGATCTTGCATAACACACTCAATTTACCAGCTAGAGACCTCTTTCACTTTCATATTGTATCTTGGATACATAGCCACACACCATTCACAATATTGCACACATTTTTATTGAAAACCGTTTTGGTAAATTCAGGCAGGAATTGCAAAAGTTTACTCAATTTCCAACGTGTCATTTTGATTATAAACTATTTTAAATCTTCCATTCAATTTAGAATTTTGTGCTTTTGCTCAATCCATTGCTTGTAATTGCTAGTATCTTTCCAGCGTTGCTCCAGTAAAGAATTGGTTTTGTTTCCAGAGTTTTATACACATGGGGCCTCATTACGACCCAGGCGGTAAGTTACCGCCTGGGTCGTACCTTTACCACCATGGCGTAAACTACATTTACGCCATGGTGGTTGGCGGACTTACCGCCCCATTCCGAGGTCGGCGGGGCGGTAAGTCCCCAATCCCCATTTACCCTTCCCCATTCCCATTTTTGCCCCATAGGGCATAATGGGAGTGGGGAAGGCGTTAATTACGCCACCGTAAATTACGGTGGCGTAATTAACGACAAGGTCCCTTAGCGCCATGGATCTTAACGGCTTCAAAAAGCAGCCGTTAAGATCTCCATGGCACTAAGGGACCTCGGAATCCGGCGTTAAGAGTCGGCGCCGTTTACGGCGCCGTAAAGCCCTTAACGCCGGGGTTGTAATGAGGCCCATGCATTGTTTTATTCATCCATTTCCAAGTGTCATTTTTAGCATTGCCAGGGTTTAAAATCCATTTTTCTCTCTTGTTTGGGGAGGGAAGGTCGGATTTCAAATCTGTTTTCCGTTTGTCATTCCTGATTCCCTGCTGCATCTGTTTATTCACTTAGAATTGATTAGTTGTGGGTTGGGGGAACATTGCAGGGGGAAATTCTAACCCAAGTGCTATCTTACCTAAAATCAAAAAGTGCTCCTATTCCCTGGTGTTTTGTAGTTGTGTCAACAGAAGGTTAAACTAAGTTCATTGCTCACATTCATATTCTTCTTATCACCCCATTGGTGATTGCTGCCCCATATTAAAAATTGTATTATTTCTTTTGAATTTTAAAATAAATAAATAAATATTACATTTTATCAACCAGCCTGGTTCATGGTCTATTGTGACACAGGGTATTTGAAAAGGGTGTGTGATATGAGTGGTGTACCATCTCAATATTGAATCTAACATAAAACATCAGCATTTCAATTGCACGCTGCATACTGGGCCAAGACTAAGTTTTGTGTTACCTGATTGAAATCCTTAACAAATATGGGGGCTCGTCCAGGATTGAGTTGGTTGCCCCCCCTGACAGTCTAACACAGCAGACTAACCTGCAGAGTAGTAATACTTTGTGTAGTGTGAATACTGTGTTACACTGTAAACGCACCCCCAAAACAAATACCCTAAGCACCAGGCCTGTCTATAAAGGTAAAATTAAATCAACCCCGAAATAATTAATAAAGAAGGAACATTTCCAAAATGGCTGTTTTAGTAGAGATCAATATGGCTAGGGAGCACCTTCTGCACAAGCTATTTGTCAGAGGTGAGTGGCCAGAACAGGATGAGAAAGTCTGGCTATAAGACATAACCCATCAGGTCACTGCCATGGACTTGGATACATGGCAGGATGGTGGCCTATTACACCAAGCTCTGAGTGAGCTATATATGACCCCAAAAATCAAAGAGGAGCAAAGCAAAATTGCCAGAATCACGGCCTACATGTACATCCACACAGGAGTGATGCGGGAAAGGCAGAAGGAAAATGTAATTTTAGCACAGACTCAATCTGAACTGTTAAATAAAATCCAGATTGATTTAAGTTTAGCGGAACAAGCATTACAAAAGAGCCAATAGTTAAAGGTAGAATCAGCAAATTACATCATAAATTAAAAGAGGATTTTGCGCGCCAACAGCCGAATAATGCAGATCAAGAGACCCAAGTAGAGGCATTGAAAGAGGAGTGTAGGGAAATGGTTGACTCTCTGCAAGAAAGTCACCAGATGTTAAATCAACAGATAAAATATAATAGGGTCTGCGCAGAGCAAATAGTTACTCTACAAGATCAGATAAAGAAATTGGAAGAGGAAAATAATAAGTTAATCTTGAGAGACCTCCACTCTCAAATAGAATTTGTTGAAGGGCGCCAGAAATTCCATATCATCAAAAAAACAAAGGGATGACCTGGCTGAACAGAGGGGCATCCTAAGTCAAGAAAAAGATGCCCGAGGCCAGGAAATAAGCAAGTTAAAAACCGAGTTAGAGGGAAGAGATTTAGCCCTCCAGGAGCTCAATGAACTAAAAACAGAGTATGGGAAGCTACTGGAGTACGCCAGACAGGTAGAGGGTGCTCTGGAAGAGAACACCCAGAACAAAGATGCTAAAACTCAGGAGGTGAGGCTCCTGCAGCAGAAATGGTCCCAGTATTCCTAGACCATACAGGAAGCACAGAGAGAAAATGAGGCTCTCTATGAAAAGAGTGATGGGCTCCACCAGCAAGTGGCAGCGCAAGAGCGGGTCATTGAGACCAGTAAGGACTTGATAGATGAACAAAAGGATCAGATCTTTGCTTATTACCAAGAAGTAGGGGTTGAAAAAAAAGCTAGCAAGGTTGGAGAAAGAGGGTGCTAGACTAAATCCTAACTGGGGGGACCCTGAACAGGTAGAGAGGGACAGGGCAATCCCTGATCATAACATAAGGACCTCTGTACTCAGGGACTCAAACCCTTTCAGTACCATGAACACTGCCATCTTCATGTCTACTGGCTCACATGAGCCGGGAGCCATGGGGCTGGCAGAATTCAATATGTTTGGTAAAATGAGACTGACAGATCAGCGCCCCCCAGAAATTGATGGATGGGCATCCCTGTACAGTTATCCAAATATTAGGCCTGAGATCTCTGACAGGGAAGTCTCCTATGAGGGGAGGGTCAGGGAATCAGATACACTACTGTCTTCCAAGGGACCAATTGGTTAAATTTGATGGGGAACTAAAGGAAATAAGGCCCAAATAGAGCATCTTTAATATCTCTACCCAGTTAGGGCAGTGGGGGATACTCCACCAACCCAGGGAGCAGGGAAGAGTCAGAAGACTCTTTTGAGCACCACAGGAGTAAAGAAACTAGGCCCCAACATTCTGCGAGCACTTCTCAAGCTCACAGAATCCTGGAGTGCCTAGAGGATCAAGAAGGGACCTCCAGTAGCAGCACCTCTGAGTCTGAGGGCGAGTGGACTCAGGTGACTAAAACAAAGGAGGCAAACAAACTCAGGAGAGCTATGAACAAAGATCCCATTAGGCAGATTAAGGCCATTAGGAGTGTCATAACTCCATATCATAAAAATGCAAAGTATTCTGTTTGGGAACACTTCGAACTATATGAGCAAATGATGGATACTTTTCATATGAAGGAGTATGGAAAATGGACCTTCTCCCCTGAATACTACAGTTTCTTTGCGGGACTGGAGGACCAGAACCACTCCAGATGGTCTACCTACAGGGCGGCCATCTTGAAAAAAAATTCTGCTCACAGAAACCACCAAGAGGCCCGCAAGGTGGCCTACAATCTGCAGTGCGGGGAAGATCAGGCGCCACAAGAATTTGGGCAGGAGCTCAAACTCGCCTTTGCACATACCACCAGGAGGGTGCGCACAGATAGTCGGGAGTTCATCGCCACCTTCTTTCATGCCCTCTCAAAATATATATTGACCCAGCTGGTGAGGGACTTTCATGAGAAAAGATCACTGGACTGGGTCATAGAGCATGCGACCCGCATATATGAGGTACAAAAACCTGCAGATAACAAAAATCCAAACAAAAACCCCAAACCAGCCAACACCCCTGCTGCTGCTAAGATGGCGGAGGTGAAGGTTGCCCCCATTTTCAGCGCCTTGGTGTAAAGCGCTCTATAAATAAATAAATCAATCAATCCATTTTAGATGTGGAGATGGGGGGGGGCTAAAAATATCCCTGTACAAAATCCATCCAACCAAGGACGCAGAAGGGCCTCTGGCCAATCCCAGACAGGTGGTAGTCAGGGAGGTAATCCCACTAATGGGACCCCTAACTCCCCTGATTATATCAGCCCCTGATACAAGCGTATTAGACCAATCCTGGGGTATATATGGACGCCCCCAGCCCAAGGGGGGGAATCCAACCAGGTAGGTACTGCCCCAGGAAACTTCCCTCCTAACTTCCCCCAGGAGGGCAGTAATCCCCCAAATGCCCGGTTGAGTTTCTTTCCCCGGTACCCACAAAACCCCAACCTGCAGGACAACCCTCCTTTCTTTCCCCACTTTCAGGAGACAAGACAGCCCAATCCGGGAGAGGGGAGGCCAAGGGTGGAGGGTTACCAAAACGCTCAATGCCCAGGGCACTATGGGAGAAGAGATAGTTACCCTTCCCGTGACTCACCTAGGGTTGACCAGAAACCCTGTACCAGCCGGAAAGGGTGTCACAACTGGGGCACCAGGTCCAGAACCTATCCCAGGATCTTGGTTGCATGTTGAGGGCTCAACAGAACCCTCAGATGAACATGGCGTCTCAGAACCCCACCAACCAAGTGTCGGGTACTCCAGAACAATGACAGGAAGAGAACCCCGACAACTCACCAGTTCCAGAGGAGGAGGCACGAGGGTAGGGTAGTGTAAAGCCCCAGAGGAACCTTCCTTCCTCACCTGTGAAAAGCCCCTGGACACCCAGGAACCAGAACCAAAATGTCCTGCCCCCAAAAACCTGCACCCAAGGAACAGAGGGCAGGTAGGAGAAATAAAGAACCCAAAAAGACCCATTTTGTGGAGGCAGTCAGTGTCCTCCAATTTGAAGGGGAAGAATACTTAGAGGATTCTGGAAAGAAATCTTCTCCTTTAGGGATGGGGGAACTTCCCCCAAAGAAAAATTGGTCCCAAGGGATTTAAATGAAGACTGAGTGGGAGTGGGGACTGAATCTGAATCGCCTATCATTGAACCCCAGAATGAGCATCAAGGAAACCATACTGTTCAAACCAAGTCTGGTAACTGCCTCCAAAATGGGGGGGGGCAGGAGAGGTGGCCCAGAATCAGATAAAAGGGGAGCCCAAAACTCCCCACATTTCCCAATGTTAAATATTTCTTTCCGATCCCCAAACTTCAACACAGAATCATGACCAAACTGCCCCTGTGTCAGAATCAAAAATAAGTAAATTGACCACCAAACTTGCTCAGAATACCCATTACCTTTACCCATTGGAGGAGAAGGAGGGTAGATGTTATGCCCCAGTCCAAGTGCAAGGGCAATGGACACTGGATCCCAAGCCACTCTTCTGTCAAAGAGGGCCTTTCATCAGCTGAATTCAGGAAGGGGGGAGAGACAGCAGTTTCCTCTCACCCCTCTTCCTAGACAACTTCAGAACTTCGATGGGAATGAAATTCCTGTTGAGGGGACTGTGGATTTTGAAATAAAAATTGGGTGACACAAGGTGAAACACCCGGTCATAGTCGTAACTCCAGAGGGCACACCCTGTCTACTAGGGAATGACATCCTGCGAAGGTTATCCCCCTTAATAGACTGTGTGAACAAGGTCCTCTGGACCCAGACTAACAGGCCGATAAAATTAAAACATAGTGTCAACCATGTTAGTTTAAATGGCACATGCTACATGGATGAACAAAAACCTGATCATATTGAGTTTCATTTCCAGAATAACCAAATACCTGATGTGACAATAAATGCTTTAGGACAACAAATTGGTGATGAGAACTCCTCTCCATTCCTGAAAATCAACCTTCCTTCCAGTCTCAAGTGGCATTCCACACTGGAAGGAAATACTTTGAAATTTGATACCAATTTACAATCTGAAAATCCCGATTCCATAGTCAAGAGTGATGGGAAACCAGCTCAAAGTTTAGCTGACATTCAGAAAATTAGAGAACAGTTATTCATCCCTATTCAGTTAAATGGGGGGAAGGAATCGGTACTCAAACAAGTGTGTGTGAACAACCGTAAGAGCTTCAACAGCGAAGCCATGTTCAGAAGACTCCCAAAAGATCCCGCCATTCCCTCATTTAAATTGATCAATAAGTGGGAAATGGGTCTGGCAACTCCCAATTCCAAACATCTCCTGCCTAGCAGGTGTATGCTCAAAATCCCTATCGGAAACAAAAGCATAGTGCATAATTGTTGGGTCGTGCGAGATGTCCTTGCTGAATTCTATTTAGGCAGTGACATTCTCAATCGTTTTGCCACTATATTGGACCTGATAAACTGCAAAGCCTGGTCTCGATTAGGGGGTAATCCCATGGACATTGATGATTCAGAGAAAGCATTTCGGTCAGCCCAATTGCTGCCGTATGCAGTTGAAGTTCAAATTGGAGAGGAGGTCACCACCCCAGGACGGACCAGACTATTCTCACTTGAATTAAAAATTAAAAGAGGCCAGAAACGGGAAAATGCTGATGCATATATTCACCTCAATGCCCTTCTTCAACAGCAAGGGTTGGGGTTAAACTCAACACCATTAGTCAATGTAGAACACAAAACCATTCCAATATTGATGGATAACAGCGACCTTAGGAGTATCACGCTGGGCGTAGGCACCATTACTGCAATGGCAGTTGATGACCGACATTTTTCCATAGATCTAGGTAATGAACTGGTAGGACCAATCCCCAATGACTGTTTTGACAGTAATAGTGACAATGACTTACCACCAGAAAGGATCTTCACCCGGCAAGGGGGGAATTTCCTGGTGTACTCATCCTGCCCTTATGGTGAGGAAGAGGTGACTTGTGACATCAGGCAGGATGAGGCGATCTTCCATGTCCACAAGGACTGCCCCTCTTGCATGAAACCCTCTGTCCAGGTCAATACTTTAACCAGGGACCTCAGGAGGAGGCCGCTGAAATAGCCAAACCGGAAGTCTATCCCGGCTTCAGGCAAATGGTTGAAGAGTGAGTCACCCTAGCTGATGCCAGTGAGGCCCCGGAGCAAAAGCAAAAGTTGAAACAAGTTTTCTTAGATTTTCAAGATCTCTATGCGGTGGACTCGTATGACTGTGGTCGCACCGAAATCCATACAACAATGATTCCCACGAACCCTGGAATGACTCCAGTGTTTGTGAAGCAATATCGCTTGTCTCTCGCATCCATGGAGTCCCTAATGGAAATGATCAAAAACCTTGAGTCCTGTGGGATAATTTGTCCAGTCCACAGCACCTTTAATAATCCGGTGCTGGGGATTTTAAAACCCAACGGCCAGTGGAGACTCTGTGCTGACCTGAGGGAGCTGAACAAATGGGTCCATATGTCCATATGTCCCGATGGCCTCTCCCCTACATTGAGCAGGGGCTGGCTCAGATCCAGGGGTCAAAGGTATACACTGCCATTGACCTGCCCAATGGGTATTGGACCATGCCTGTCAGTAGGAAGGACCATACAAGGTGGCCTTTACCTTCGGGGGCAGCAATACACATGGACTCAGACTCCCTTTGGATATATCAACTCCGGCAACAAATTTAACATCTTCTTACATAAGGCCTGCCCGACTTGGGTCAAAGGGGTAACTTGGCCTATGTAGATGATGTCCTGATCAAAAGCTCAACTGTGGAGGAACACATAGCAGAAATCCGTTATTTTCGGACACAGTTGAGGGTTGCCGGAGCTAAACTCTCCTTCCAAAAGGCAGAGTGGTTCAGGACCCATGTCAAATTCTGGGGCATGAGATGACTCCTGAGGGTCTCTGTCCCCAAGAAAAGAAAGTGGAAGCACTCCTAAAACTTAAAGACCCCACAACTCTGCTAAGAAGCCTCCTTGGACTGACTAATTACAGTAGGAAGTTCATTGAGGATTACGCAGAGATCACAAGACCCCTGATCCATCTGTTGAAGGGGGGGTGAAGTGGGGGTGGGATCCAGAACAGGCCAAGGAAGTGAAGCAATTCAAAAGAAGCCTCTCACAAGCGCCTTGTCTAGCTTACCCTGTCAAAAACAAGGAGTTCTTCTTGGAGACGGGGTTCTCGAATACATGCTTGACAGCAGTATTATATGAAAAGCATGACAAGGTCAATAAAGTAATCTCCTATGCAAGCAAGACTTTATCCTCTGTGGAGGAAAAATACAATCATTGTGAGAAGGTACTCCTGGCAACGGTGTGGGCATTGAAAAATTACCGCCCGTTCATCCAGGGGCAACACATCATAGTGGAGACTCCAGACCAGCCTTTGCAATATCTCCAAAGGGACAGAATCCAGGCCGGAAATGTGAGTAATTCCAGAATGACTTCCTGGATTCTGTCAATGCAAGGCTTTCCTGTGGAGGTCAGATATGGGCAAAATAAGAAGAGTCCCCTCACGCAAGGTTTGGCTGACTTGTATGATTGTGCCAGAGAAAACTGTCTCGAGGACGAAAGTCTTAAAATCCAAGACAACATGGAGGCGTACCTGAACTCTCCGCACAAAATCTATGAAGAAGACAAGTGCAAAGGAATGCTCAGAGTTTATGTGGACGGGTACTCCTACCATGTTGACAACAACGGGGAAAAGGAACTGGTGGCCGGCATTGGGAATTCTTGGGTGAATGATGCCCCGCAACCCTCTGCTGGGTACAAAATTGGTCCCCGTAGTAGTCAGGTGGCAGAGTTGATGGCAGTTCATCAAGCCATCCTCACTGCTGTCCACCACAAACTCGTCATCATCACCGATTCAGATTATGTCTGGAACGGGTTCGTGGAGCACCTGGTTAATTGAAAAACCAGAGGCATGCTATGTGCTAATAATAAACCGTTCAAACATGGCAAGCTCATTCAACATATTGATGATCTGGTCACCTCCAGTGGGATGACCATCTATTGGAAGAAGATCAAGAGTCATGACAGAATAGAGGGGCTAGACAAAACTGGAAACGACTTAGCTGATCAGCTGGCAAAAACCAGAGCCATCCAGGGGAGCTCCTCGAGATTGAGTTCAATGTTGGGGGAAATCCAAGTCACTGCTATCACTAGGTCCCAGACACATGCTCACAATGAGCTCTCAACTGCCCAATGGAGTAAGGAGACCCCCGATGCCGATTTAATCATGGCACAAAAAGGGGATCTGATTATTGGTACGTTTTATCAACACATTGAGGACCCTGAGAACTTTCCCCTGACGGATACCGATTACCTTGGGAAAGAGGACCTCAGGTTGTTGCTGAAATGTCCAAAAATGTTCCGAATCCAAGACAGTTTGTTGGTAAGGAGATCCATATCTGGCTGTGACCAGTGGGTGGTCCCTACCTCATTGCGAAGCCTGATTCTAAGTAACGCCCATGATGTGGCAACAGCCGGTCATCAGGGGTTTCACACTACAGTAGAAATCTTGCAAGAGGTTGCGCACTGGCCACACAGGGGGCAGGACCTTGACCAATACATGAAAGGGGTGTTTTATGTGTGCACAATTTCAGCGAACTTCACTCACACACCGAGCTCCCCTCTAGAAGAGGGGGATGACACTGCCTTGGTCAGATTTACAAGTAGATTTCATCAGGTCAGTGATTGGCTCCTCTAGGGGGAACAAGTACATGTTAACCGTTATTTTTACCAAATGGGTGCAAAGTCTCCCGGCCCCAAATTTCAAGGCAGAAACAGCACCTGCCCTGATGATCAATCACATCGTCTTGCGTTTTGGCCTACCCCAAAGGATTGAGTCAGACCGAGGTAGTCACTTCACCAGCGAGATTATGACAAAGATGTAGGAGATACTTGGGGTAAAAAGGAAACTTCACATTGCATACTGTGTCCTCTAGTGGTGGAGTTGAGAGGTACAGTAAAACCATTGTGAGCATTTAAAAAGGTTTGTGGCAGATTCTGGGCCAAGTTGGGACATCTGATTATCGCTTGTCCTGATGGCCATCTGATCTACACCTTCTTCTGCAACTAAGATGTCTCCATTTGAGCTGATGACTGGATGAAGGATGGTGCTACCTCAGCATCTGCTCTATTGAACACAGGAGCAGACACTGATTAACGCCTCCACAACTAATGAGTATGTTGAGAACCTAAGAAAACCCATTCAACATGCTTTTGCGTATGCTCAACGGAATCTAGAAAGATCTGCAGAGGGGATGAAGACTCAGTATGATCTAAAGACCGCCAAAAAGGAATACCAAGTAGGAGAAAGGGTCTACTTGTACAATTTCCAAAGGAACCAGACCAAAGATCGCACATTTTTGCCTAGCTGGCGCGGACCTTTTGAAATTGTAGACAAAATATCACCTGTCGCCTACAGAATCCGCATCCCCAAAGGCAAATTGACAGAAAAGAAATGGATCCATATTAATCAACTAAAGAGCTGACACCCTAGGCACACTTTGCAACAAATTTAAGAGCCCAGAGAGAATCAAACAGAGGAGACATCGGAAACATGAGAATGAGGAAAATAAGAACCATAAGGGAGCCACTAGGATTTACAGATATGATTATGTAACAGGGAGTATTTTCTTCATTATCAATTGTTATTATTAAATGCCTGTGTATCCCACTGCTGTCAACCCAATTGGTGGGCAGTAAGTGGGAAATCGTTGTAACCGGTTTGTGTCTCTGTCATAGATTCGTACTGGTTGTGCCTATCTAACAACCAAGGAGGACCGCCCTGGCAGCCTGGAAGGGAGAAACCAAAGTAGATCCGGGTATGTCGCTTCACACCATGAAAGGAATATCCCAGGGAAAGCAGGGAGTGCCGTTCCACGTTCCGACCAGAGACAACTAGAAGAGCAGGACGCACCGTTCTCTGATGGAAGAGGGACTCATACCTGCCGGATACTGCTGTGGGCCATGGAGTAATCCCACTTGCCCGACTCCCCCTCGACTTGGAAGCCCAGGAGAAGTCATGGGGGGATGTGTGGGATATATTGACCCACTCATCAGCATTGCCTTACATCACTAAGCTGCATTTGTGCAAGAAACAGCAACCAGGCAGCACTGCATTGCCTCAAAAGCCAAAAATTCCCCTTGAAAATGAAACATTTTTTCATCCTTTCAAAATGCTGTGTTATGCTATTTTCATCTGTGCATTCTGAAACCACTGTGATGGAAACGGCCCTGCCAGGCCCAGGATAAGTCATTGTGCCTCAGAAAAACTGGGCATAATTCCTGAATGACAGGTCCTGTCAAAGTAGATTTGAAAGAAATCAACAAGCAACTTTGTTTTCACTCGCATGGTAACATGTGTTTATTTCTTGCCAAAATGTATCCAGGCGCAGCAGTTCAAGAGACTTTTAACTCTCTGAGCCAGGTCAAGGATACATGTATATAGACTTTGGATAAAACTCCTGCTGCAAGGAAATGACTACAGCTGCAAAGACAGTGAAATCTGAGGAGCTGCAAACCAAATTAAAGAAAGAAATGGTAGCAGTTTTTAACAAGTGTGGGAAAATGGGCTGTGCTGACTGAAGAGAAAAAAATGGCCTGTTTTAAAATAAACTGTTGATAAAAGCCTGCTTGCTTAGCAATATAAAGGGATTGTGTTAGTGGTGATAATGCACAAGTAGGCTGTCTTCTTTCACAGGTTTGTTTAAGTTAAGATCTAAAGTAAGAAATTAAACCGTTTAAAACACATGGGATGGATTTGCAACTCTCAGAAAAACGTGTTATTCCAGTTGCCAGCCATGAAACTCCTCCAAGGAAGGGAGATGCACCATAAATTCAGGACACATAGGTGCGAAGTGCCAGCTTGAAAAACTTTTTATCTGCCAGGATAATGAAAGTTCATATGCTCGTCAGACATTCGTCTGTGCTCCAGGCTGTGACAATAGCAGTCCTGGGACACTCATCTGTCAAGTGTGAAGGGGCAATAAAACCTTCAATTTAGGCTGGTAACACAGGGACTGCCTTTTGATTACAGAGACTATGTTATAAAAAAACTTTAAAGACTTTTATTTCGGTAGCAAGAATTAGCAAAAATTTAAATTGTTCACAGTTTTAAATTTAATTTTGTGGGCTATCTTTTAAAACTTGGTAGAACTCATTGCCACATGGGGAACAGAAGTTACAAAATATGACAGATTCCAAGAGAAGTATTATTGTGGAAAACATAACATTTTGTACCTACATCTCTGGGGACAATTCGCATTTGTGTATAAAACTGTGGAATTTTAGGCCAAATCATTAATGTGTAAAATTACCAAAATGTGTTAGAAAGGCGAAACAATGTCGCACAGACCTGAGGATTGGACTGATCTGGGCTGGACATAATATGTAAACTATGTGTATAATTTGCCAAGAGATTACAAGTGAAGAAATGTATGTTTTTGTCAAAAACAGATTTTAAGTAAAGAAAATGTGGGAGTGTTTGGACATTGTAAACCTCAGCTCATATATCTGACATCATTCCCTTAGAAGTCCAACCAACTGAGAGTGAGGCTGAGACTAGCTCCCCTGCCCAATCCAAGTAGTTTAGGGGCGGGTGTAGTTAACCCTGCCCAGCCTCTTCCTTGATGATGTAATTTTGCATTATAAATAAGTGTCCCTGACAAGACCCTAGACACACACTCTTCTTGTTTCCCTGCGCTGCGTTCCTGTTCTTGTTTCATTTTTCAGAATACAGACTCCAACAACAAGGCCAAACATTGCTGATCCTATTCCAGGGCCCATTGCAAAACCCAAGCATTGCTGATCCCGTTCCAGCAAGGCCTACCCTACCATGTTAAAACCTACTAATCTCCCAGTAACCAGGAGAAACTGGGGTACTTTTGGCATCCCAATCCAGCTTGGCTTGCCGCCACTCACTGCATGCTGCTGCCATCCTGCTACCCTGATAACCTATAGTATCCAGTAACCAGAATTGCCAATCCAGAAGAACTATCCTTTGGTATCCAGTCCATGCCCAGCTGATCATGTCCCGCTGATTTTGTCCGGCTGTCCTTTGTTGGACCAGATCTGTGTGATGACCAGAACTGCTGACTGTCCAACATCCAAACTAAAAAGTGGACTGTGAGTATCAATAGGAACCATAGAAAACCATAGTATACCTTGCCTTGCCTTGATCTTAGTTCCACTCTCTAAGTCATCCTATCCTTATCCTGATAACTTGTAATATTGTCAAAAATCCTTCTTGTAACCCTGTCTTTGAATTCTTGCACTAGCACCAATTTTTTTTAATAATTTTGTCTTGTGAAATCCTAAACCCTTAATCCTCTTTCGAGTGAACGGACTGGTTCCGCCAGGGCGGGCGCAGAGGTGCTGGGTTGAATTTGCGAGTCGACCCTGGAGCTTACTGTGTCTCAATCTGGTAGCCTAGACTGAATGCTGTAGTGTAGAGTAAAACTGTCCTTGAAAAAATTTATTTCTTTTCCTTGTTCGCGCCTTCATTTTCTCAAAACGCACCTCACTAAATCTTGCATAACTTACTCAATTCACCAGATAGAGACCTCATTTCACTTCCATATTGTACCTAGGATCCATAGCCATACCCCAACACAAAAAACGCTATTCACAATATTTAACCTGTTTTTATTAAAAACTGTTTTGGTAAATTCAGGCGGGAATTGCAAAAGTTTACTAAATTTACAACGTGTCATTTTGATTATAAACTGTTTTAAATCTTCCATTCAATTTCGAATTATATGCTTTGCTCAATCAATTGTTGTGATTGCTAGTATCTTTCCAGTGTTGCTTGAGTAAAGAATTGTTTTTGTTTCAAGAGTTTTATATACATTCATTGTTTTATTCATCCATTTCCGAGTGTCATTTTTAGCATTGCTATGGTTTAAAATCAGTTTTTCTCTCTTTTTTGGAGAAGGAGGGTCAGATTTCAAATCTGTTTTCCAATTGCCATTCCTGATTACCTGCTGGTTCTGTTTATCCACTTAGAGTTGATTAGTTATGGGTTGAGAAAACATTGCAGGGGGAAATTCTGACTCAAGTGCTATCTTACCAAAAATCAAAAAGTGCTCATATTCCCTGGTGTTTTGTAGTTGTGTCAATAGAAGGTTAAACTAAGTGCATTGCTTACATTCATATTGTTCTTATAACCCCATTGGTGATTGCAGCCCCATATTTAAAATGTTATGATTTCTTTGGAATTTTAAAATAAATAAATAAATAAATATTACATTTTATCAACCAGTCTGGTTCATGGTCCATTGTGACCTGGGGTATTTGAAAAGGGGGTGTGTAATGGGTGGTGTGCCATCCAATATTGAATCTAAAATAAAACATAAGCATTTCAATTGCGCGCTGCATACCGGGCTGAGACTAAGGTGTGTGTCGCCTGATTGAAATCCTTAACAACTAAATAACCAGCTTTCTATGCTAATAAAATGTACACAATCTGAACCACCTCCCATGGTTGGGACGTTGCACTTGCATCCCAACATTCCCCCCTTTCGTTAATCATTAACTAATCCTGCTCCCCACTCCCTGTCAAAATTATCCTTGTGCACCCACAATCATAATGGAGGTTCTCTCCCATCTGAAGATACTAAGGAGTTCTTGTTAGAAAACCACAACCCCCATATCCAGCGCAATCAAACCAATGTTCTGTGTAATTTTCAGTACCAGGTGAGGGATATGAAAGTGTATATGGGGCACCAATGAGATTATCTACCCTTACCATACAACGCCATTCCATTTATATATATGTGTGTGCGCATGTTTCAAGAGAGCAGTGACCTCACCTGTTTTAAGGGTTAGGGACATTATAGTTGTTCCTTTGGACAGCGTCTTCATGCAGCATCTTAGGACCAGCTAACAAGAGCAAAATATAACAAGTAACAGGACAACAATGGGAACTAGCAGTTTTATGACTTGGGTCAATCAGGAAGAAACCCAGGAAAACAGTGAATTTAGCCTATCCTGCTCCACCACCCCACCTTCCTTCTGTCTTGCAGCATGTACATTGTGTAGGTCCCCATTATCGTGTGTCAGGGACCCCTTGTCTGAATTGATGGGTGGTGTGTGTATCTAACAGGAGGTCCCTATCTTCGCACACATCCCGCCCTCCATGGCAGTGAGTAGGTACAGTATATAGCAGTTCTGAAGTGCCATTAATTGTCTGGCCCTCAACTCTTCCCTAATGGCATTGAGGCCAGGTTCTGTGTCATTTGCAACATGAATTAGCTCCAGGCACATGATCTGGAACAATTTGCAGCAGTCTGTATTCCTGGAACAAGGAGGAAAGTAAAAAAAAGATTCCATCTTGATGAACATCCGACACTGCTCACGGATGGCCTTGAGCTTCTCTGTGGAGTTTTTCTAAAAGTGATTTGAGCATTTATGGCAGCGCAGGCCCATTGGCACAATAAGGAACAGGCAATGTAATGTGGTTAGGGAACCAACTCCTTTTTAAAACGGTGGGAGCTCGATGTATGCAGAACTCCCACAAGTGCAGAATATGTCCATAAGTGCTTCAGTTCCTCCATTGAGGTCTGGAATCTCGATTGTCCTGTTACAGTGTACATTGGTTCCAACAGGCACTCTGCCAGTGCCCCTGAAACACAAAGAGATGTGTGTGTCTGTACTTTATTGGGACATTCACATTGCCTTCTCCAGGTCAGTTGCTTCACATTTTGTCCACACACATCATAGCATGTCTCATTAATATGTTCCACTACTTCCTCCGAAAAGCCAACCAGTTCACCTGCTTTACAGCTCATTAGTCACTTGCCCCACTAATAGTTATAAAAGATGGCACCTTCCAATTGTAATTGAGATCTTATTCTGCACCGTATCCCATCCTGCCCATCATTGCGAACACATTCACTGCTGTCTGCTTCTAATACGGTTGCCTGAACCTTGCGTCCCTGAAATAACCCACACACCCTACACAGGGCCAGGTGCACTAAATATTGCGCTATTAGAGGTGGCATTTCTTGGGCAATGAACACTGTAGGTGTTCCAGTTGCATGTGGTTTCAGGGAACATATGTAACAGGAATCACTTGCCTTCTCTCTTCCCATATTGCTTATGTAGTTATATGATAAGTTATCTGATTTGGGGTGATACACATCTGTAACACTCTCTAGAACAACGTCTTCATCTTTTGTTTCTCTCCTGCTTCTAATCATAGATACACTCATATGTGCTAACACATCTGCTATTACCATATCATTATACCACCATTTCCAACCCCCAACCCATTAAACCTTATTATAAGAAAGGAAAAAGAGAGAAAGAGAGACAACCTGTGCACAATATAATACTTGTAATGCAATCTGCTGTTCCTGGAGGATGTGAAGAAGAGTTAGTATTTGCTCATCCAAAAGAACACACTGATTTTGGAAATGTCAATAACATATTAATGAGACTCATCTTTATGGCACCCCCTTGCTGTGTCCTGTGGAGTTGGAGGGGGATTGGAACTGGTGTCATTTAACCTTTACAGCAGTAGGCGTGGCACAGATGACCTCGTACACTCCTTGAAAAAGTCTTTCATTCCATTTTCTGATGAATGTTCTGATAAACACCTGATCACCTGGGAGGAGATGTGGTTGCTGCAGGAGTGCTGGGTCATCGATCAGGGACATCGATCTGCAACATATCCAGCTGTTGTGGATGTGGTCCAAGCTGTTGAGATATAACTTTAACATATTTGGTTAGGTCCCTAACATATCCCTGAAACTCATCCCCTAATACTTCAGTATTTTTGGAGCATCAGAGGCTGTGTATAGAGGTGTGAGCAGTGTGAGCAGCCTTCTGCCCATCGCAATCTCATGAGGGGTTTAATGTTGATCCTTTCCTTACTGACTCCTGAGGCCAAACAAAGCAAGGCAATGAAGCCAATTCTGACTTATAGAATGACAGAGTTTGGCCAAAAGTTGATTGAGTAGGCCGTTAAGGCACTCCATAATCCTGTTGGTTTATGGGTAGTAAACTAAGCACTGTTTGTGCTTTATGCTTAACGGAGAGCTAATTTCTTTGAAAAGCTTGTTAAGGAAGTGTGTCCCATTGTCAGATTTCAAGACATCACATATTTCCTAGTGAGGAAATACCTTGTGCGCCATAAATGTAGCTACCAATTTGGCATCCGGATGGGCACAAGGTTCTGCTTCATGCCATTTGGAGAATGGGTACACTACAACAATTACATAATCAAAGTTACTGCACCTGTTAACCTTGTCAGCATAATCAATGTGGAGCCTCATATAAGGTCCCGATGGGTGAAGCACTGATCCCTTCAATGTTTTAAAGGTGTGACCTGTACTATACAGGTGGCATGTAGTACAGTTTGCTAAGAAATTATCTACACGTTCCTGGAGATTTGGGACAAACCAGTCCTCCTCGATGTATGCTGCAATATACTGCTTAGATACATGTGTTGGGTAGTGCAATTGCTCGAGGTCAACTGTATGCAATTCATGGGGCATTACAGCTTTGTCTCCAAATTAAATCTGTGGGAGATAAGGAACACCCTCTTTGATCTATAAATCCTTCTCTTGTTGTGGTGCTCGTCCCTGCAGTTCAATAATCTGTGCAAAGGGTACTTCATTGTATGCGTCTGGCAACTGCACCTGCTGCAATGCTATGTCAGGTGTCCTTGTGTCCTCTGGTACTTCGAGATATGCTGTTTCTTTTGCTGCTCTGTCTGCTGCATCATTGCCATAAGCTATTGGGCCTGTATTGTTTGTATGGGCTGCACACTTCACCAAGGCAGTGAGGAAGTGATGTGTAAATGGCTCAATGAATCTAGAGAGCAATGCTGCATGCTGCACAATCTGATTTTTTTAACCCTCTCCTCTACCATCTTGATAACCCAGAATGCACTGTGGAGGTGACGTATGCTGAGTCAGAGTAAATGGTAACTTTACCTCCTGTAGACATTTCTAATGCTTCTATGAGTGCTACAAGCTCTGCTGCTTGTGTGGAGTAATGTGAGGGCAATCTCATTTTTACCATTATCTTGGGGTCTCCCTCTATGAAGCTCACTACTGCTGCACCATTCTGCCTCTGTCCCATGCTCTACTCAATCATTGATGACCCATCAACAAAAAGCACCTCCCCTTCCTCGAGTGCATCTTTCCTGACCAATGTACCCTCATCTGTGATGCCTTTGGATGTTACACAATCATGCACTGAATTGCCTGGTTGCAATGCATTTGGGTTCCCTGTGCAAATCTGACAATATGAATGGAAGAGTTTGTCAAGATCAACTCATGCCCTGAGGCTCTCTGTGTAGTGAGGGTGGATTTGGATTTCTCTAAATTGGCAAAAATTGCATGTTCCAAATATAATGTTGTTTGAATCCCATTGTGATGGCGGAAGATTTCTGTGTTGTGAAAGCTGCCGCTGCTAGAGCTTGCTCACAGGGAAAGTGACCATGTATCCAATAGTCTACTGTAGTAAGCCAGGATTTTGTGCCCCATGATTGTCTGCTGGGTGAGTACGGCTGCCCTCACTTGACTATTTGAGTAGCAGAACAGAAAACATTGTTTATTGTAATATGCCTTTGCTAAAACGGGTGCATTACTTATTTTTGAGTTCCTGAAGACATGTGGTCATCTCATCTGTCCAATTGATGGGCCCGTTCACTTTCTGTACTTCCTTTAGCTCCTGCAATAGCTGTTTGGTGTAACTAGAATATTCAAATATCCAAGACCTACAGTAGTTACATAGTCCCAAAAACGGTTGCATTTATTTTACAATGGTTGGCTGTGGTGTGTGTTGTACTGCTGATGCTCTTTTCAGGGTTAACATTATTCCTGCTGATGATATTATTTGTCTGAGATACACTACCTCTTTTTGGCAATACTGCAATTTCTTGTCTACTTTATAGCCCTTCTCTGTATGTAAAGTCAATAGTGGTACTGAATCTTCACTACATTGTTCTTCTGTTCGGCTGCAGACCAAAAGGCCATCTACATATTGAATGATTGTGCTTTGTACCTGTATATTACCTAAATCCATGTTTAATACTCTATTAAAAATACTCTGGGACTCACAGTACCCCTGAGGTAATTTTGTGTGTTGAAATCTCTGCCCTTGATAGTAAATGCTGTGAGCTATTGACAGTCAGTTAGGGTGAAACCGGATGGAGAAAAATGCATTTGTAAGGTCAATTACTGTGAAGTTCTTTGCTTCTGTGAGAATATTGCAAAGAATGGTGGTGGGATGGGACACTACTGGTATTTCTGCTTCTAGAATATTGTTCAACATGCGCAAGTCCTGCACCATCCTCCAACTTGAACCCTTTGCTTTTTTGACAGGGTATATAGCCGTGTTACATGGGGATTCTGATGGGTGTATTATGCCTTGTGGCCATAATGCTACAATGGTGTAATATATCCCTTCATCTTCTTCCCTTGAAATGGGGTATTGTCTCACTCGGGGTAACACTGCTCCTGGCTTCAATTTTATTCTAACTGCCCTTATCCACTTCAATAATCCTACATCCATAGGGGACTGGGTACTTTCTCCATATCCTCTTGCAAGTGTGATGGCAATGCTTTAACAATGAGCATAGTGTGAGGTATATCTCTGTGCTGTATCATTATCCGGCAGGGTATGCACATTTCAAACACTATTTGTCCTGCTGTATCTTCAAACAGCTATTCGTCAGACACATCTCTCAGTGGCTGGGTTGGGTCTTTGCCTAAAACTGTGCACCATTCATTCCCTTCCTCATCTGTAACATACAGAATCACTTTGTCAATTTTTGTTATTACCGCTTTAAATCTAAAGTAATAGCGGTGCCTGCATCCTTCTCAGAGGGAACAGCTGACCAGACAAACATTTAACGGGTACACCTAGTGTCTTATCGGTCATCCCGGGTACCCATCCTAGCAGAATCATTACACTGTAGAGAAACAAATCTGGATGTAAGGTCACTCCTCATATGACATTGTCACTGCAATGTGCTTGTGTTATTGCTGCAGTCCTCGCTTGGTACAGGCCTGGTGTTAAGCACTCCATACCTTCCTCAGTGAATGACATAGTCATGTCCAGTTTGCCGAGAAGGTTAACTATGGTATCTTTAAAATGCAGTAAGGATGCTGACAGAACCTGCGTACCTATAGTGATGGCCACATATACAGTTAAAGGAACCGATACAATTGCCCCAGAGAATCCCTGCATGTCCATTATTTTATCTGACATGGGAAACCTTCCTTCCCTAATACAGCACTTTGTCACTCTGTGTCAACCATAAACATGAATGTTCAATCTCCTATCTTCACTCCTACCTGATGTTACTCTTTCAAGTCGACAATGACTGACAGGACTGGGCATGTCAGAGCTCTCTGTGGGCTGTCCTACTGGGGATACGTGTTCATGTATGGAAGTGTGAAGGGATTATTCCCTAAAACACTATCTCGGTGTAATGCATCACTGTGCCTTGGGCCCAAGGATTCTTTTTCCATAGCAGTATAGGGGTCTGTGTAGGGGTATGCATGGATGGCTACAGGACATAGCTCTTTGTGACATTTGGTGCTGGGTAGAGAATTGTTTTTTGGTGGGTTTTGGGCATCCATGGTGCCTGAGGCATATGGGACTACAGGGGACTGCATTTGAGACTGCAGATGATAGGTGAGGGCAAACACTAGACCGCTGGCATATTTGAGGTGGTCAATAAAAAAAGGTGGTCTGCTTCTGCATACACGCTCAAAATGTCCTATCTTCCTACAAGACCAACAAGGTCCTCCAAACCAGGGCCTCATCCCTCTGAATCCACCAGCTCTACGTCTCTGAAAACATCCTCTTCCCCTCTGGAAACTTCCCATCTCCCTTCTGTCATCTGCATACCCCTTGACCTATCCCAGCATTGGTCTCTGGCTGGGCTGTCCTGGTGTGGTACTTCTTCTGTACCAATTTTGGTTCTGCCCTTTGCGCTTGCTCCGCAACCTCTTTCGCCCTCTCTTGCTTCCTTCTACAATGCTGCACTATATGTGACTGTATTTAGGACCATCTCATTTTGCACTTCCTTGGGAAGATCCTTACATACTACATGATCAAATATAACTATATTCTTGTCCAACTCTTTGCCTGCCTCTGCTTGCCACATCTCCTGAATCTGATGACTATAGATTGTGGGATCTTCATCTGCATTCATGATATGCTCCATGATTGAATTTATATCAGGTGTCTCTGGGTATGCACTCCTCAAAGCTTTCCATATGTGTGGTCGACAGTTTATAAATCGTGCCATCATTATCATCATTGTGCAACTGTACCCCTGGATATCCAGCCTTATTCCATACTTGGTCCGCCTGCTCCCCCAGCAGTGTGGTGAAAAAACCCTTCATGTCCCCTACAGCTAATGTGATCCCTGCGGTATGTTTTTTCTAGGGCATGGATCCATTTATCTGTACCCACTGTAAGTGAGGGCAGTGTATTCATTAACTTGTTCTAATCCATATGGGGCAGGGCATGTAGTGTGCTCTCCATAGTAACTTTTGATACAACAAGAACTGTATTCCTCTCTTCTTAGTTTGGGGCGTCCTCTCTCCCTTCTTGTCCTTTGATAGGGCCATTCAGTTGTGGCATGCTGTAAGCATCCGGACCCATAGTGACATTTCCCTCTCGTTCAAGCTCTATTCCTCATCCATTGCCCACTCCTCTTCTATGCCCTTTGCTTCCCTGCCTACCGAGTTATAATCTATGCTATTGTGATGTTCTACCCCGTGTTGCAGGACCTCTGGGGTACCCCCTGAATTGGGATGTTTCTTGCTTGAGCCTACCTGGAAGTCACTGTTAATCCTATTATCAATTTTAAAACGAATCTGTTTTGCCTTCCTCCACTCATCTGTGCCTATCGCTGCACTCTGTCCCTCCCGTAGTCCCTTCAAATATGGAAGAAGGCTGGATATCCAGGGGTACAGCTGCACAATGATGATAATGATGGCATGATTTATTAACTAGCCCCTAGTCCATTCATCGCTAGTGCCAGCTCCGCATCTGCTTTCTTCAACATTGCTGTTTGTTCTTCTACACACCGTATTTTCTAGTTCCATAACCATGCGTCTCGTATTCCAGCATTAAGTTCCTCTGAAATTCATTTCTTGTGTTCGTGGGGGGGCACGTCACGGGGGTAGGTGTTTGTGGCAGAGGGCTGTATAGGAAAGCACCCATAAGGAGGCAGGGGTGGTGATGGTGACTGTGGGAGTCTGATTGGCTCTATTTGTGCTGTCATCAGGCATGTTCTCTACATTCTCAAAAATGTTTCATAATTCGAGTATACTCTGCCTAGTCCTTAACTTTTTCATTTAGACGATGATGCCTAATATGTATACATGTGTTCCAATACAGCCTTATCATGTGTGCTTTCCTCAAGCCAACATTTAAACACTCTTCCTTCAGTCCCATGAACCCACTCACAGTGGTATGATATGATATGATAGTTCATTTATATAGTGCCTATACACAATGGGCCTCATTACAACGAGTGCGTACCCGTAATGAATGGTGCCGGTAAGGGACCAGCACTGTTCATTACAGGCTGCCTCATTACGAAGTCTGCAGCAGGTCCCGCTCAGGACACCTGGCCAGACCTGGCATCCTTAGCGGGACCTGCTAGCAGACCAGGATGCTAACAATGGGCCCGTCATTAACGGACCCATTGTTAGCATCCTCCCCATGGGGATGCTAACAACGGGCCCGTCATTATTGGACCCGTTGTTAGCATCCTCCCCATGGGGATGTACCGGGCCCGGGTCCCGAGAATAGGAATTACCGGGTTCACCAAAGACGGCATGGCCTGGTAATTCCCTATTCCTGGAACCCAGACGGGTACCCGGTATGGGGGTAGCTATGCCACTAAAAGAGGCATGGCTACCTCCATACTCGTAATGAGGCCCAATGTGTTTTATTAAAAAGCGATTCAAGGCAAGGGAGGTAACAAGGGAAAATACAATGACATTCTTGCAGGTCATGAACAGTACGGATGTGAAATTACCTATCGTACTCAGCCTGGCGACATTTCAGATAGTGCAAGAGCTAAGACATAGATAAGGAAGGGAGTGGGAGAGTGGGATGGAAATGGAAACAGACAGGCGACTACCGTACTAGGTCTGAAGACATTTCTGGTAGAGCCAGAGAAAAACAAAAGGTGCGAGAGGGGTACAGAAAGGGAGGGGAGGAACAAAACAAGTGACCATCGTACTAGGCCTGTTACATTTCAGATAATCCTGGAGGGGGTTGCACTAGGGGGAGAGTGGAAGAGACAGGCGAGGTTGCTATCATACTAGTTCCAGGGACAATTCTGATAGAGTAAGTGCATAGAAGAAAGTAAGGGAAGGAGGGGAGGAGATAGGACAAGGGAGAAAGGGAGAGGAGGCTACAACAGAGAGTAAGCAGTCAAAAAGAGTGGAGAAGCAAGAGGGGAGAGCGAATACAATTGCAGAAGTCAGTAGTAACACATAATGCTGCAAGCCAGGATACAAGATGAAGATGGGAACAGCAAGATTCAGGGCCACCACGAGTACAAGATGCAAAGGAAGTTCAGCGTGTGAGTTGAATAAGGGTGACGCACCTTGAATCAATGAAGTCCATAAAAGTCAAATCCAGCATTGGCCACAAGACGGTGATGGTGAAACCAGAAGGTATCAGGACAGACTCCATTTAGAAATAGGCTGGAGGTGTGAAGGGGCAGGGTAGCAGAATCAAGCAAAACAGGCAACACCTGTGTGCCAGAAGGGGGGGAGGCACAAGGGAACATCACAACGAGCCAGTGGGGGTGCGGATGGCCTGTGGGAACAGAGGGAGTAAACATAAGTTGGTGCATGCTTACCTGCTATCTGTACTTCAGGATCTTCTCCCTATACTGTGGGAGCATTTTTCACAGCTGCTCCAATGGAGTACACATACTCTTTCTCATACTCTTTCTCAATTACAAGCTTATTTATCCAGTGGGGTCTTGCCTCAAAAAACGACAAAACCCACCCTCTCACAACAAAAATTCAAACACCCTAACCCTTTGACACACTTCTACTAATACAATTGCCACACCAAACACCTATCTACACAACAGCCTGCTAATGCTCCACACCACCCACTTCTATATACACAACTATTAACAAAATCATCAAATTATTTACACAATGGTGTCGACCCTTCCTCTGTCTCTTTTCTCTCGCACTGAGGGAACTGAACCCTCCTCGCAACTCTTTTACTCTAGGACAGAGGGATCCGCGTCCTTCTGCTACAGGACCATCACTTCAACTACAGCGCTGTCTTTCCTCATTCTAAGAGGAGATACCCCACATCAATTATTCATCTGTACTACTAGTTATGACATAAACTTTCCCCTTGGTGGGGGACTTCACCTCTCTTAATAATACAAATATAATACCACAATGTTCTCTTCCCTCCTCTTCGAGGAGCTTTCCTTTCTCTCTCTTCACTTTCCCATGCTCACACAAATAACTGTCAGCCCCTCTTGTTTTTCTCGGAAGAGTACACTCACCTTATGTCCGTTCTTTCATGTTCCTATGATCTGGTATCCCCCTTCATGTGCCTGGACAACTGAGCGCAGCACCCGCTCTAGGCCTTCAGAGAATGGCAGCACCTGCCAACCTCCTCTTGTTGTGCACAGACTAGTCACTGCAGATGGGCGCGACAACCCAGGATATTGTGCTGGGGAGCCCCAGTCTCTCGGCATCTGGAATCAGGTTGGGATCAACAAATTGTACGGTGTACCTAAAAACAGATTGATAAAAAGCAATCCAAGGTGTGAATAAGGAGTGCACATTTTGCAAGAAAAACAGGTTTTATTACATGCAAATATTGCTGGGAGTGTCAGTCAGCAACATAGAACTGAAAACTGAAAGCTTGCTCAACACGCCCATTTCATTGTCAGGTTTGTTAGCGGGAAACTGCAAAATCTACATATAAAATATTTATCAAACACAAGTCAAACCAACATTTCCTATTGGCTAGCACCTATACAAAAATCTAAACATCACCAATATTTTACTACCTCATTGGTGAATGACTCATCTGTGACAACATTAATACAACTCCAGGGGTGCTTGAGAGCCTAAGAAAGATGGCCGCTGGGTGAACGAGCTCTGGCGAAGGCGAGTGACTTTTGGCAAAAAAGCCTATACTGCCTGCATGGATCATAAATCCACAACGAGATACAGCATCACTGTGATGTGATGTCTTTAAAACTGGTCCATCCTTCTATATCACCAAATGCTGAGGGGTTGAATGGCCCGGGGAAGGAGATCTGCACTGAGGGACACTGACCAGACTCTCCGAACAGACTATGGCAGCAGATGCAATCTGCATCTATAACGCGCAGCAGAAATGCTCCTGGCAATAAACGTCAGTTAGAATCCACAAGTACTCACAATAAAGTATTTTCGTAACACCATTGAGACCACCATTGAAGAAGCCAACACAACCCACAACATGAGGCACATAATTATTTGCATTGATCTGAAAAAAAACAATGGACCAGATATCTGCAAACACCGGGAACTACCTAGAGGCAAGAAAGCAACGGCTAGCCTGGGCTGAGATAATGGAGTCATTGGACTTCTACAACTTACACTTCTTGAGAAACAAGACGAAAAAGACAGTCTTATCTTGGGAAAGAGATGGGTCTAGACAGAATATAGATCACATCTACGTCTCAAAGGAACTCATTTCCATTATAACATTTTTTGAAGTGGTTGCAACGCTACAAAGCAACCACAACATCCTAAGGGCCATTTGGCCCACTTCAGAAACCAGTCAACCAACAATGAGCATATCATTGGAGAGTGACTCAAAAGGACTTCGGCGAAAACTAACGAAGGAAGCAATCTGTTCTATAACGAGAGCTTATAAATCCCAAAGTGTTCAGAACACACCAAATAAACTCCTGTTAGCTCCGGATTACCAACCACTCCTTGATGCATACTTACAACCAACGGCGAAGCAAACCCAACAATTTCAACAGCATCAGCATGTTTACAACACTGAAATAAGAGAAAGGAGAAGAATGATGAGACGGGCGATTAGACATGCCAAATCCTGCCCCACCGAAACCAATCAAGTCAAAGCAGCAAAAGCCAGAAACACATATCGCAACTGGCTAAGGACTCATCGATACAAACTCTACCAAGAAGACTCAGAAAGCATGCTAAGAGCCCTCTCCAACAGAAGACCAAACTATTTTTGGTCTCTAGTCAAAGCATCAGCTTCCTCCACAGAAAACAATTTACAAAACTGTGTGAGTGAAAAAGACTGGGTAAAGCACTTCAGGGAGCTTATTTCACCAAAACAATTGACACGGAAAGAGCAGATCCCAATCTCCAACAGCCAACCTAGGTTGACTAGGAACACAGAACAGAAGCGACTGTGACTAAGATAAACAAGTTGAACAATTCAAGAGCCCCGGGACCAGATGGTGTCACCAATATCCGATTAAAAGCCAACAGGGATGAGTGGGCAGAGCTGATCAGCAAAATCATTGAGCGATGCACCATAGCAAAGGCAATAGCAGCTTTGTGGATAAGGGCAATTATTATCCCTATATTTAAAAAAGGGGTGAAAACAGACCCAAAAAACTACAGCCCAATAGCCCTGCTTGACATGGTAGGCAAGCTGTTCGGCTCTCTCCTATTCACAAAATTCTCTGCCTGGACCAGAATGGCAGACTGCGCTGACCCTTTTCAGTCAGGGTTTGTAAGAAACTTGGGCACTCAAGCAAACATCATGCTGATCAACATCTTGAAAGCAAAAGTTTCGGAGGGCTGCCCAAGAATCTTAATCGCTTTCATCAATCCCGTGCAAGCGTTTGACAGAGTAAAACTATGAACAAAACTAACATCATGGAACTGTCCTAGTTCAATCCTAGAACTTGTCAAACTCATCTATACTGACAACTCCATACGGGTGAGACTCAACAGCTCTGGTCAACTCTCCTCCCTGATAAAAACAGCAAGAGTAGTCAAACAAGGATGCCCACTGGCGCCAGCCCTGTATACGCCTACACGACAGATATTGAAAAATAGATGAAAACAGCAGATCTTTCCCACATACTGTGGGAGAGGAAAAAGTCCCTCGACTGATCTACGAGGACGACATAATCTTGCTGGACCACAGAAAAAATATGTCTTCAGCGCCAGCTAGACAGCTTGCTGCTTTACATCCGACCCCCTTTATTAACCACATTGCCTCATAGACCAAACGCTAAATTGCCATATGTCCATTTATATGATGCAAAGAGCAAATGTAATATTGTACAAATGTGTATATATGCAATGAATCCAGTGTCCTACAAGACTTGTGTATAAATGTATAAATATATAAGGAAGATGTGTATAATTGTGTAAATATGTAACAAAGCTGATGTCATTCAAGACCTGTAACCTGTAACCATATCCTTAAGCAAGAAACAGCACCTAGTTGCCTTTGGGCTTTGTGTGCGATACAAATGAATACATAAAATAAAATAAAAAATAAAAACGTGATTAGTGCATAGGAACACGAACCTCACCTAGTGCTGGTGGCTCATGATTGCCACACTCTGCACTCCCCTCTCCATTGGGCTACTGACACTTTCTGGAGGAGCCAACGGATGTCTGCCCGCGCTGCTCGCACTGCGGTGGTAAAGGCCCCTACCGAGGCCCAACGATCAGGAAAACACTACACGCTCTCGATTCAGAGCGAACAAAAGTCCCAATGGCATCTCTACACAATCACCAGCCACTGAAATTCCATGCCTAACGCTGATGAATGCTGGTAATATAACATTGCAGCAAAGGAATCAGTGGAGACGAAGTGCAGAGAATGACACTGGAGCATATTGCCCATCCATATCAGAGGTGGGGAGAGCGCTGGACAAAATACGGCTGGCCACCAAATTGGTACGGCACACATCAACTGCTGTAACTCTCCATCCGTCGCCCTATGGGAACACTACTCTAAGCCGCATCACTCTGCCCTGCTGACAGCATAACCCCATAGCCGATATAACAATTTTGTGCCGCATCACTGCACCCGGCCATTAATACGTGACGTGAGTGCCCTGGTTAGGGCCTGGGTGAAGTAAAGGAACTAACAGGACTTGGAGAGGGGCCTACCCACACATAGATACAAAAGCTCCTGACTGACATCCGGCCAACTTAAACAGCGGTGAGGGGAGCCCCCATCAGACGGCGCTGACACTGCAGAGCACGACAGCACATGCTGCATGCAACACAAAAGACATACAGCAGACCTCCATGGGGTATCAACCACATGAATGCTGAAGACGCTACAGGCACAGGATATACCACTTACAGGTGCCAGCAGGATGACATAATTTGCTAAAGGACACCTGGCCCTTTTGACTGGAACCTGATAGGGCTATACAGGATACAGTCAATCCACGTGTATTGTGCGCTAAAACATCTACCGACCCCTCATTTGCTGGGCATGGCAAAATCCACACTTGTCGGCAACATTGACATGGACACAGACATATACCCAACTGAAGCAACCCTGCACCACTCTGTGCATCAGCAACCCAAAATGGAGGTCCAGAACCAACTACAAACGATCCCGGTGGAAATGAGAGTAATCGGCCAGAGAACACAAGAGACGAATAGAACAGTCCAAGCGATTAAAATAGATCTTCAGGATATTCAGACATGCCTAAATGCCCAAGCGGACCACATTATGGAGAATGAACAATGCATCAGTGCGTTCGAGGACAACAGCGAGGCGACCTCTACAGAACTGGATGGACTGATTAGAGAGGTACAATGCCTTGGCTCCAAAGTCAAGGGCCAGGAAAATCGATCTTGCTGCAGCTACCTGCACCTTGTTGGCCTGCCGGAACAGGTGGAGAGACCAGTCCTTGAGGCATACACACATCACTTTCTCCAAGAGCATCTGCACATCCAGGACACAAAATCCTATGTGATCGAAAAAAGAACACAGAGCTCCCATTCCAAGACCAGCCACTGTAGAACGCCCACGTCCCATTAATATGCGCCTCCTCAATTTCCAACTTAAAGTGGCCATTTTACGGGCCTACCGTGCCGCAGGTACAATTCATGCAGAGGGAGCCGGCATCCTCATATTTAACGACTACTCGGTGGAGGTGTCTCGATGAAGGAAGAGGTTTAACCCCCTATGCAAGGCACTGAAAGGCTCGAACCACAAATACTACCTAAAATTTTCAGCCATCAGGTGCATCCAAATAGACAAACAATGGCACTCCTTTGGTGACCCAGAAGGTGCACGGCGCCCCATCCAGCAACATGACATAGTTTCCACCAACTTCCCCATCGAGATGGAAAATGATGGCCAGACCAACAGCGCAGAGGCCTTGCAGTGGCATCAACAGCAGCAGCCAAATGGGAAAAGACAGCACTCCGGTAGACGGCTGGGGGGACCTGGTCGCAAAAATACAAAACCTCCAAATTGAAGGTCACAAACTCACTATGCTTCCCCACTAATGACATTGCTTTACAATAGCTCCTGCACTGGCGGGCCCAACCCCCTTTGTTCTGCACTGGGACCTCTGACATCTAACCTACTCTATCATACAGCACCGCGGACAAGTGACACAGGTGGTCTCGCCACCTGTCAAAATTGCAATATCCATGCAGGTGATTCTTTGCTGCACCGCTCACCACCCCAGGCCAATCATAGGCCCCTGATTGCTTGTTTATTTGCTTGTTTGTTTGTTTGTTTGAACTGCCAGTGGCCCCTCACAGGGTTGCTGACATGCAAGGGGTTTGGGGGGACAGCTTCATTTCTCTCCCACCCCCGCTGCATGGGTTCTAGCAACAACACGTTATTGGGATAATATTTGGTATTCTATTGTTTATTTTGCTGTTCCAAAGTTATCCATTCTGTTCGATTGTTTGTGAATTCGTTACACGCATATGTATGTTATACATGATCAATTGATAAGGCCTCAGTACTACCCCACTATTTGACACCAAGACTTACTCATCGGCCTTCCCCCGACAGAGATATGGCGATTCAATCACATCTGGTGACCTTTATTGCCCAGGGGATTGCTCACCCTATTAGGAGACGACAGGTACTTACTTAACCATCTGCGAGACCTGCAGAGTGATATTGCATTCCTACAGGGAACGCTACTTTACACACTTGAATCGAGGAAGATCTGCCATTGGGGGGTCGGGGTAACTGCACACTCTCCATACCGAAGAAACCGTCTACATACCGAGGAAAACGAGTGGTGTCTATCTTGATACAAAAGTGCCTCCCATTCCATACCATCCACGCAATTCCGGATAAAGAGGTAAGATATATCCCCCTGCATGGCCATTTACATCACCGACCAGTAACCCTCTTGAACATTTATGCGCCCATGACAGATGCACCGTCCTTCTTAACGTATACATTTGCAAAATGTGCACACCTTTTGGGGAATCTTACTATCATTGGGGCGACTGGAATGTCGTGCTGGACCTGAGTCTGGAACGACAGAGCACACCTCTGATGCAACAATCGGCCCCGTGCAAACGAGCCACCCTACAAAACCTTATGTCTGATCTCAGACTCACAGACGCATGGAATGTGTTTTTGGTCTTCAACAATGGTTTTTATATTTAGGTTTTGTGGCACTGGAAAACCGAGGATGTTTTTGATCTATTAGCTAGGTAGGGTTAGTAAGATAGTACTTGATTGAGCTCTCTTTGATTGAATGTATCCATTGTGTCATTTATGTATGTGCCTATTAATTCTACATTCTCACTTATTTACCAAATTGGGGATTTGTTCTCCTTTGTTCGCACATTTCGCTCACAAATCTGAAAAAAGTGATATGATTGTAAACAATTTATTGGTAAATGCAAAATATATGGTGTGTGATAGAGGTAATAAGAGTGAATTTGTGAATTTTTTCATTGTTTTATTCATCTATATGTTTTATCTGTAAAATTATAAACAGGTCTAATTAGCATTTTTATGGTTGAAGTTGTAGGACCTATGGCCTACGTAATACATTATGAGTAATTATATATAAAAAAAAAAACTCTTTTGTGTGTGCTGTTCTTTGAGGCAAATCATAAGCCCATAAATATGGCCAGGTTTATGCAAAAACTAGGCTATTGAATCAGTTTTCTAAGTGGTTCATTTGGGGGACTCCCCTCTGTGTGTTAGGTGCTTTACACCCACAACACCTACATAACACCTTTCATATAAACTGCCATGGATCCTACTCCAGACTAGACTTTTGGCTAGTCCCTACAGCCACCTTGCCATTGGTATGACAATTCAAAATTCATACGGACGATACTGTCCGACCATGCGCCGGTACTTCTCCACATTGAACTACCAGGAATGTCACAAAAAGACCAATGTGGTGACTAAATCTAACCGCACTGGGTTACCCAGACTTCCTTGAACACCTTGAGACTGACACAGAAAGTTTATAGTTAAAGTTTGGAATATAAAAGGGTTGAATACAATAAGTTCGAATCAAAAGGTTTAAAAAAAATGACCAAATGCACCTTTTTTTTGGGGGGGTCACCCCCAAACCCTTGTTTTTTGGGGAAAAACCACACATTTTCCTATACCAAACACACACAAAAAAAAGACATTAAAAAAAGCATTTGGTCATTTTTTTAAAAATCTTTTTGATTTGAACGTATTATATTTGACCCTTTTGTATTCGAAATAATGACTGGACACCACACAGACATATTCTGGCAGACCAATCTGACCCAGGGATATTTTGCTAATACCTGTTGAGACACTTTTAAGGACTTTATTAGGGGACAATGTATGTCTAGGTGGGCCCAGAATCTAAATACATGGTGGGAGCGAGAAACACAGGTTAGCACTGACATTGTGTGGAATGAGACACTGCATAAGTGCATGCGTGATCCCCTAATACACACACAGCTTGTTCGGCTCTGGGTGGACCTCAAACACATCTCCACCCAGTGGGTTCAGAAATCATTTTCCAGCTGGTCGCAGGCTTACTACCTATATGGGGACCACCCCTCCACCTGATGGCCCTCGCCCTTCACACCAGACAGGACTCCCAAAGTATACAGAACATCCGGGATCACCACGGGACCCTCCTTACAATGGAGACAATCATAAAAAGACGATTCACCGAAAATTACAGTGAGCTATATACTAGCCTGGATCCAATACCTCCTAGCCGTATCAATACCTTTTTAGTTGGCCTCCGACTACGGACTACGGAAAATCGATTTCACTCAAACAGCTGAATTGGAGAGTCTGATCACGGCCGCATAGATAACCTGGGCTATTGGCTCCCTAATGGTGGGCAAGGCACCCAGTCCGTATGCCCTCCGCGTATATCTCTACATGGCAATGTCCGAACGTGTGGCAGTATTTGCGGAAGCCCACAATAATAGCCATCTACCACAGTCGATGATCACGGCTGACATCATAGTCTTTCACAACAAGGACTGTGACCTGGCAGACTGCCGGTCGTACTGCCCAATCTCTCTGATCAACACTGATACTAAGGTTCTGGCCAAATGCCTAGCTCAGAGAGTAGAATAATCCTCCCACAGCTGATTCACAAAGACCAAACCAGGTTTATTCATGGCCGACACTCAACATACAATGTTAGACGGCTGCTACACATCATAGCCGGACAGCCAGACCCGGGCAAAGTAATCTTAACGATCAATGCTGAAAAAGCATTCAACAAAGTCAGATGGGACTTCATGTTCCGAGTGATGATGCTGTATGGTTTCACACTGGCATTTCTATGTCTAGTCAGGCTATTATATACACACCCCATGGCCTCTGTGACCACTAATGGTATCACCTCCGACCCGTTTGAACTATATTCTGGTACCAGGCAGGGTGCCCCCTCCGTCCCCTTTTGTATGCACTCTCAATTGAGCCGCTGGCAGAAAACCTTTGCATTGACCCTGAATGGAAGGGAGTGCTACGGGGTGGGGGGAAGAACATCGAATATCGCAGATGACCTCCTGCTATATGTCAGCAACCGGTGGACATCACTTTCATGGCTGCATCAACTACTGCATAATTTTGGCCCCATGATGGGCTATAAGGTCAATCGCTCGAAGTCAGAAATTCTCCCACTCAGAACGGACATACTATGGTATCCAGGAGGGGATGCTCCCTTTTGCCTCCAGCTGCACAATATAAAATAACTTGGGATACTCGTACACTTGTACACAACAAATGTGCAAAGATCTAGACACATGCATAGCCAGATTTATGTGGAGGGGCCGAAAGGCACGGCTTCAACTGGAAGTTCTACAGGTTACCAACGGTGACTGTGGACTGGCGGTGCCAGCCTGGCACACTTATTATCAATAAACCCAAATATGCTGGGCCAAACGCTGGCTTGATACGATGGACACGTCAAGCTGGAGGAACATAGAGCTATCCTTCCTGGCACTGTACTGCGCATCGGAAATCTGAGACGTCCCACTGAAGAAGCTGCCCAACAGTATTGGCTCACATTCCTTATTAGGTCCAATGCTGATACAGTGGCACAAAATGAGAACATTTATGAGTGCAGATGTTCGAGCTGACCCTGCATGGATTAGTATAAGGGCAATCCTAGCGATTGGCTTTGGTCACTCATTACACCCTAACCAAGACTTTCTTTGGCCAGCGGTTAACGTAATGAAATATTATGATGAACACTCTCCCGTTGACTTCCAGTAAGCCAGCCAAGTGATACAGTTATAGAAGTCAGACTGGTTATGATACCATACTCTCCTAGAGGTTAAACGCTTGAACACGACCGAGCAAACGCTACAAGCTAACCCGTCAGCTGGAGAACTTGAGATGGAACAAAACTTAACTACCTTCCCACGCCTGCTTGCATTTTACACTATCTGCACCCCAAATAATACCAGGCAGAACCAAATACTTGCATCACAATGGTCCAAAGACTTGGAAACCCTGGTGACACTAGAAGATATATAAAGCTCCTTTGACGCCATACCCGCAACATCATACAACATCTGCAATATAGAGATCCACTTCAAACTGATCCAAAGGCTATACTAAACACCTAGAAAACTCTATAGGATGGGTCTCATATAGACACCTGCATGTTGGCGACAATGCCGAGGACTGGGTACTATGGGGCATATCCTATGGACCTGCCCGAAGATCAGGACAATTTGGTAAATGGTTCACAAACACACCATGAGGGCTCACGGAATCACTCTAGATCTCGCCCCAGGACCAATATTGTTTGGCGCTTGGAATGAAGACTGGAATACTGACCCGATGATTAGAAAGCTTGTGCATGCATACAGTACTTTTCTCTGCACGTAAAACCATGCTCCTCCATTGGAAGGCAAATACAGTCCCTACTAAACAGGCCTGGCTGACCCTATTGACCAAAATATTCTCACTGGAATACCCAGTTCTTAAACACAGAACCAAGCTCGTACAGGCAGACCATATTGGGGCATTGGCAGATGCCTACGTCTGAGACCACCAGAACTGACTACTCAGCCAGACGGCGAAAGGGGACCAGTGGCCTTTCTCAAGCCTGGAGAGAGAACCACTCTGACTGGGACTTGGATGCTAACACCAGCTCTCTCTCTCCCTCTCTTTCTCGGACGAAAGGAAAGCTTAATATAAAATTAAAATAACAAACCTCTTCATAACGGGGATTTGGGGGACCTCTATATTATGTCATATACAAATGGACACCTACTGATCTATTTAAACTCTTACTGAATCATGACTACACGCATATACATACATATGCAAGTTTGGGGGGTTTAGGGGTGGGTGGGTGAGCACCACATTGGTAATTGGTGAGAGATAGGAAGAAGGACAGGGGATGGTATATAGAGAGAATGCGATGAATACTGCAAATATTGAGAATGTCTACTATATGTACCATGTACTCAATCAGATTTGAAGACTATAATCTCTGTTCTTTCTTGGTTTCTTTTGCTCAAACAAACTCAATTAAACGATTTTTTTAAAGAATATATAGCTCCCTGTGAATCACATAATTGTGCAGTCAACAGAAAATACTATGCTCTAATATGCTATTATACTCAAATTACTTGTTGTAGCAATGCATGTGTCTTATTGGCCAAAACAACTTTAGGTAACTTGTGACGTGCCCCCTAAACAGACCAATCACAGAACTAGTGTGAACAGTGAAGTCAATACCCATTGATAACAAAATGATAACAAAATGGGTACGATACTGCTTTCTCGTGAGACAAGGCAACTTGGTAATCCCAAACAGCACCTTGATCTTGCAGCTGTACAATTTGGCAACACCTCATGCGACACCCATCTTGAAACATGTTGCTTTCCTATTGCGCATCCTTCCCTATCTCTCTTGGGAACCAGGTGGCTTTATAAAAAACACAGCTGAGGCACTGCTCTCGGGATTTATTTATCGTATTTATTTGCTCCATTTAGCTTGACACCTGTATTTCCAATGACCCTTCTACTTCTTAATGGAGGAGCAACCTAGCTCAATATTCTGGCAATATCTTGGTTGCTGGTAGGCCACTGGCAGCACCAGCAGCCTACTGGAAACCTCCCCATACATTTTGTTAACGGGATATCACAGGCGGCGGTCGTACAGTAAGTTCTCATTCTCCATGGGAATGGGAACACTGAAGCACCGGCTTCAGTGAATTTTCTGCCGGTATCGGTCTGAAGTACCAGCAGGTCAGGCATGCCAGTTGTTTAGTGAGCCTACTGTCAGATTCGGAGTGACCCAGTCTGGAAAAGGTGCCGGTAACCTTGTTACCCGCATCTTTATTTCCTGACTGGGACATTCATAATGATGCCGATATCTTGTTCTCACCAGACTGCCCTTCGTACATGCTGCAATTGTCTAATCATCAGGAGATAATGCATTCCATTTTTAGCTCCTCTCGACTTCTCTGCCTTGCACCATTACCTACTAACCACCTAGTGCTTCACCCCCCTGCCAATCTGTCTTGACCAGATTTGCCAATGCATCTTTTAAATATTGCTCGGTCCCGGACTCAATTACGGCCGTTACTGTTACACCCCTCCTCAAGAAACCCAGCCTAGACCCGAAGGGCCCAGCCAATCTTAGACCCGTTACAAACTGCAATTTCCTCCTCAAAATCCTGGATAAATTGGCCACCTCCCAATTTCAAATTTACGTGGAATCAAATGGTATCCAGCACTGCAGGCAATCAGGGTTTCAACCTTCCCACAGTACAGAAACTGCTTTGGTCAACTTGTAGTCCTATGTGCTGAAAATCATGGACGAAGGAAAAGCTGGGCTGTTGGTCATGTTGGATCTGTCAGCGGCTTTTTTGATTTAGTGGACCATGATTGCCGCCAGTATTCCTTACGTCAACTTGGACACTGCTCTAAAAAGACCACTGACTGGTTCCAGTCTTTTCTAACTAATCAAGAGTCATGGATCCATTGGGGCTCTGCATCCTCTCCATCAGTACCCTTGTTGTGTGGAGTTCCGCAGGGAGCATGCCTTTCACTGGTTTTGTTCAACCTATATATCCGGCCACTTAGCTCACTCCTCGATGACCTGGGTGTACTGTTCACAAATTACGCTGACGACACCCAATTAGTCCTGGAAATCAGTGGCAAATACACTTACGATTCGGCTACCTTAGCCAGGGTCTACGATCAAATCAAGGCTTGCATGTCAAACAACTGGCTCTGTTTAAATGGCAACAAAACTGAACTCCTTGTCTTCGGTTCCTGCAGGCCCTGGCTAGACTCAGTGTGGATTACAAAAAAATTCAATTTGGGAAAAATGCTATTGAAGTGCAAAACAAGGTTAAAACCCTGGGTTTTCAGTTGGAGGAATCTATGAATGCGTATGCCTATGTCAATCAGTTGAGCCGAAACGGTATCTACTATCTACGGCTACTTAGAAACTTCCGACCTTTCATCACGGAAAATAACTGTGCAATTGTTGCCCGAGCAACCATTCTGTCGTGGCTTGACTATTGCAATTCACTACTGATTGGCGCCTCATCTTCTTACCTGAAGAAATTCCAAATACTTCAAAATTATGCTGTACGTGTGTTTAAAAAGATCACAAGAAGGGCTAATGCCCTTAACCATCGGAGGGACCTCCATTGGCGCCCGATACAGGAGTGCATATGTTTCAAAGCTTGTACCCTGATCCATTGGTGCATCTTTGGAGAGGCGCCATCCTACCTAAAACTTTGGACCCCCTATTGCATCCCAAATAGAGCGCTCCGCTCTTCGAACCAACCACACTCTTCGAACCAACAGCAGGTGCTCTGCCCCAGCTTCAAATGATCAAGAGGCCTGGGAAGATCTTTCCCAGCAAGAGCAGCTAAACTCTGGAATCCACTGCCCCTCACCCACAGATTAGAGGCTGAGTTGAAATCTTTTCAAAAATCTTTAAAAACTTGTTGCTTGCAATTAATTTGTATTCATCACGGTTTGGAATTGTTTCTTTAAAAACTATTAGTTTCAGCCACTACCACCCGGAGCACACTTGGTCCTGTCTATTTACGTTTGTTCTCAGTGTGTAAGTGTTGCTCCCCAATGCCTGCAGGCTTTCGGCATCATATATAAATAAATAAATAAATAACAAAAGGGGAAGGGGAAGAACAAATAAAATCTAATTAAATTAACAAAACAGAAGCTCCAAGATGTGGCCTGATGTTCTAATTAACAGAAGCTGCAGCTTCTAACAGCCAACAGCCCATATGTTACTAAACATCAACATCTATCCTAATAAATAATACACATGTGGCACTTCAGCCCCCCTTTCACCAACTACCAAAACAACATATTGTAAATTATCCTAAATGCAAGAAAAATACAACATAATTCACTAACGCTAGTTCCAAAGCCATGAAACTATCAAGACCTAAACTCTAAACATGATGAACAATTTTGTTTCTGCACCTCCTTTCAACATCTGATGCTCTCTAAAGTGTGTAAAGCTAACAAATGGCACGTGTGCAGTAATGCGAAATCAAATGGTGAAAAGGCTTAAATAACCAGCTCTCTGTGCTAACAAAATGTATGCAATCTGAGCCTCCTCCCACGGTTGTGAGGCTGCACTTGCACCACAACAGGAGTGTCAAAAGTAGCAAAAAGTGATTTGCAACAAAAAGGCTTAAAAATGGTACAGCAGAAGAAATACTTGGAAAAACCAATATGGGTCTCATGTTCCTGCTGGGTGCCAATTTCCCAGAATGTAACAAGCAGGCAGAGACAAGCATTCTGATTGGCAGGCCATTTTGCTGATATTTTCTGCAGTTAGCTGGGGCACAGACCTTAGAATCTGCCCTGTCTCATGTCCCTGCTCTGTGCATAAATTGCACTAGTTTCTCCTCATGCATCCTACTTTGATGCAGGCCAAGAGGCTTGAATTCCTATGGATTCCACCTGCATTGTACACGCGTAAAAACAGGTAGAACCCATCAGTATGCTTTGCTATGGCACTGTCCATGCAAAATCATTGTGGCCACGTCTACTGCTTACATTGCTTAAGGGTTGCAAAAAATCAAGGAACATCTGACTGCTCAGAGTACCATAAATGTTTGTCACCCCCTTCCACAAAAAAATCATAATTTCATGGAGATGGCCCGAGGTATGTTCATAGTTATTATTATTATTATTATTATTATTATTATTATTATTATTATTATTATTATATCTATTGAGTACACACCTACCTCCGGGCACTTTCACAGTGAGGAAAGCAGAAATAGAAGGCAGCGGGAATTGGAAACTGGCAAGGTTTCTACAAGCATCCAAGGGATGAACCAGAGGGGTATAGATTGCAAGGTCACAGGTTAGGTGGGGAGTGGAAAGTGTAAGGACCTAGGTGTTAGGAAGGAGGCATTCCTTGAAAATGAGGGTATTCTGCTCCTTCCTGAAATGTAGAAGTGAAGGGACGAGTATCATGTTGATGTGGAGGAAGTATAAGCCTTGCCAAGAACAATTCTTAGAATTCTCTGGAGGCAGGCAAGTACATTCAGTGGTTGGACAAGGTGTGCCAACTTACTCCGATGGATGAGGGACAATACTACTTACAACCAAATAAAGGAAAGTGATCAGGGTGCCTGAACGTGGTGTACACACTTCACACAATTTTCACTTATCAGATAAATGACATTGTTTTAGATTGGAAGGCATAAATATTTTCATTTTTACCTAGTGCTTTAATGCATACAATTAAAAAAAAATGTTTTCAACAGGAAACATATTAATGAAAAGGCAATATCTGTGAGTGATATATTGATATTTTTCCAGGAAGGTATGCCAGAACCTACAGAATAGCATGTGCAATCCCTTGCAACATTCAGGAATCATAGTGATACAAATTACATGTGCATCAGCTTTCAACATTTGCCATGTTGACATTTAACACTGGGGGGGGGGAGTCGACACAACAGTGTTTCGGCCATTCATTAGCTGATCTGTGTTGCTGAGGAGTGAGTGGCCTTCATCAGGACGGCAAGAGGACATGAAATAAAAGGTTCCTGTTTCTGTCGTGTTTTAGTATTTCCACAGAGTAATTCTAATCGTCATAGCTTCTGGATGGGTCTAGAAGATGGCTGACAATTGTGTTTCTTATTTACCAAAGTTCCCTCTATATGGATCACGCTGGAAAATGGCTAAGTAAAAACAAACGCACTAATAAAATAATAAAAACAGTTACCACACCGAGTACCACTGGTGAATGTCAGCTTCAAAGAAGACTTTTTCTTCACAACTAGTATTTTCTCATGTTTATCACAAAAAGATGGCACACTCAGTGCAACTAGCATACTTATGCTCCTGTCTCCAAACAATACAAAGACGGTCCTGATTCCAGGTTTGGTGGTATCCCACGAGTAATAATGACAGGATACCACCAAACGTAATTCCCATTGCCGCCACTTCGTTGGCTGGAATTACTGGCAGGCTCCAAGTGGCGGAAATGACAGTAAATCCCCATTCCATGGAGACCCACAGGGCTCCATGGGGGGATTTGTTTCAGTATTACTTGTAATGGTATTACAATGCCAGTAATACCAGCATTTTTTTGCCAGTATGGGTCGTATTTACCTCCAGCTGCTAGCGGGAGGTAAATCCTCCATTCCTTCCAGCAAAGTTGTAATTGGCCGGTCTTGTAAAAGTGCCGGTAAACGTTATTACCAGCACTTTTACTGTGCACTGGCCAACTCATAGCGAGAACCTTTTTCTTTGCTACTAGTTCCTTATTGCAAGAACATGGCTAACTCGGTTCCAGCCACTGAATTTGTCTCATGTCTACCACCAAACTTTGCTTGGATTTTCCCTGCACTCTCTAGTCACTGAGAAGAAAATGCATGTGTTTGTAGCCCATATAAGGTGGAATCCTACTGTAATGTTTTCGCTATCCCTCACCTAAATCCTATGTTAAGTTTCTACCGCTCCCTCCATTCAACACTGATTTGCCTTGAATAACTTTGTCTGGGCCCAATGACTACCCAGATACAGTGGAGGGCAGCATGTGGGAGTGTGGAATGCCAGCATATGTCTTTGTGAATAAGAGATCCACTAGCATTAAGTCATACCATTATCATAGGTGGGATGCTTTGTGTTCAAATTAATATTTCTGAGGGTATATTTGCAGGTGCAAAAAGGTTTTGTGCATCAGTATATTTGCATATTTTTTCCAAATCAGATTTCCACAAGCATAAGGGAGGCGTTGCACAAGCCCACATATTTTGTTACATAAAAGTAAACTGCTCTCTATTAAGCTTTATGTTTATAGCACTAGGATCCATCTAGTGTCTGAGAATAGCTCATGACTTAAACGCTTGCCTTTGACATGGGGCAAGCGCGCACTTCACAAGTTTGAATCTCAACTCCCGAATCTACTATGTATCTTTCAAGTTCCTAAAGCTGAGTATAATTAAGATTGGTAACAAGGACAACTAACATACTGCTGAGAAGTGGGTTGAATCCAGATTTTGGAAACCCTAATGGGAGAGGTCAGATGTATTTTCCTATGAATGTAGATAGTCTTAATCAATGAACTTCGGATCCCAATACTATCCATTTTGACCTTTGCTTGGCTTTGGAATATTTGAAGGCCCATACTATCTAGGGTATCAGCAGCGACCAGGAAGTAATGTCCTAGAAGGTGTTTATTTATAGGCATGCAGTCTAGACTCCCACGCTAATCCTCACAGCAAACAGGGACTCTGCACATCGACCCACCTGCTTGCACATATTCTGCTGGCATGAGGCAGGCATACCTATAAACAAGATGCGAAGTCTTGGAATGCCTGCATTTAAAGGCGACACTCACGTGCTGCCATTCAGATTTCGAGAACCGGAATCTCGCGTTTATGTATATAGCCCCCCCATCAGACGGTCTGATTTGCTGCGTATATTATCCTGCTTTGGAATTGTTTAAGGAATTAAAATGGTGATGGTTTGATACATCCAAGGTCACCCATGGGCACTTAACATGGCGTCGTGCCCTTTATAAGCAGTTTCTGTCCTAAACTGGTACGTGTCCATGGCTTTTGTTTACGAGCGCTCTGTCAAGCCGTTCACTGCGCCGCTATCCCAATATGAACCGGATGAAAGCAGCCGCATGCCGCTGTGGGAAAGCAGTTGTTGATCCAAACATGCATATCTTACCATAACAAAAAGGGCAGTGGCTCTTCGTTATCTGAAACAAGACTTTAATGTCACATCATTAATTGGCTGGGCTGGGATTGGGATATGGTCTGAATCAGCTAAATCATTCCCATGGTGGATCTGTTTGTCCCCAAATTACCATCTACAGATTTCAAAGATTATCCTCTGTCGGTCAACACAATATAATGAACTCCTCTGGGAACACATACCATGCGATCCTCAATAATGTATTCTTGTTTGCTCCCTGAAAAAATGGGGATCATTAATTAATTTATTTATGCATTTATTGTTTACTTGTTAGGCGCTTATACAGGAAGCAAACACTGTTTCAAATTAGCCACAGGGCAACAGGCTGGGGAGAGGGGAGGATAGACAATGTAATTACAACAATGTTAAATCACTACAACAATATAAGAAGAGACAATGGGGAGGGGAAGGTGAACCTGCCATGCCTTGTGAGAGTGTTCAGAATGTGCAAGTGCAGATGGGAGAGTGGTATGGGATAGGTGCTGTGGTGCTCATGGTGAGTAAGACCTCCTTGTTTTAAGAATCAGAACCAGCTGGGCGTGTGAATGATCAAGCGCTATATTATATTAAGGGCATACAAAGTTAATCTGGCATTTATGTTTATCGGTACTAACTTAAAAAAAAAAGAAAACTCAAATCCTTCTAGTTATGGAGTGTGTAGAAGCATTTAGAAGCTGAAACCTCCCATGGGACTTAACTGTGTGGTGGGGTTCCATCTTCAGGGGGAAATTCAGCGCCTACAGGACAGAAAGTCATGTGACATCCAGGGTATAGCTAAATCTTGCACATAGGCAGTGCTGATTTCATCCGGCGTGGGGAGAGTGCAGATGTGCAGTTCGTTTCTATTAGGACTATCATTGATAGGGAATAAAGGAATACATGTGTGGGAGGTTTTGGTGCCAAGATGTAGAGTATTGCATCATAGCACAGGGTAGATCACCTATCAGCTGAGATTGCAAATATTGGTAACCAGGGTAATAAGAATGATACATGTGTTTGAAATCAAATGCCCAGGTGCTAACATTATTGCCAGCACATGTCACCTTATAGCCAGGTAGTAGAACCATTTGCCATTCATTGACTCGATTTGCCCGGGTACTCACACTGTATGGCAGGCGTCACTAGCATGTTCCAGGCATTGCAACATATGCTCATGCCCTACAATGATTGGCAGTAATTGTCGTTAGCAGTCAGGGAACTATACCCTAGGAACCAGAATGCCCCAGCTAATGTTCATTTGCCACACAGTGCGCACCTGGTGCTGTAGAATGATTGTAGCACCATTTGATCCTGTGCAATAATGCATGGCCATCTCACATATCACATTCGGTAGACAACTTAATGTATGGGAGTTTCCCCACTAAACACCTCCAGTCATCGTTTAATGAGACATCTGCAGATGCCCAGACTGCTCTTAGAAGATGGAGAATCAGCAGACTCTCTCCTAAACTCAGGATACTTTTGGTGGCATGGGAGCACTGTATGGGCATAAGAAGAACCGTGAACCAAGAAGCACCATTTAATTATGAGTTAATTTATGCAGGGCGAAAACACGTTATTTTGCAAACATGAAAATCTACAGATGCTAAATATATACATTTGGTTTTAGGTTCACTCTTTCCTCTAGATCGACCTTTATATGGAATCCAAAGATTTGTTTAAAAAAAATGAATGGGAGATTTGAGCGAGTTTTGGCTATATGAAAAGTCTGTATCGCCGAAAATTTCGATTAAGTCTCCCATTCGGAGCCATTACAGGGAACAAGGGGAGCAATATTACTGCCCAATACCATCTGTAGGTGACATTACAGTTGCTATATATAATATTAAAAAGGATGTTGAAACATGGAACCATACTTTTGATTCTGCAACAAAAAAAAAAGATCCACCCATATATTTTCAGGCTGAACAGACTTCCCCATCCTCTGAGAGGACAATTCCCCAATCCCGAAAATGTCAGAGGAGAGCCAGCATACCAGGAAGCTGATGCCAGATCATCAACAGGAAATGTGATTCTGATCGATCTGGGGGAATATTGGCTGTAACATCAGATTGTCAATGAGGATTCATACATCTGGTAATTAAGCTCCCTATTGTTTTCGAGGACTCAGTCCCCAAGGCTGCCATTTAGTCCAACCAAATGGTATTTACCACTGCCAGTTCGTTATGCTTAAATTAATATTTGTATTCATGGTGTAGTGTTTGAATATTGTCACCCTCCCCAGAAGTTTTGTTTTTCAAATCCACATTGTCTTCTAATTACCTCTTAACAATCTTTCACATACCAGGAATGTCACTCTCTCCACCTTATTTTAAGTGAACTATTGTCTGTCTCCTGATATATTGTTTCTATATTATTTGTTTATTATTATTTATTGATTTATTTGTGTTCATGTTTTATAATTAAAAACACATTTTACGTAAAATTAACAGTTATCACAATGCTTTCTATGGAAAACAAAAACAAATCCTAAAAAGCTTAACATTTAAATAAACATTTGTTAAAATCAAGTTCATCATACATATAGTACATTTATCCACTTAGCATTCAGAACATTCATTTAGAAATATATTAGATTGATTATATGGAAAAATAGCAAACGTGCATGCGTGAGGGCTATAGAGTTCCATTATATATCAGTTCCCAATGGGTCTCACTCAATACAAAATAGAGATCATGAACAATTTGAAGAAAGCAAAGAACATGCAGATTTAAAAGCACTACGCATTCATACACCAGATGCTTCAAATTCTCAGCTGTATTGGCACAATACATACACTGGGAGTTCGAAATGTCAATCGTTCACAGATACATGTAATTTCCCTTGTCTTAAGAAAGTTGAACCTATGGTTCATCAATGCACTGCTATGTTGTGTAGCCGGGAATTTAATCAAGTAGGGCACTTTCATACCTAAACTTTTATGTCCAGCTCAACAATGTGCAAAGAGTTCATCTTTCTTAATTTATAGGCAGGTGTCACACCAGGGATTCTTTTTGATGCTTGAGAATTTGCATAATTGTATTGAATGGAAAACATTTAGCTGCAAATAACTCTTTGCAACATTTTGCTACATAAATAGCTTTTTTCACCCTGCAAACGACCTTTAAAATCTTGATAGAGAGAATTTGGAGAGTGAAGTAAAACGTTCTTAGACAAGAGGAGCCTCTTCCAGGTAAGTCTATTGCTCAACAAGACTAATCCTGTTGCAAATTGGATGAAGAATGTTGGACCCCCGCTAGGTAAGGACAAGACCTTTATCTATAGGAATCCTTCTAGCAATGACGGGTGAAAATCATACAAGAGATGGTAGATTTCTGGACCATAAATGAGGAATGGTATAACTTTCCCTTCATGCAGCTTGATTACTGGTAATGGGGAACATTTCCCAGATCTATTATTGAAGTGTTTCATTTGTGTCAGTAATTGTATAGCGGTATTGAAAAAACATATCTATTAGTACATTTTTATTCAGTCTAGCGGTAACCATGAATCCACGTTATATATTTCTGTTTTTATGTCTGATGTGAAGTGTATCATTTTGATTTTCTTGCTAATGATCGCTAGCACATTGATGCTCGTATATTCATGAAATGAGGACAGCAATCTTTGAAGTCCTATTTGAGTCAAATAATTTAGCATCATCAAAATAGGAAATCCAAAGAAGCTTGGCCCCATTCTCTTTCAGGTAAATGAAGGCTGAATTTACTAGAACTATGCCCACCTTTGATATATATAAATAAAAGAGACTAGGAGGAGAATACAATCTTGTCTCAGAACCCTGTGTGTACTGATTTTGCTTGTAGTATGGCCTTGCAAATGTTTTCTTATTTTGAGATTTGTATACGTATTTAGATGAACTAAAATATTTAATAATTGGTTTGGGAGACCCAACGCCATAAGGTTTGTCCAAAGTAGGTTTCTATTGACCTTTTCAAAGGCAAGCAATAGGTCAATACTTGTCATAAAAACAGGAGGTGCATTATTTGTCCATGTTGAAAAGTGTAATTTATCAATAATGTAACCCTTCAGATTTGTGCCCACACCTCAGCATAAACCTGTTTCTCTTTTTCTCCAAATGCCGGATGCATTTGTCCACTCATTCAACTCCATCAGATTGAGGGCAGACAGACATTTTTTTTTTTGCATCTACTTCCAATAGTGCTGTGGACCTATAGTTCATTGGATCTGATGTATCACCTTTTTATAAAAAATGTGAACAACGTGTGAGGTATTCCATGTTACGTGGGTTTACCTTCCTTTCAATATTTTCCCAAATAGTATATTTAGGATATTGGCTCATATGATTGGTTTATGTTTAAATATCCTATTACAGAAGCCATTTGTTCCTGAGGCTTTTGTATTCCCACTCTTTTCGATTGTTATTGCAATAACATCTACATCAAAGGTCGATAGCTAAGCATTGTCATTGGGTTCCCAAATCAAACCATTAGGTGGGACGGAATACAAATCTGTATATTGGTTTACCCAAACTGCTTCCAAGATAGGGGTTTCTAGAGTAACTTATTAGTTCAAGTGCATAATGTTAACCATGTTCCAGAAGTTAATATCTGATTTAAAAAAAATGCAATTCAGCATTCATTTTCCGCTAAGCCATGTGTTCCTACATAATATATCTCCTGTTCGGTTCCCATTCGATCAAAATGCATTCCAGCCTGAAAAGAATTGTATGCAGAGATTACCCTTAGCTCTCTGCTTAGCTTGATAACCGGTGAACATATTACCAACGATTTCCTTTGAATTATGATTGGCTAAACAGTTCAATGTTGATGACATATCATTTCAACATAGATTGACCAGGAGTACTTTCCACTGGACAACATTGGTGGTTATATGGAAGGCTAAAAGACTCAGGGCCTCATTCCGAGGTTGGAGGTAACCATGCCGCAATTTGCGGCATGGTTACCTCCTTAATGCATACCGGGTTCCTCAAATGAGGATTTACTGGGCCATTCCAACCTTGGAGGACCCGGTAATTCCTCATTCGAGGAACCCGGACGGCGGTACATCTCCATTCCCATTCGAGCCCCCATAGGGCTCAATGGGAATGGGGAGGGAGCTAACAACGGGCCCGTTAATAACGGGCCCGTTGTTAGCTCCCTGGTCTGCTAGCGGGTCCCGTGAGCAGACTCGTAATAGGGCGGTAAGGGGTTAACAGCGCCGGCACCATTACCGGCGCCGTTAACCCCTTACCACCCACCTCGTAAAGAGGCCCTCAGTGTGTTATTATCAAATATGGACATATGAGAGGCCAAGCTTGAATGAATTGCTATTAATAGAGCCCATTGAGTTCTTCTTAGAGGCCCTCAATTAGCCTGTTATACCATCTTTGGTAAGATACTGTAAAAGCCATCATTCTTGTATCATGATGATGTCATGCTTTCTTAGGGTACTACATGTAAAGGGGTCATGTGGTAAGTGAAAAAGGCCTCTTGAATTCCATGAGATGACCCCAAAAGAGGATGAACTGCTAACAACCTGGTTGAGAGGTCTGTGCATTTTTAATTGGAGTAGTTAGGGCTCTGGTAAGCCATGTCCAATCCTTGATTTGCCTCTCCTGGGCGAGTTGAGTCTCCACAAGGTGAAACTTAGGACATGGATGCAAGCCTATCTGACAAGATATTTCTAGCGGTTCATATGGTGATCTCTTCTTTGCTGGACCGACTTCCTTTGAAAAGATGGGCTTTAGCCTACTCCCAGTAAACCGGAGCAAATCAAAACCCCTTTATTGATTCATTGTTTTCTTGTTAGGCGCTTATACAGTAAGAAAATACTGTTTCAAAGCACCCAGAGGGCAGGGAGGGAGCGAGAGTGGGAAATACATTACAACACAAATATTTAAGAGCAGAGGGGGGAACAGACAAACCTTCTATGTCTTGTGAGTATTCAGAATGTGCAAGTGCAGAAAGGAAGAGGGAAGAGGGGGTAAGTGCTGGGGAGTCCATGCTTGTGGGTGAGCCATAGACGAAGTGCTAGAAATGTCGAGTGCTAAACGGCTGGGCTGCGGGTGGTGTAAACGCGAGCCTCCAGAGCGGAGGGTGTGAAATGCAAGTGTTGTGGATAGACAGTAGATGGGGAGAATTGGTGTGGGAGGTCAAAGCCCCGAGGACGCATAAGGGCCAAGGACACCAATTCAGCAACTGTGGGATTAGCAGAGGAGACAAAGACAGAAGGAGGAGGAAAGGGGAAAAGTCTTAAGTAGCTTCCAGAATTAGAGAAGATCCTGCTCAAGGTGCAGGGAGAGGTGGAGGCTATTTCAAAGGAGGGAGCTCGCAAAGGAAAGTGAGCAACCCCCTGCCCTCTGTTTAGCAAAACGCTTTACACACAAAGAGTTGGTGCCAGAGGAATAACGTGGTCTAGAGGGAGAGTATTTAGTGAGATCAAGTTGAAGATAGTGTGGTAAATGGGTCCAGGCAGCCTTGTGAATGATGCAGAGGGATTTGAATTTAATCCGTGCAGCAATCGGTAGCCAGTGAAGACATTTTGGTGCAGGAGAGATGTAGTCCCTGGGCTTACTGCCAAGGATAAGTCTTGTTGCCCTATTCTGGTTAAGCTGGAGGGGTCGCAGAGTGGAAGAAGGAAGATTCAGTAGGAGACTGTTAAAGTAGTTAAGTCTAGAGAGAACCAGGGCTTGAGTCACATTGAGCCTCTGAGGGAAATTGAGAAAAGGTAAAATTCCTTGAGAAGGAAGAGCTGATAGTTGGACATCTTGGTAATGTCCTGAGTGTGAGGGAGAAGGAGAGAGAGGAGTTGAAGAGGACTCCAAGGTTTCGGGCTACAGTTAAAGGTGCAGGGGGGGGAGTCCACGGAGGAGGGCCAGAGTGAGGGGAAGAAGGAGGGTGCAGGGATCCCAATGGGAAGGATCTCAGTTTTACAGGCATTGAGGCAGAGATCATTGGAGGCGCTTCAGGACTGGATAGCAGATAGGCAGTCAGGGATGATGGAGGGTGAAAAAGGGACAGCAGGGAGTCTGAAGAAGTGCTGTGTGTCATCTGTGTAGCACTGGAAGTTGAAGGAGAAAGATGAGATGAGGAGTGCAAGGAGAGTAATGTAGATGTTAAAGAGCCAGGGGGGAGTATAGAGCCCTGGGGGACACCAAAGATGGAGAAGAAATTAGGAGAGAAGGGGCACAGGATGACTTGGGAAGAGTGGTTAGGGAGGAAAGAGGACAGCCAATCCAGTGCCCTTTCCAAGATACCAAGTGTATCGTGGAGCCTTTGTATGAGTATGGAATGGTTAACTGTGTCAAATTCAGAGGAGAGATCGAAAAGGATAAAGACAGCTGGGTAGTTTGAATCCAGAAATGTGAGCAGTTCTTTACGGGTGTTCAGAGGAGCAGTTCCCATGCCTCTGGATGCTTGGAATCCAGATTGATGGTAATGTAGGCCACTAACAAGTTCAGTGTGAGAGCTGAGTTGGGGCAAGGCTATTTTCTCAAGTAGCTTCCAGGAAGGGAGTGATGGAGAAAGGGCAGTAGCTGGCAGGGCAGGTAGTGTCAGAGGATGTTTTTTTCAAGAGTGGGTGCACAAGGCAGTGCTTAAGGGGGGAGGGAAAAGATCCAGTAATAAAAGAGTGATTGCAGAAATCAGCGAGAGCGGGGCAAGAGAGCCAATGTTATCCTTGATGGTCCTGGATGAGCAAGGGGAGACCTGTTTAGAAGAGAACTTCATGGAGAGGACAACTATGGTAACTTCTTCAGGTGTGACAGGAGAGAAGGAGGAGAAGGAGGAAGGAGGAGCGAGGGGGGTGTGGTGGGGGTGTGGGATGGGTTGTGAGGGAGTGTAGAAAGCATGGTCAGAATTTCCTGAGTTTTGGTGGCAGTGTGAGGCCAGTGCATTGCAGAGGACCTGGGAAGGAGAAGGGGAGGAGGAGGCTGCAGAGGGGTTGGCTAGTTCCCTGCAGATTTTGAAAAGTTCAGCCAAGTTATTGGATGCACCGGAGACCTTCATTTTGTTTAAAAGGGCCAGAATATTCTGACGATTAAGTGTTGTATTCACATCTAACGGAAACATAGATTAAATGTGGACTTTTTTCTTTGTATGAATGGAGAGTGGGTATTGCCTTTGGAGCAGGTGGCAGGCTAATTTGTCAGAGCATGAGCATGAGGATAGCCACTTCCATTCTGTTGCCCTGCACTATTGTTTCAGAACTGCAAGTTTGGTGTCATACCAAGGGTTACGCTTTGAGGCAGGTTTCAGATGGAGCCCCATGACTGGGGCAAGAATGTCAAGAGTGATGGTGATAGAAAGATGGAGGTTGCTGAGTGCAGAGTCAGAGGTAGAGGTGGGGGATGAGGGGGGATGAAGGTGGAGGTGAAGCCAGCTTCAGTCACTTGTTAAATTGGGCGGATGTTAGTGAACAGTTTTGGAGAGACTTTGAGGGGTGGTCAGGGGGCCAATGGGACCCAGATGCGAGGAGAGAGTTGTCTGACCAGGAGAGAGGGGTGATTGATGGGGTGGAAAAGAGAGGTCTGAGTGTATGAGGGCATCGAGAGTGTGTCTAGCTGTGTGGGGTGGCCCGGAAGGGAGAATGAAGAGGGAAAGCGAGGTTCAGAGGTCAGTGAATAGAGGGGATGCAGAGCCATGGGTGTCCAGTTGAATGTTGAAATCACCCAGAAGGAGAAGGTTAGAGGTGGATGAAAGTAAAGAAGAGTAGAAGTCAGCCCATTCAGAGAGGAATAGGGAGTTGGCACCTGGAGGCCAGTAGATGTAGCAATGGTCAGGGTGGATGTGGTAGAGGTGACCAATTTGCAAACCAGGCTTTCAAAAGAGCAATAGGGCTAGGTAGGTAAAATGGAAGCAGGAACTCACTCAAGGAAGATTAAGGCAACCCCCCCGCCAGTGCAGGGAGGTCGAGGCTTGGAGATGATCTTGAAGCCATTAGGGAGGAATGAGTCAAAGGCAGTGACTGAGCTGGCTTTGAACAAAGTCTTGGTTAGAGTGAGAATTTTGAGGTCAATATCTTCAAGAGTTGACAGATGGAGGCAGTCCGCGCTTTTGAATGTTTTCTGAGGTGGGGCACAGGGTCGTGGTACACCATTCAGAGGAACTAGAGAGAGAGTAGAAGGGGGAGATGCAGGTGAAGGAAGGAAGTTAATGAGAGAAGGTAGTATGGGGTCAAAGAGAAGGAGGTTGGCTTGTGGACCCTGAACCAGAATGGTGCCAGTGTGATAGATATTAACAAAGCAACGTGAGGCGGCGAAACCAGCCAAGAGGACTTCCCACTTGGTGCCACTGTTAATAGGGGAGTGTGTGGAAGGCGAGAGAGTGGAGATTAGATGGGGGTCCAAAGGTCAGGAGAGGGCACAGAGAAATGTATATCAGTGAAAACCTCTCTAGAGGAAGCACTGACATAGGTGGCTGCAATGGGAAGTCCAGGGTTTGCCTTCAGTATGCTTTTTCCAGCCAGACTTGGAGAGAGATGGGGGATAGGTGATAGTGTAGCAATTCGAAAGTAGTCAGTTGTGGCTAATAAAGTGTTGCAGATAATACGAAACATGACGTCTTTTACCACTATGTCAGTTCTGTTGTCGTTTACAAATTCCAGAAGCTCGATGCCTCTCGAAGTTATCAGGTGCAAGGAATGTATTTTGTGTAAAAGTATACAGATATGTGGGGGTAGAGTCAAAGGCTTCCCAAGCCAATAGCTTGACAGGAGGTCACTTTAGCCTTGCAAAGAGAGCTAGATAACTGCTAGCTCAGAACAAAGAATCACCGTGGATGAATAAAACAATATGAATTTATTTAACAGGAAGACATTTTTGTGCCATAGTGTGGCATATATGCATACATTAAATCTGCATTGTGAAGGATTAGTATACAGTGGTGACAGTCTATTTTCTGTGTTGTTTTTTATCACAACACATTGACGTTGTCACAGTTTGTTACCCCAGCAGGGCAACGGAACGGCCGTGTGTATAAATACTACACAACCTGGCGGCGGTTACAGAGCAAGGCTCCCGTGTAAGCTGGTCAGTCAGCTGGATGGTCCAGAGACGCTTCCGAAGGCTTACTGGCAGGAGAAGGTGAAGATGCCGAGAATAGCTGTTCCCGCTATTCCAAGGGACGAAGTACCAGTACAGGCCTTCTGGTTCGATCAAAGGTGAAAAGGTGAAAAGGGTTTCACAAGGCGACAGCAGTGCAGAGGAGAAGTCCTTCAGCGGGTCACCAGCGATTCCTCGGTCCAGCCTCGTGGTTGCAGGATACTTGGCTCCTGTATTCCTTCGTTCGTGAGAACTCAGGAGATCGACATGGTAGTGGTGTTTCCAGCCCCCTCTTATCCACGGTTCCCTTCACGCCAAAACGGAGGGGACCCAATGGGAGATCCGCTCATCAACACTCACACCATTCGTGGACCAATCACGGACCACGGTGATCCCAGGCATTCACACCACCCTAGACTCTCTGGCACCCAGGATGTGTATTGGGACCAGACATCCCAGCCCACACCCTGGAGGCACACATAAGACATGTAGAAGCCCGCGAAAGCATCCGTGTTTCGCGGGAAAGTACATGCCCAAATAAGGAAGGCCCCGGGTCAGCTCGACCTGGGGAAGGTGAAGGGAGCAAGACGGTCAGCGGACAGGACAAAGGAGCCTCGTGGTCTGGCCGGTGGTCAGTCAAAAGGCCGAAAAAATAATACCGAATGACAAAAATCTCGAAAACAAAATCTCGAAAAAAAAAATATCGAATTATTTATTTATTTATTTATTTATGTGTTTTTGGGGTCAGGTAAGTAAAAAAAAGGGTTAAAATAAAAAAAAATAGAAAAAAAGGGGGGTTGGGGGGGAACCCCCCCATTTCGAAAAAAAAACGTCATAAAAAAAAATTCGATATTTTTTTTTCGGCCTTTTTTTTCGAGATTTTTGTTTTCGAGATTTTTGTATTCGGTATTATCACTATAAACCGGTCTGGCCATTTTGGGAGCCAGGCCACCATTTTGGGTTAAGCGCAGAAAACGCGCTTAGAACGCCAAAAGGAGCTCAAAATACAAAGAAACGATCGCTGCCACCATTCCCGTCCCTGAATTACTTGCACCGATCAAATACAATCCTAAACGAGTATCTAGGGCCTGTAGAAGGCTTGAGACCCAAGAGAGCTGTAACTTAGCTTACAGTGCCCTCTTGTGTCATGTTGCACGAAAGCCGCAACATGATAAAAGAAACTACGGGAAACAGCGTTCCCCGGTACTGACTGTCTTAAGGGCATGTCAGTTTCCCCGTAAGAAAGGAGCGAAAGCCCAGAGGAGTGCGGCAGAAGGCTGCACTTCTCTGGCAAAGTCAAGAACAAGGTGAAAAACAACAGCAAAAAGTTTAGGGGTTGCCACATGGAAGGAAAATTACCTACAATTACAAAATCTTTCCTAACACTAGGATCATCCAAAGCCATCATTAAAAGAATCCAAATCCTACAAAATAATGCCCTTCGAGCAGCTCTAGGCATTTCCAGAAGAGACCATATTTCCGAGACTAGCCGACAGAATAACGGGCTCCCAACCCACGACAAAGTCATCCTAAAAACCTTATCGCTGACATACAAATCCCTCAACAATGCCGCACCCATCTACCTGGCTGAGAGATTTCACAAGCAAACTTCAACTAGACCAGTAAGACTTGTCAATAAAGATCGTCTTGTTATACCTTGTTTCAAACGGTCCACAATTGGAGGTAATAGCTTCCCGGTGAAAGCGTCCAAATTATGGAACACCCTGCCTCCCAGCCTAAGAATAGACCAAACGTACCACAAGTTTAGAGCCAACACCATCATATGGCTAAAATCCAACAACCAGCACTCCCAACCACCTGCTTGCTGCCATGACAACAACAGCTGTAATTAACGCTTCTCTAGACTCTATTTTGTATATATATCCCTGTGTCCATACACTCTCCTACTGCACACCATGTTTGTAAATATGTTCTCTCTGTACATAATTTTTACTTGTATGTATCGTGTATAATTTTGTGTAACCAAGCTTCGCATATACTTGTAACTGCTGCGCCCTGTTACCCCCGGGTATGATGCGCATTATAAATAATAAACCAAACCAAACCAATTGAGTGTAGCGTTTCCAAAGGGTACTGCACATGATTCTGCCTAACATGGACAGCCTCTGACTGCTAATAATCCAGGAAGAAGTAACATAGTTGCTTAGTCTATAGGTCTCTGTACTCACAGTTTCAACATCGAGGGGTCAGGGTCTAAAGAACAATCACAGAAATATACATGCTTGCTGAGTTCTTTATCAGACACACCTGCCTCTTTATATAGCCAAATGCAGGATTTAAACAAATCATCGTTTGACTCTACATCAACATCAGTTTCTTCTTGGACAAATTACCAGTCCCCTAACTCTAAACAAAGGAAATAATTAAATGCACCTTCTTTTGCAGCTCTCAACTTTGTGTTAGACTCATTTGCCAAAATCTATTTCTTAATTAGTATCAGGGTCAAATCTCAAAGGACTGTGCTTAATTCCAATCAGAACAAGTAGTAGATTGTTTAGAGACAATAAAGAAAATCAGTACTCGTGACATGACCATGTGTAAAATCCCTGTGCCGTGAGGAGCTTTTACCAAGCTCAGACAAAAAGAACATCTCCATAATTGGTATGGATACTCAGACCTCGAAGGAGTTTATGAATGATTTTGAGAGAGAGAGGAAACTCTAATAACCCTTTAGTATATACATATAAAACTACACCTACGAACCAGAGTCAGAAAAAAACAAAAAATCAAAAGAATAAGAGATCAAATAAAAGCTCATCATTGAAATTCCTGCAAGCCCTTTCTGTAAATGAAATTGACTCACTACCCCAGTTGAAACAGCCTGGTGCACAAATTGCTGATGCAGATAAAGTAAGTTGTGTGAAAGATGTTTCAGTAGTTCCTGCCAACGGCCCCAAAAGGGGAACGAAAAGAGAACAGAGAAAATGTCAGCTGTGAGCAAAGATGTCCTGAAACAGATGATTTTGTTTCTCAGATGGAGACTTTGGGAATAAAAGACTCTGAACATCTTACTCCTAGTGACACTGATATCAGGGACGGAGCCAGAGTTGTTGCACAGGCTGCATCATGAGATGTCTGCCCCTTGTCACCTATACTGGAAGAGATCAGGAAAGGAGCAAATGATAGGAATGAGTATCATGATATACACATAGGATAATCAAATCTTTAAGTTCTGACAAGCTTCTGCATAATTCACAAATTCAAATTTAATCTATGTTTCCGTTAGATGTGAATACAACACTTAATCGTAAGAATATTCTGGCACTTTTACACAAAAGGAAAGAGAAACAGGATGGGCGAACCCTCTTTTTTAGGGGGCCTGACTCTAGAGGGTTGAGAAGTATACAGATATGTGGGGGTAGAGTCAAAGGCTTCCCAAGCCAATAGCTTGACAGGAGGTCACTTTAGCCTTGCAAAGAGAGCTAGATAACTGCTAGCTCAGAACAAAGAATCACCGTGGATGAATAAAACAATATGAATTTATTTAACAGGAAGACATTTTTGTGCCATAGTGTGGCATATATGCATACATTAAATCTGCATTGTGAAGGATTAGTATACAGTGGTGACAGTCTATTTTCTGTGTTGTTTTTTATCACAACACATTGACAGGTTTCTTCGATTGGGACGTCGTTTTTCTCAACACGACGACGAGGCGTTCCCTGCTCTTCTGAACCTGCCAGCTGCTGAAACTGACGTGGAGAAGCCTGGGTCTGCTTGCATCGGGGACCGGTGAGTAGCATAGCTAGGATCTGGTCGCCCTCCTGCAGGAGCCCATTGCTTTTCCCCGCTGTGTAGAACAGCACCCTTGTCCGTACTCGCGCTCTGCTTCTGCCCACTGCGGAGGCTGCGCTTGAGTAGCGGAACCTGTTCTTTTTCTTTTGCCCGTTGGCACCAGCGCGTGCAGGTACTTTGAGCACAAGGCTCCACTCTTCGCAGGGCTCGGACTTCCATCTAGTTAGGTGCCTCTGAAGGCGAACTGAGTCTAAAGCATTATCTCGCACTGCCTGTTTTCCTTCCCTTTCAGGTGGACTACACATTTCGTGCATATAACGCTTGCGACTGTCGTATTTGTATATATATTGTGTTGATATGGTATGTGTTGGTTTAATATTGTGATATTGTGATTTTCTCGCTACGGTCGTTGTTTTAAAGGCCTTAAAATAAATGTGTATATATTTTTTTATATAACACCTGTTTGGAGTAGTTTGTAAGTGATCTTGCTTTGTGTGCTCATTGCGGGCTTTCAGTCACCCTCACCCCTCTTGAGACCTAGTCTTGACCGCCGCAATCGCTACCTTGATTGGTCTGGCTCGTCCAGAGGTTACCCTGTTCCAAGTAATTAGGTTGGCCTTCTGAACTTCTGCGCCACCAGGACAGAGTTCAGAAATCCGTCTTAACAAATTGGTTGTCAGCGGTGAGATACGACTGAAGGTATCCAGTGTTGCGCTCGAACTAAGGCATTTCAGGTTATTCCAACCAGGACACGTAGTGAATTGTTGTAGTATAACTTTAAAAAGGCCATAGTCCTATCAAACAGTATGGAAACAAATACCTTGTTAACTTTAAATGCTTCCAAATCAGAAACACTGAAAAAGATGTGTGCGGAGAGAGGTGTTTCCTCTCAAGGCACGAAATTGGAAATGATCCAAAGAATCGTGGCGTGGCAAGAAGCGCAGCTTGACGCTATAACTTCTGAGGACAGTGCGGAAGGTGGTGGGGCTGCTCTCACTGGTAGAATCGACGGTTCTGCCGCTGCACTGATCCATCGCGACCACGAGGACAGGGAGGACGAGATGTCTAATGTTTCCTCTGCCAGTGCTGATGGGGAGGCTATGCTTGAATTCAAGAAGCAAGAGCTGCGGTTTAGGCAGCAGGAGCTTGAATTCAGCATAGCCAAACTAAAAATCGAACAGGCAGAAAAACAAAAAGACAGGGATCACCAGTTGGAACTGGCCAAGCTTTAGGTTGCAAATGGGTCCAAGGGTCCTGGACATGGGTCTGGGGCCTCCTCTCATCCACGATTTCCTGAAAGATCTGCTCAGTGTGTATGAAGAAAGGAATGACATTATGGACTGGCTGAATGCGTTTGAGTATGCATGCGAAGTTCAACAAGTTGACAATGCTGATAAGATTGCATGGTTACTCAGCAGACTGCCCCATTCTGGCTGTAGTGCCATTATGGAAATGTCGAAGGCTGAGCGAGCTGATTTCGCAATGTTAAAGCAAACTCTCATTTTAAAGTTTGGGAAGACTCCGGCCCAATATTTGGAACGTTTCAGAGAGTATAAGAAAAAGGAAGGTGGTACTTGGGTATCTTATGTCACTGAATCCTTGAAAAACTTAACTGGCTGGGTCGAAGGTTATAAGGATTCTACCTTCGAAGGCATGATAAATGTTGTCATGCTGGAACACATTTTTGCATCTTCTTCCCCGGAGCTTAAGCAGCATTTGGCCGATTCGAAGGAGATAGATCCTAAGAAGCTGGCCATTGCAGCAGACTTATGGGTGTCACATCGAGTGTCCCATAAGGACAAAACTCATCCTGGTAAGCAGGAGGAAGGGAAAAAGTCCAAAGATATGGAGGGTGGAGAATCTGCTAAATCTTCTTCTCATAAGGGCCACAAAAAGAAAAATAAGGGTAAGACACAAGAGAACTCGCAGGGTAGTGGAGGTCAGCCTCCGAAACAGAACTCTGGTTACAATAAGCCTCCCTATGTAAACAGACCCAATGGATCTTGTTTTGCTTGTGGAGCAACTGACCACGTGAAGGGGGATCCCCGGTGTAAGATTAGACCTTTGGGGGTCCACTCCGCTAATCTGGCCTTCTCCTCCTACGAGGAAGAAGAGATTACAGGAGCATCCTTCTCCTCAGACTCATTTCCCAGCGGGATAGAGGCTGAGGTAGTTTTAGTGTCCCTGGGTTCCTGGGAGCCTAAAGTCGCAGAGGCTTATGCTAGGATTCCGGATAATACCAAGCACTACTTTAAAGACAGTGTGCTGATCAATGGAGTAGATACTCCAGCTCTTAGGGATAGTGGGTGCAGTCGCACTGTAGTGGATTCTACCTTGGTAGACTCAGAGGAAGTTGCCAGAGCTACTCTGATGCCCACTAAGTTGGCTGACGGCCCCCTCCGTATGTTTCCAGTAATACCTGTAAATCTTACTTTAAATGGTACAGCAGTCAGGATTCCAGTGAGCATTCAGAGAAACGTCCCGGGAAAGGTCTTGTTAGGTAATGATCTCAGAGCTTTAGGGCTCGTAGGAGACACTGCCGAAAGACCCTACACACGGTCTCAAGCACGGGCAGCATTGGCCAAGTCCAATACGCCGCCCCAGCCGAAGGGGAAACCCAAGGCGAAAGGAGTCGACAAGTCAAGACGAGGGAAAGAGAATATTCCCCCGAGCTCGCCTACCACTGCGGTGGAGGAAGTTGGTCAATCGCCCGGGCCTGACGAGGAGGTGGCGATGCCTGAAGAATTTGACCCCAACGATCATCCTGAACTAAAAGACTTGTTAGTTGAAGGAGGTCCTGATAGGGACGAATTCAGTAAAGGCCAACGTGAGTGCCCATCTCTGGAAGGCCTAAGGAGACAGGCCTGCTCCCAGCTTGAGGGTGAACCTCCTGGGACGCATAGGATTTATTGGGAAGGTGGACTCCTGTATAGTGAGCCCACAGAGTCTACAGAAGGAGACCATAGGAGGTTGGTGGTTCCCCTTGCTGTTAGGCCCTTCCTCCTGCAGTTGGCGCATGAAGTTCCCCTTGCTGGTCACCTTGGTATGAAGAGGACCAAGCAAAGGTTATCCATGCACTTCTACTGGCCCAAGATGGGGGTGCAAGTAGAAAGTCACTGCAGGAGTTGTGCCTCCTGCCAGTTGTCTGGTAAGGTTGGCGCGACAATCCAAGCTCCGTTGGTACCGCTCCCAGTTGTGGGGGTACCATTTGAAAGTGTAGGGATCGACATCGTTGGTCCCCTTGACCCGCAAACATCCTCGGGCAATAGGTTTATCCTGGTGCTGGTCGACCATGCAACCAGATATCCTGAGGCCATCCCATTGAAAACTGTAACTGCCAAGTCAGCTCCAAAAGCTTTACTCGGCATATTTACTAGGGTTGGCTTCCCTAAAGAAGTTGTGTCAGATCGTGGCAGCAACTTTATGTCGAAGTATATGCAGGCTATGTGGAAAGAATGTGGGGTCACCTACAAGTTCTCTTCTGCATACCACCCCCAGACCAATGGTCTGGTGGAACGTTTCAACAGAACGTTAAAAAGCATGATTGGGGCTCTGGAGGAACCTCAGAGAAGAAAATGGGATCTTCTTTTACCATGCTTACTGTTTGCCTACCGAGAGGTACCACAGGAGGGTGTTGGCTTCAGCCCCTTCGAACTTCTGTTCGGTCATCCCGTACGGGGACCCTTAGCCATCGTCAAGGAGGGATGGGAGATGCCCACTCCCCCTGTTACTACCAACGTAGTTGATTATGTGCTAGGGCTCAGAAAACGGATGGTACTTCTGATGGGCTTGGCTAGTGATAAATTGAAGGCAGGGCAAGCGCTGGTGAAACATTGGTACGACCAGAAAGCTTCCCTCATCAACTTTACACCTGGTCAGCAAGTCCTGATCATGAATCCCATAAGGCCTTGAGCTTTACAGGACAAATGGTCAGGCCCTTACACAGTGGTGGAGCCCCTGGGTGAGGTCAACTATTTAGTGGACCTTGGAAGGCCTGGACAGGCTCCAAAAGTGTTTCACGTGAATAGGCTGAAGGCTTTCGTCCCAAGAGTCGAAATCGCAGCACTGCTACTGGCTTCATGTGTTGAGGAAGAGGAGTCTGAACCTCTCCCCGACCTGTTCCAAAGCGGTCCTTCAGATAGCTCCTTTGAGGGTGTCCGAGTGGCCCCTCACCTGACTTCTGATCAGCAGGCTGAGGTGAAAAGTTTGCTTAGGCAGTTTTCCCCCCTGTTTTCACAGTCGCCTGGTTTGACACCTTGGTGCAAACATAACATTGACACAGGAGACAGTGTATCTACCAAAAGTAGGGGATACAGGATGTCAGACAAAGTACGGTCTTATATTAAGACCGAGGTCAACAAGATGTTAGACCTTGGGGTGATTGAACCCTCTAGTAGTCCTTGGTCCAGCCCTGTGGTTTTGGTTCCAAAGGCAGGCACTTCTGAATTGAGGTTCTGCGTGGATTACAGGGCTCTGAATGCTGTCACCAAGACAGATGCACACCCCTTGCCTCGAACAGATGAGCTGGTGGATACTTTGGGTGCCTCCAAGTACCTCAGCACGTTTGACCTCACTGCTGGCTATTGGCAAATAGCTTTAGCAGAACATGCCAAGGAGCAGACAGCATTTTCTACTCCAGACAGCCTTTACCAATTCCGGGTAATGCCGTTCGGGTTGAAGAATGCACCTGCCACTTTCCAGAGGCTTGTGAATCATGTGTTGAATGGGTTGGACGAATTCTGTCTTGCATATCTGGACGATATAGCAGTTTTCAGTGCCACCTGGGAAGACCATGTGAAACACCTCGGGATTGTGCTCCAGGCTCTTCAGAAAGCACACCTGACCATAAAGGCTAGTAAATGCCAGATTGGACAAGGCTCAGTGGTTTACCTTGGACATGAAGTAGGTGGAGGGAGGATACAGCCTCTTCCCAGTAAAGTACAAGCAGTACAAGACTGGCCTACCCCCACTACGCAAACCCAAGTGAGAGCCTTCTTAGGACTCACGGGGTATTACCGCAATTTTGTGGCGGACTATGGCACCATAGCTGCCCCTCTGACTGCCCTCACAACTCCGAAGAAACCCAAGAAGGTAACTTGGACCGACGAGTGTGAGAAGGCCTTCAATGGCTTAAAAGACTCCTTGTGCCAGGCCCCTGTCCTCAGGGCCCCTGATTATCAAAGACCTTTTATCGTGCAGACGGACGCCTCTGACACTGGGATAGGAGCTGTACTATCACAAGTAGATGAGAAGGGTAAGGAACACCCTATCGGTTTTATTAGTCGCCAGCTTAAGGACAGAGAGCTCAGATGGTCCACGGTAGAGAAAGAATGTTTCTCTGTTGTGTGGGCCCTAAGGAAGCTGAGGCCCTACCTCTATGGGACCCACTTCACTGTGCAAACTGACCATAAGCCGTTAAAGTGGCTAATGAACATGAAGGGGGAGAATCCAAAGTTGCTTAGGTGGTCCATAAGTCTACAAGGCTTCGACTTCACTATTGAGCATAGGCCAGGTGTCCAAAATAGCAATGCTGATGGGTTGTCCAGAATGTTTAACCGACCTGAACAAGAGACTCATCCAGGGGTGGATTAGTTCCCCCTGTCCATAGTCTGGGAGGGGCGAGTATTAGGAAAGATTTCGTAATTGTAGGTAATTTTCCTTCCATGTGGCAACCCCTTAACTTTTTGCTGTTGTTTTTCACCTTGTTCTTGACTTTGCCAGAGAAGTGCAGCCTTCTGCCGCACTCCTCTGGGCTTTCGCTCCTTTCTTACGGGGAAACTGACATGCCCTTAAGACAGTCAGTACCGGGGAACGCTGTTTCCCGTAGTTTCTTTTATCATGTTGCGGCTTTCGTGCAACATGACACAAGAGGGCACTGTAAGCTAAGTTACAGCTCTCTTGGGTCTCTAGCCTTCTACAGGCCCTAGATACTCGTTTAGGATTGTATTTGATCGGTGCAAGTAATTCAGGGACGGGAATGGTGGCAGCGATCGTTTCTTTGTATTTTGAGCTCCTTTTGGCGTTCTAAGCGCGTTTTCTGCGCTTAACCCAAAATGGTGGCCTGGCTCCCAAAATGGCCAGACCACGAGGCTCCTTTGTCCTGTCCGCTGACCGTCTTGCTCCCTTCACCTTCCCCAGGTCGAGCCGACCCGGGGCCTTCCTTATTTGGGCATGTACTTTCCCGCGAAACACGGATGCTTTCGCGGGCTTCTACATGTCTTATGTGTGCCTCCAGGGTGTGGGCTGGGATGTCTGGTCCCAATACACATCCTGGGTGCCAGAGAGTCTAGGGTGGTGTGAATGCCTGGGACCACCGTGGTCCGTGATTGGTCCACGAATGGCGTGAGTGTTGATGAGCGGATCTCCCATTGGGTCCCCTCCGTTTTGGCGCGAAGGGAACCGTGGATAAGAGGGGGCTGGAAACGCCACTACCATGTCGATCTCCTGAGTTCTCACGAACGAAGGAATACAGGAGCCAAGTATCCTGCAACCACGAGGCTGGACCGAGGAATCGCTGGTGACCCGCTGAAGGACTTCTCCTCTGCACTGCTGTCGCCTTGTGAAACCCTTTTCACCTTTGATCGAACCAGAAGGACTGTACTGGTACTTCGTCCCTTGGAATAGCGGGAACAGCTATTCTCGGCATCTTCACCATCTCCTGCCAGTAAGCCTTCGGAAGCATCTCTGGGCCATCCAGCTGACTGACCAGCTTACACGGGAGCCTTGCTCTGTAACCGCCGCCAGGTTGTGCAGTATTTCGAGTCCCTGTCACTCTCACACGCTTCGTACACTTGGCGTTCCCAAGTCGGAAGTGAGTAGTGTACATTTGGCTCAGATACACACGGCCGCTCCGTTGCCCTGCTGGGGTAACAAACTGTGCAGGTTTCTTCGATTGGGACGTCTTTTTTCTCAACACGACGACGAGGCGTTCCCTGCTCTTCTGAACCTGCCAGCTGCTGAAACTGACGCGGAGAAGCCTGGGTCTGCTTGCATCGGGGACCGGTGAGTAGCATAGCTAGGATCTGGTCGCCCTCCTGCAGGAGCCCATTGCTTTTCCCCGCTGTGTAGAACAGCACCCTTGTCCATACTCGCGCTCTGCTTCTGCCCACTGCGGAGGCTGCGCTTGAGTAGCGGAACCTGTTCTTCTTCTTTTGTGCACTGAACTGAACTACCTGACTTCCTTCGAAGAGCTTCTCCTTTTGCCCGTTGGCACCAGCGCGTGCAGGTACTTTGAGCACAAGGCTCCACTCTTCGCAGGGCTCGGACTTCCATCTAGTTAGGTGCCTCTGAAGGCGAACTGAGTCTAAAGCATTATCTCGCACTGCCTGTTTTCCTTCCCTTTCAGGTGGACTACACATTTCGTGCATATAACGCTTGCGACTGTCGTATTTGTATATATATTGTGTTGATATGGTATGTGTTGGTTTAATATTGTGATATTGTGATTTTCTCGCTACGGTCGTTGTTTTAAAGGCCTTAAAATAAATGTGTATATATTTTTTTATATAACACCTGTTTGGAGTAGTTTGTAAGTGATCTTGCTTTGTGTGCTCATTGCGGGCTTTCAGTCACCCTCACCCCTCTTGAGACCTAGTCTTGACCGCCGCGATCGCTACCTTGATTGGTCTGGCTCGTCCAGAGGTTACCCTGTTCCAAGTAATTAGGTTGGCCTTCTGAACTTCTGCGCCACCAGGACAGAGTTCAGAAATCCGTCTTAACACCTAGGTAGAGGGCATTACAGTAGTCCAGGCGTGAAAGGATGAGGGCTCTGGCTAGGGTAATGCAGCTGCTTTCCGAGAGGAATGGCTTGCCAGTGCGAATCAGTTTGCACGTGTAGGCTGTGGAAGATGCTAAGGAGTTGACCTGTTTAGTGAATGAGAGGTGAGAGTCGAGGTAGAAACCAAGTGTTTTTACCTCGTGCTCTACTTTTATGGTGTTGCCATCAATTATAAATGATGAGTATTTGGGACCTAATTTTTTTAAGTTAGGCTGGGTGCCCAGGATAATGAGTTCAGTTTTATCATCATTCAGGCATAGACCGTGTGTGGCCATCCATGCCTGGATGATGATATACACTCTATTCACCAAGGCCAAATCCTTTTCGTAATCCCCAGAAAGTGGGAGGAGGATCTGGGTATCATCTGCATAATTAGTGTAGGTGATACCGAGATGATCCAGATCATCGAAAAGGGGCTTAGTGAAAATGTTATCGAGTGTAGGCAAGACACAAGATCCCTGGGGCACACCGCAGGTAATGGGTATGGGGTCTGCGGCAGCTAGCGGCGAGAAGACCCTCATTGTTCTGCCATTTAAAAGTGATCTAATCCAGGTAACGGCTTCCTTCGAGAAGTGTGCTGCCGTATTTAGATGGTTGCAGAGGATGGTGTGGTCGACTAGATCGAAGGCAGCTGAGAGATCTAGGAGGAGGAGTAGTGCTGATTTCCCACTGTCTTTGAGCTCGTCAATTTGGGTCTTCAAATCGATAAGGGCAGTTTCTGTGCCATGCTGGGGACGGAAACCTGATTGCCTAGCTCCTAGCAAGTGTTGTTGTTCCAGATGTTTTTGAATTTGAGTGTATGCTACCTTATCCATGATTTTTAAAAGGAAGGGCATGGTAGTGATGGGTCTGTAATTGGTGGGTGTGGATGGGTTCGGAGGGTAGGTTTTTTTAAGAGTGGGAGTACCCATGATTGTTTAAGGTTGGTGGGAATGATGCCCGTCGTGAAGGACACATTAATGAGTTTGGTGATGAATGGAGATAGATCACGGGCAGCATCCTTGATAAGCTGCGCAGGGCATAGGTCTCCCTGACAATTAAGACTACAAGTGTCAGTACAATTTCACCTTTGGTACAAGCCTGCACTACACAGTGATGTGGTAGCAGTGGCTGAGCAGCCAGACTTATTTCAAGAGTAAAGTGAGCAGTGCAACAGGTTACACAAAGGACTAGCAAATACAGTGATTCAAACAAACACTTAGTCAAGGTTTCTTGGTAAAAGAATATGCATTTATTTACACAGTGATTTGGAAAAACATTCCACTAGTAAGAGTAGCTCAATATCACAATCGAATACACTACAATACACAACCAATCAGTTCCTGAACAAGTTCAGCTCCCCTGAAGTGGGAGCAAAATGGCACTTCAGTTACTTTAAAAAGGCGTAAAAAAACAAGGTTATAAGAATCAGCAGCACAAATACTTTCATAGGCAGGGCAAAAAGTGTCAGTTCACTACAGCCAACAATTCAATTCAATAGGCCTGGTCATAAGTCATTGGTTCAGAGTCTTCTAAAGGATAGCACAGTTCTGGTAGTAAAAGATTAAGTCTTTGCCACGGATCTTAGAAGAATTTGGTCAGATGAAAAGTTAGATGCTGGTTTAGGGAAGTACAGCCTGCAAAGTTGGGAAAGTTTCACAAACTTTCACCACGACCGAACGGAGTTCTGCACCGTACTTGGACAGTACCTTGTAAGTGAAGAAAAGCTGTAGCTGAGGCAGTTGTTCCTGGCAGTTCCTGCAGATCTCGCTGTTCCTGAGCTTCAGTAGTGGGGACAAGAAGGAGGACATTGGGAGGTTCCTGCACTGCCAAGGGAAGAGGCCACAAGCTTGGCAAAACGTCGATTTAAGGTGTGAGTGCCTTAAGGTCCACAAACTGGTTTCCTTCCCCCTGGCTATCCGGTTTTCAACAGTACTCTGAAGACAATTCGACCAGGACAGTGTCCAGGTGGCTTATGAGTTGGTTGTTCCGACCAAACTCAAGGGGAGAAGATAACCTTGAAGGGCTTCTCTGTTGATAGAGTTTCAGGCAATTCGTACCTGCAGCAGGGCTTCACCGGTGGAGCAGGAGTTGCAGCAGTCGTCTTCCTTCAGCTCGTCTTCGGTTCTTTCGTTCCAGTGGTCAACTCTGCTTTCCACGTCCCAGAGACCTGCTTTTAAACAGTTTTCCCCCATTAATTCCAGCCTGGCTGTCAGTCACACAGCAGGGTGGCTGTCCTTGCCAGAGTGCATTCAGGACTCCTAGGAGACTAAACACAGGGAGTTTCGGGCACCTCCCTCACATCCTGTCCACCCCAGACACTCAGGCGCCAGAGGAGGGCTATAGCACTTAAGCCAGCCAAAGGCCAACACACAAAGGGACCAAGCCTCCACTGGTGCCTGGTTGGGGTTCAGAATACATTTCCTCCTCAACCATCTCCTCCTCCTCCACTTCCTCCTCCACTGCATCCAGTGCCTCATCCCCTGCACAAATTTTAAAAAAGACATGATTACACATGTTAATAGCATAGGCCACACACATAGGTATTACAATGTTGTCAGCCAACACATGAACCTGCCATGTCACACATGACACAAACTCAGGTACGCACACAGTGTCAATGAAATGGAAGGGGAGCATCAACGCAGGCATGGATGTGTGTCAAAGGGAAAAATAACACATGTACTGCATGGTGCATAGCACCTGCTTCGCACACAAGCATGTGACTGGCATAGTCCTTCCACAAACGTTACTGATGCCAATACACAGATGGCACGTAGCATAGCCATGCCAAAACTGTCAACCAGCCTCAGATGGAAGTTGAATACTACTGTCCATGAGCCATGTTTAAATGCATGTCAGATGACATTTCATGGAATTCGCTATTAGAAATCACATATATGTCACAGGGTGCAACAACGCTAGGGTGTTGTAATACAGTGTAGGCAGGCACACAGATTCAATAATGCTATGTCACATTGACATCACGCAAGTAAATAAGCATGTTGAAGGGGAGAACAGGGTTTAGAAGTGTACGGGTTCATTGCAGTACATGGGTATTGCCTCAACTATGGGCCTCATTATGACCCAGGCGGTAAGTTACTGCCTGGGTCGTACCCTTACCACCATGGTGTAAACTACGTTTACACCATGGTGGATGGTGGATTTACCGCCCCATTCCAAGGTGAGTGGGGCGGTAAATCCCCATTTCCCATTTTACCCTTCCCCATTCCCATTTTTGCCCCATAGGGCATAATGGGAGTGGGGAAGGCGCTAATTACGCCACCGTAAATTACGGTGGCGTAATTAGCACCATGGTCCCTTAGCGCCATGGATTTTAACGCCTGCAAAAAGCAGGCGTTAATATCACCATGGCGCTAACAGACCTTGTAATCAGGCGTTAAGGGTCGGCGCCGTTTACGGTGCCGTTAACCCCTCAACGCCTGATTCGTAATGAGGCCCTATGAATAAAAACACAGAACCAGTAATGCCAATGTCATGGCCTGATGGCAGTGTAAGGGTAAGTGCAGTCATCATGTGCAAAGTGTTTGTAGTGGGTTCTAGCGACACACTATACCCCACCCCCAAGGGTGGGGGATGCCTGGGAGGAAGTCCATTGGTTAAAATGGTTGCTCAGAGGACCGTGTTGTAGCAGACAGTGTGGCCAGGTGGCAAGTGCATTCTCTCAGTCATCTGGGACTACAGCAGGGGAGAGGAGGACAGAAAGCAAAACACATGAGGAAGCATCAGAAGTGCTTCCAGACCCGGAGAAGCTACACCTCCAGTTACATAGAGGCAGGGAGGCTGTACCAGAGGGAGGCCCCAGCTCAACACAGACGAGAACCACAAACTAATTCCCATTAGGAGCAACTGACCCTGAGGGAGCAAGGATCAAAGACCATGAGAAGGAAGTAAATACTGGAGATGGAATTGAACGAATTGCTGGCCTAGGACCCATAGGGACTTGCTAAGAATGCACAGGGTTCAGGAATGAACACTCATAGCCAATGTGAGCCTGTGCCATCATCACAGTCCTAGGGAGATACCTTGCACTAAGCCTAAAGGACATTTCACACAGTCCAGGTCTGGCAGAGTTGCAGAGGGAAGAGTGTAGAATCACAGAAATCCCGGTAAAGCCTGATACAGTAGTCCACCATTGTAATTACCAGTCCTCTGGAGACAGTGCGCTGCTGGGGGATGGAGAGGAAAGGAAGAATGCCTCTGAGGAGGGTCAGCTTGCAGGGTGACCTCACAGAGACATCAGTCATGTGACGATAGAAGTCGAGTGTTGAGTGGAAGATCATCACAGGCTATCCGTGACCACAGGTTGGAGCAAGAATAGGGCCAAGAGAGGCTGGACAGAGAGTGACATGGAAGGAGGGAGCAGGTGTGGTGATGAGGATTGCCTCTGTGTGCAGCACATGGTTTGTATGCAGTCTGCATGAAAACAAGCACGTATCATTCCAACATCACATGGGTCACACATGGGAGTCATGTCAATGTAGCCTGAACTGGCAGATAATCATGACACATCACCCAAGCAACATACACAGGGCCTGGACACACATGCATCAGCAGTCACCGGACATTAGCTCATACAATGGCAGGTCTCCCATGCCTTGGATCTGCTCCACTGCAATGAAATCACAAGAAATCTCCTCATCTCCAGTGAGTTCATCGTCCTCTGGTGGTGACCCACCGCCAGACACAAGAGTAGAGGTGAACTTGGCAGCCAGCTTGTCTTTTGCTCAGCGTCGCAGGTCATTCCAACTCTTCACAACATCACCAGCTGTCTGCCTCCCATAGCCCATGGTGCTAATATGGTCTGCAAGGCACTGCCAGTGGGCCATACGCTGAGCAGGCGTATGTGTGCTCCCTGCCTGCACCAGCATGTCACAGCCGTGTTCCAACACGTAGTCCACGAGCATGTCCAGTTCCTCATCACAGAAATTCCTCTTTCTCGACGTGTGCGACTGCTGTGCCATGTCAGGGGTCTCAGCCTGTACCGCTGGAGCACGCTTCTGCCTCTTCTGACGTGGTGCAGACCCTGAGTGGCTTGTACCGCTCTGGTCAGTAGGGGTTGGAGTACAGTTGGACTGGCCTATGGAATCAGCCACTAATGTAACTAGAGAAGGTCGGCTTGCAGGTATCGGTTCCTGGGTGCTGTTGCCAGAACCCTGTGCCGCACATCCTTCGGGACATGGAAATCGGCCTTTGAGTCACCCTTTGCTTGGGCCAGGAGTCTGGGCTGGCTGACCCTGAGCCTGGGTGGTGGTCGCCGCAGCTGCCCCTGCAGCTTCCACACCCTGGCTGCTCAGGACAGCAGTTGGCACTGCTTGTCCGGGACCACGGGTGCTGGGGATGTCAGCAGCAGCATAGCTGGGGGGGGGGGCATAGCTCTACCTGCATGGGCCTGGACACCTTGGCCACGTGGACCACATTGGCCAGCTTGGACACCCTGGCCATGTGGACCACCTTGGCCAGCTTGGCCACCCTGGCCATGTGGATCACCTTGGCCACGTTGGCCACCTGGCTACGTCACCCACATTGGTCACCTTAGCCATGTCGCCCACGTTGGCCACCTTGGCCACATCGTCCACCTTGGTCACCTCTGGAAGGTCACCCACCTTTGCCTCCCTTCCCACTTGTTGCCCTCCCAGTCATGGCACTGATGGACTAGCGCAATGGGAGGTGCAGCCAACAATTGTCCTGGAGTTCTCCAGCAAGGCTCTATGTGACCCCTGGTGAAAAAATAAATGGTCGCGCAACGCAATGCTCAGGCACCCCAAAAACAAAAATCAACGTGTATGCGACCCCTCGGTAGGCCACGTGTGAGTAAAAAACATCCCACAGTACGCTGTTGCACCCAGCAAAACAAAAAATGCATATGCAAGGAACATGTAGGCTACAATGACATCGAAAATGGGGTACGTGACACACAGGGGCAACCACAGTGTGAAAAATGCATGCACGACTCACTGTCTGCCTCGTACAATAAAAAAAATCACACACATGTGTATGTATAGGCAACTTCCCCGCCAAAACAAGAAGTACTCACTGCCACAGTAGTGAACCATTGATGTGTGAACCCACAAAAATATGAATTTCAGGCGTCCATCCCTACTAAAAGCATGGACAATGCACTGTTGTCCTACTCAGACCTTTAACCCATTCTGAATGGCAACACCCAACCTCCAGCGTGTGTCACGTAACTTACGTGCTTAGGGCCTTTTCTCCGATTACACGCTAACACACTTTTTCCGCATGTGCAGGGTCACTCTGTTTCCGAATGGCCACGCGAGGAACACAGAAGACCCACGCTCCTGCTTATCAGCCAATGTACCTGCCTCCAACTGCCCGAGCTGCCTCCTATGAGCCATCTGCTGCTGCCAGCCCACTCTGTGTGCCTGCTGCCCATGTGCCCTGCATTTTGGTGCCTTCTCTGATGCCATTGCCATTGATCCTGTCATTGTGACCACCTCTGCTGATCCTGAAGACTCCCGACTGCCATACCACCGCTCCACAGTCCAGCCCCAGGACCACCTTGCCCACCCACAACTGCCTCAGGGTTGCCATGTCTGATACAACACCATCAGAGGCAAGTGGCAACCCCCCAGCAGAGAGGCAGAGGGCTGTCAGCTTCTCTTGCACAGAAGTTGGCATCCTGGTGGAGCAAGACCTGGGGCATTATGATGCCCTCTTCCCTGGACCATCGCAAGTCAGCAAGGAAGGACGGAGGAAGATCTGGGCAGACATCATGGGTGCCATCAACACAGAGGGGGTGCCACCCCGTTACTACCGACATGTCCATAAGCTCTGGGAGGACTTCAAACTTTGCGCACGGCTACAGCCCGAACCGCTGGACGGATTTACACCGGCGGCCTGGTCCCAAAAGCGTGCTTTTGTAAATTTGGTGTGAATCTGTCCAGTAGTTTTTTTTAAAATGACCAAAATGTAAGGCAAAAAAATTAGTGATATCTGTGTTTGCTTCGCGGATGGACTTCCCTGTTCGCTCCGCGGACAGCACCCCGATTGGCCCATGGCCTTGCGTCATGTCCGCGGACATGCGACGTGTTCGCTGATTGGATGGCGAGGGGCGTGGAGCGCGTCAGATTTTCTGTGGTGCCCGCCATCTTGTATTCGCAGTCGACCGCGTACAGCGCAGTGAAACGTGGATAAAAAATTGTATTTAGTGCCGTGTGTTGGTGTGTAAGAGTTTTGGGGAGAGTATGAGATAGGTTCAATGTTTTGTTTTTTTATGTGCTAGACGTTTTTGTTGCGTTCGATTTGTCCGCGGAGAACACGGCTGTTCTGACATTTTGTAAATAAACTAAATGGTGGGGTGTTTAGAGGACGGAGTATGTGTCATTTTTGTTCGCAAGGAAGGTAAAAATGAGCTATGAACACTCGCGGTGTACTTAATTGTTCGTAAATACACAAACTGGGGTTGTCCTCAGGACGCTGTCCGTATTGTAATCTGTCTAGTTGAATGTGTTCTAAGAACACTCGCAGTGTCCCGAAATGGTTGCAATTACACAAAATGGGGGTGTTCTGAGAACGTTGTTTGTATTGTTCGTTGTCAGGGTGAAAGTGTTTTAAGACCACTCCTTTTGTCCGCTAATAGTACAATTTCCTAGGGGCGTCAACCGACTTTTTGTCCACTAAAGAAACGATAAATCCGGCTGGTGTGCGCCGACATTATGTGATAATCCTATGACTGGCGCTATTGACCTGGCTGACTTGCTTTTGCAACACTAAATCATATCTCCCGCCCCTAAGCCTGATATTATCAAAGCATTCATATTCCCCGCCTCTCTCCGTGACGTTACAGGGTGCGTAATCAAACACGCCCAGTTCTCTGCAGTCCTAAGTGACTTTACACAGAACCCGGAAGACAACACATATTATGTCACAACACAGCGCGCCACAATTCGGAATATGAAACAGTGATTTAAAAGCAAACAACAAGATTGTAAATGTTGTAAAGTACATTTATTTGACATCAAATGTTTAGAGAATATTCAGCAATTTGCATTTGTCTTTGTTGTCGATCCGCAAAAGTTCATGTTGAGGCACGCAATGTTCCTTTGCGGTACAGAGGGTGTTAGATCAGCTTACAACTCAGTGCGCCACAATTCGGAATATGAAACTGTGGTTTAGAAGTAAACAGCAGGATTGTACATTTGGTAAAGTACATTTATTTCACATGAAAGGTTTAGTTAATATTCAGCGATTTGCTATTGTCTCTGCTGTCGATCAGCAAAAGTTTATTTGGAGCCGCGCGTTGTTCCTTTGCGGTAGATAGGCTGTTGGTTTATGATAAAAGCAGAAAATGGTCGCTCTGATAATCGGAAGGTGTTAGGAAAGATTTCGTAATTGTAGGGAATTTTCCTTCCATGTGGCAACCCCTAAACTTTTTGCTATTGTTTTTAACCTTGTTCTTGACTTTGCCAGAGAAGTACAGCCTTCTGCCGCACTTCTCTGGGCTTTCGCTCCTTTCTTACGGGGAAACTGACATGCCCTTAAGACAGTCAGTACCGGGGAACGTGGTTTCCCGTAGTTTCTTTTATCGTGTCGCAGCTTTAGTGCAACACGACACAAGAGGGCACTGTAAGCTAAGTTACAGCTCTCTTGGGTCTCTAGCCTTCTACCGGCCCTAGATACTCTTTTAGGATGGTATTTGATCGGTGCAAGTCATTCAGGGACTGGAATGGTGGCAGCGATCGTTTTGTTTATTTTGAGCTCCTTTTGGCGTTCTGAGCACGTTTTTCGCACTGAACCCAAAATGGTGGCCTGGCTCCCAAAATGGCCAGGCCGCGAGGCTCCTTTGTCCTGTCCACTGTCCGTCTTGCTCCCTTCACCTTCCCCAGGTCCGGCGACCCGGGGCCTTCCTTATTTGGGCATGTACTTTCCCGCGAAACGTGGTTGCTTTCGCGGGCTTCTACATGTCGTTTGTGTGCCTCCAGGGTGTGGGCTGGGATGTCTGGTCCCAATACACATCCTGGGTGCCAGAGAGTCTAGGGTGGTGTGAATGCCTGGGACCACCGTGGTCCGTGATTGGTCCACGTATGGTATGTGTTTTGATGAGCGGATCTCCCATTGGCTCCCCTCCGTTTTGGCGCGAAGGGAACCGTGGATAAGAGGGGGCTGGAAACACCACTACCATGTCGATCTCCTGAGTTCTCACGAACGAAGGAATACAGGAGCCAAGTATCCTGCAACCAAGAGGCTGGACCGAGGAATCGCTGGTGACCCGCTGAAGGAATCCTCCTTTGCACTGCTGTCGTCCTGTGAAACCCTTTTCTCCTCTGATCGAACCAGAAGGCCTGTACTGGTGCTTCGACCTTTGGAATAGCAGGAACAGCTATTCCCGGCGACTTCATCAACTCCTGCCAAGTAAGCCTTCGGAAGTGTCTCTGGGCCATCCAGTTGACTGACCAGCTTACAAGGGAGTCCTGCTCTGTAACTGCCGACAGGTTGTGCTGTATTTCGAGTCCTGGTCACTCTCCCACGCTTCGTACGCTTGGCGTTCCCAAGTCTGAAGGGAGGAGTGTACATTCGACTTGAATACACACGGCCGCTCCGTTGTCCTGCTGCGGCAACAAAACTGTGCCGGTTTCGTCGATTGGGACGTCTTTTTGCTCTACACGACTACAAAGCGTTCCCTGCTCTTCTGAACCTGCCAGCTGCTGAAACTAACGTGGAGAAGCCTGGGTCTGCTTGCTTCGGGGACCGGTGAGTAGTTTAGCTAGGATCTGGTCGCCCTCCTGCAGTATCCCATTGCTTTTCCCTGCTGTGTAAAAACAGCACCCTTTTGGCCGTACTCGCGCTCTGCTTCTGCCCGCTGTGGAGGCTGCGCTTGAGTTGCGGAACCTGTTCTTCTTCTGCTGTGCACTAACGTGAACCGCCTGACTTCCTCCGAAGAGCTTCCCCTTGTGCCCGTCGGCACCGGCGTGGCAGGTACTTTGAGCACAAGGCTCCACTCTTCGCAGGGCTCGGACTTCCATCTAGTTAGGTGCCTATGAAGGCGAACTGAGTCGAAAGCATTATCGCACTGCCTGTTTTCCTTCCCTGGCAGGTGGACTACATATTTCGTGCTTTAAACGCTTGCGACTGTGTATTTGTATATATATTGTGTTGATATGGTATGTGTTGGTTTAATATTGTGATATTGTGATTTTCTCGCTACGGTCGTTGTTTTAAAGGCCTTAAAATAAATGTGTTTATATTTTTGATATAACACCTGTTTGGAGTAGTTTGTAAGCGCTCTTGCTTTGTGTGCTCACTGCGGGCTTTCAGTCACCCTCACCCCTCTTGAGACCTAGTCTTGACCGCCGCGATCGCTACCTTGATTGGTCTGGCTTGTCCAGAGGTTAACCTGTTCCAAGTAATTAGGTTGGCCTTCTGAACTTCTGCGCCACCAGGACAGAGTTCAGAAATCCGTCTTAACAAATTGGTGTACAGCGGTGGGATACGACTGAAGGTATCCAGTGTTGCGCTCGAACTAAGGCATTTCAGGTTATTCCAACCAGTACACGTAGTGGATTGTTGTAATATAACTTTAAAAAGGCCATAGTCCTATCAAACAGTATGGAAACAAATACCTTGTTAACTTTAAATGCTTCCAAATCAGAAACATTGAAGAAGATGTGTGCGGAGAGAGGTGTTTCCTCTCAAGGCACTAAATTGGAAATGATCCAAAGAATCGTGGCGTGGCAAGAAGCGCAGCTTGACGCTATAACTTCTGAGGACAGTGCGGAAGGTGGTGGGGCTGCTCTCACTGGTAGAACCGACGGTTCTGCCGCCGCACTGTTCCACCGCGACCACGAGGACAGGGAGGACGAGCTGTCTAATGTTTCCTCTGCCAGTGCTGATGGGGAGGCTATGCTTGAATTCAAGAAGCAAGAGCTGCGGTTTAGGCAGCAGGAGCTTGAATTCAGCATAGCCAAACTAAAAATCGAACAGGCAGAAAAACAGAAAGACAGGGATCACCAGTTGGAACTGGCCAAGCTTCAGGTTGCAAATGGATCCAAGGGTCCTGGACATGGGTCTGGGGCCTCCTCTCATCCACGGTTTCCAAAAGATCTGCTCAGTGTGTATGAAGAGAGGAATGACATTATGGACTGGCTGAATGCGTTTGAGTATGCATGCGAGGTCCAGGAAGTTGACAATGCTGATAAGATTGCGTGGTTGCTCAGTAGACTGCCCCATTCTGGCTGTAGTGCCATTATGGAAATGTCGAAGGCTGAGCGGGCTGATTTCGCAATGTTAAAGCAGACTCTCATTTTAAAGTTTGGGAAGACTCCGGCCCAATATTTAAAGCGTTTTCGAGAGTATAAGAAAAAGAAAGGTGGTACTTGGGTATCTTATGTCGCTGAATCTTTGAAAAACTTAACTGGCTGGGTCGAAGGCTATAAGGTTTCTACCTTTGACGGCATGATAAATCTTGTCATGCTGGAACACATTTTTGCTTCTTCTTCCCCGGAGCTTAAGCAGCATTTGGCCGATTCGAAGGAGATAGATCCTAAGAAGCTGGCCATTGCAGCAGACTTATGGGTGTCACATCGAGTGTCCCATAAGGACAAAACTCATCCTGGTAAGCAGGAGGAAGGGAAAAGTCCAAAGATATGGAGGGTGGGGAATCTGCTAAATCTTCTTCCCATAAGGGCCACAAAAAGAAAAACAAGGGTAAGACACAAGAGAACTCACAGGGTAGTGGAGGTCCGCCTCCAAAACAGAACTCTGGTTATAATAAGCCTCCCTACGTAAACAGACCCAATGGGGCTTGTTTTTCTTGTGGAGCAACTGACCATGTGAAGGGGGATCCCCGGTGTAAGGTTAGACCTTTGGGGGTCCACTCCGCTAATCTGGCCTTCTCCTCCTACGAGGAAGAAGAGATTACAGGAGCATCCTTCTCCTCAGACTCGTTTCCCAGCGGGATAGAGGCTGAGGTAGTTTTAGTGTCCCTGGGTTCCTGGGAGCCTAAAGTCGCAGAGGCTTATGCTAGGATTCCGGATAATACCAAGCACTACTTTAAAGACAGTGTGCTGATCAATGGAGTGGATACTCCAGCTCTTAGGGATAGTGGGTGCAGTCGCACTGTAGTGGATTCTACCTTGGTAGACTCAGAGGAAGTTGCCAGAGCTACTCTGATGCCCACTAAGTTGGCTGACGGCCCCCTCCGTATGTTTCCCGTGATCCCTGTAAATCTAACTTTAAATGGTACAGCAGTCAGGATTCCAGTGAGCATTCAGAGAAACGTCCCGGGAAAGGTCTTATTAGGTAATGATCTCAGAGCTTTAGGGCTCGTAGGAGACACTGCCGAACGACCCTACACACGGTCTCAAGCACGGGCAGCATTGGCCAAGTCCAATACGCCGCCCCAGCCGAAGGGGCAACCCAAGGCGAAAGGAGTCTACAAGTCAAGACGAGGGAAAGAGAATATTCCCCCGAGCTCGCCTACCACTGCGGTGGAGGAAGTTGGTCAATCGCCCGGGCCTGACGAGGAGGTGGCGATGCCTGAAGTATTCGACCCCAACGATCATCCTGAACTAAAAGACTTGTTAGTTGAAGGAGGTCCTGATAGCGACGAATTCAGTAAAGGCCAACGTGAGTGCCCATCTCTGGAAGGCCTAAGGAGACAGGCCTGCTCCCAGCTTGAGGGTGAACCTCCTGGGAAGCATAGGATTTATTGGGAAGGTGGACTCCTGTATAGTGAGCCCACAGAGTCTACAGAAGGAGACCATAGGAGGTTGGTGGTTCCCCTTGCTGTTAGACCCTTCCTCCTGCAGTTGGCGCATGAAGTTCCCCTTGCTGGTCACCTTTGTATGAAGAGGACCAAGCAAAGGTTATCCATGCACTTCTACTGGCCCAAGATGGGGGTGCAAGTAGAAAGTCACTGCAGGAGTTGCGCCTCCTGCCAGTTGTCTGGTAAGGTTGGCGCGACAATCCAAGCTCCGTTGGTACCGCTCCCAGTTGTGGGGGTACCATTTGAAAGGGTAGGGATCGACATCGTCGGTCCCCTTGACCCGCAAACATCCTCGGGCAATAGGTTTATCCTGGTGCTGGTCGACCATGCAACCAGGTATCCTGAGGCCATCCCATTGAAAACTGTAACTGCCAAGTCAGTTGCAAAAGCTTTACTCGGCATATTTACTAGGGTTGGCTTCCCTAAAGAAGTTGTGTCAGATCGTGGCAGCAACTTTATGTCGAAGTATATGCAGGCTATGTGGAAAGAATGTGGGGTCACCTACAAGTTCTCTTCTGCATACCACCCCCAGACCAATGGTCTGGTGGAACGTTTCAACAGAACGTTAAAGAGCATGATTGGGGCTCTGGAGGAGCCTCAGAGAAGAAAATGGGATCTTCTTTTACCATGCTTACTGTTTGCCTACCGAGAGGTACCACAGGAGGGTGTTGGCTTCAGCCCCTTCGAACTTCTGTTCGGTCATCCCGTACGGGGACCCTTAGCCATCGTCAAAGAGGGATGGGAGATGCCCACTCCCCCTGTTACTACCAATGTAGTTGATTATGTGCTAGGGCTCAGAAAACGGATGGTACTTCTGATGGGCTTGGCTAGTGATAAATTGAAGGCAGGGCAAGCGCTGGTGAAACATTGGTATGACCAGAAAGCTTCCCTCATCAACTTTACACCTGGTCAGCAAGTCCTGATCATGAATCCAATAAGGCCTCGAGCTTTACAGGACAAATGGTCAGGCCCTTACACAGTGGTGGAGCCCCTGGGTGAGGTGAACTATTTAGTGGACCTTGGAAGGCCTGGACAGGCTCCAAAAGTGTTTCACGTGAATAGGCTGAAGGCTTTCGTCCCAAGAGTCGAAATCGCAGCACTGCTACTGGCTTCAGATGTTGAGGAAGAGGAGTCTGAACCTCTCCCCGACCTGTTCCACAGCGGTCCTTCAGATAGCTCCATTGAGGGTGTCCGAGTGGCCCCTCACCTGACTTCTGATCAGCAGGCTGAGGTGAAAAGTTTGCTTAGGCAGTTTTCCCCCCTGTTTTCACAGTCCCCTGGTTTGACACCTTGGTGCAAACATAACATTGACACAGGAGACAGTGTACCTACCAAAAGTAGGGGATACAGGATGTCAGATAAAGTACGGTCTTATATTAAGACCGAGGTCAACAAGATGTTAGACCTTGGGGTGATTGAACCCTCTAGTAGTCCTTGGTCCAGTCCTGTGGTGTTGGTTCCAAAGGCAGGCACTTCTGAATTGAGGTTCTGCGTGGATTACAGGGCTCTGAATGCTGTCACCAAGACAGATGCACACCCCTTGCCTCGAACGGATGAGCTGGTGGATACTTTGGGTGCCTCCAAGTACCTCAGCACGTTTGACCTCACTGCTGGCTATTGGCAAATAGCTTTAGCAGAACATGCCAAGGAGAAGACAGCATTTTCTACTCCAGACGGCCTTTACCAATTCCGGGTAATGCCGTTCGGGTTGAAGAATGCACCTGCCACTTTCCAGAGGCTTGTGAATCATGTGTTGAATGGGTTGGACGAATTCTGTCTTGCATATCTGGACGATATAGCAGTTTTCAGTGCCACCTGGGAAGACCATGTGAAACACCTCGGGATTGTGCTCCAGGCTCTTCAGAAAGCCCACTTGACCATAAAGGCTAGTAAATGCCAGATTGGACAAGGCTCAGTGGTTTACCTTGGACATGAAGTAGGTGGAGGGAGGATACAGCCTCTACCCAGTAAAGTACAAGCAGTACAAGACTGGCCTACCCCCACTACGCAAACCCAAGTGAGAGCCTTTTTAGGACTCACGGGGTATTATCGCAATTTTGTGGCAGACTATGGCACCATAGCTGCTCCTCTGACTGCCCTCACAACTCCGAAGAAACCCAAGAAGGTAACTTGGACTGACGAGTGTGAGAAGGCCTTCAATGGCTTAAAAGACTCCTTGTGCCAGGCCCCTGTCCTAAGGGCCCCTGATTATCAAAGACCTTTTATCGTGCAGACGGATGCCTCTGACACTGGGATAGGAGCTGTACTATCACAAGTAGATGAGAAGGGTAAGGAACACCCTATCGGTTTTATTAGTCGCCAGCTTAAGGACAGAGAGCTCAGATGGTCCACGGTAGAGAAAGAATGTTTCTCTGTTGTGTGGGCCCTAAGGAAGCTGAGGCCCTACCTCTATGGGACCCACTTCACTGTGCAGACTGACCATAAGCCGTTAAAGTGGCTAATGAACATGAAGGGGGAGAATCCAAAGTTGCTTAGGTGGTCCATAAGTCTACAAGGCTTCGACTTCACTATTGAGCATAGGCCAGGTGTCCAACATAGCAATGCTGATGGGTTGTCCAGAATGTTTAACCGACCTGAACAAGAGACTCATCCAGGGGTGGATTAGTTCCCCCTGTCCATAGTCTGGGAGGGGTGAGTGTTAGGAAAGATTTCGTAATTGTAGGGAATTTTCCTTCCATGTGGCAACCCCTAAACTTTTTGCTATTGTTTTTAACCTTGTTCTTGACTTTGCCAGAGAAGTACAGCCTTCTGCCGCACTTCTCTGGGCTTTCGCTCCTTTCTTACGGGGAAACTGACATGCCCTTAAGACAGTCAGTACCGGGGAACGTGGTTTCCCGTAGTTTCTTTTATCGTGTCGCAGCTTTAGTGCAACACGACACAAGAGGGCTAAGTTAAGCTAAGCACTGTAAGCTAAGTTACAGCTCTCTTGGGTCTCTAGCCTTCTACAGGCCCTAGATACTCTTTTAGGATGGTATTTGATCGGTGCAAGTCATTCAGGGACTGGAATGGTGGCAGCGATCGTTTTGTTTATTTTGAGCTCCTTTTGGCGTTCTGAGCACGTTTTTCGCACTGAACCCAAAATGGTGGCCTGGCTCCCAAAATGGCCAGGCCGCGAGGCTCCTTTGTCCTGTCCACTGTCCGTCTTGCTCCCTTCACCTTCCCCAGGTCCGGCGACCCGGGGCCTTCCTTATTTGGGCATGTACTTTCCCGCGAAACGTGGTTGCTTTCGCGGGCTTCTACATGTCGTTTGTGTGCCTCCAGGGTGTGGGCTGGGATGTCTGGTCCCAATACACATCCTGGGTGCCAGAGAGTCTAGGGTGGTGTGAATGCCTGGGACCACCGTGGTCCGTGATTGGTCCACGTATGGTATGTGTTTTGATGAGCGGATCTCCCATTGGCTCCCCTCCGTTTTGGCGCGAAGGGAACCGTGGATAAGAGGGGGCTGGAAACACCACTACCATGTCGATCTCCTGAGTTCTCACGAACGAAGGAATACAGGAGCCAAGTATCCTGCAACCAAGAGGCTGGACCGAGGAATCGCTGGTGACCCGCTGAAGGAATCCTCCTTTGCACTGCTGTCGTCCTGTGAAACCCTTTTCTCCTCTGATCGAACCAGAAGGCCTGTACTGGTGCTTCGACCTTTGGAATAGCAGGAACAGCTATTCCCGGCGACTTCATCAACTCCTGCCAAGTAAGCCTTCGGAAGTGTCTCTGGGCCATCCAGTTGACTGACCAGCTTACAAGGGAGTCCTGCTCTGTAACTGCCGACAGGTTGTGCTGTATTTCGAGTCCTGGTCACTCTCCCACGCTTCGTACGCTTGGCGTTCCCAAGTCTGAAGGGAGGAGTGTACATTCGACTTGAATACACACGGCCGCTCCGTTGTCCTGCTGCGGCAACAAAACTGTGCCGGTTTCGTCGATTGGGACGTCTTTTTGCTCTACACGACTACAAAGCGTTCCCTGCTCTTCTGAACCTGCCAGCTGCTGAAACTAACGTGGAGAAGCCTGGGTCTGCTTGCTTCGGGGACCGGTGAGTAGTTTAGCTAGGATCTGGTCGCCCTCCTGCAGTATCCCATTGCTTTTCCCTGCTGTGTAAAAACAGCACCCTTTTGGCCGTACTCGCGCTCTGCTTCTGCCCGCTGTGGAGGCTGCGCTTGAGTTGCAGAACCTGTTCTTCTTCTGCTGTGCACTAACGTGAACCGCCTGACTTCCTCCGAAGAGCTTCCCCTTGTGCCCGTCGGCACCGGCGTGGCAGGTACTTTGAGCACAAGGCTCCACTCTTCGCAGGGCTCGGACTTCCATCTAGTTAGGTGCCTATGAAGGCGAACTGAGTCGAAAGCATTATCGCACTGCCTGTTTTCCTTCCCTGGCAGGTGGACTACATATTTCGTGCTTTAAACGCTTGCGACTGTGTATTTGTATATATATTGTGTTGATATGGTATGTGTTGGTTTAATATTGTGATATTGTGATTTTCTCGCTACGGTCGTTGTTTTAAAGGCCCCAAAATAAATGTGTTTATATTTTTGATATAACACCTGTTTGGAGTAGTTTGTAAGCGCTCTTGCTTTGTGTGCTCACTGCGGGCTTTCAGTCACCCTCACCCCTCTTGAGACCTAGTCTTGACCGCCGCGATCGCTACCTTGATTGGTCTGGCTTGTCCAGAGGTTACCCTGTTCCAAGTAATTAGGTTGGCCTTCTGAACTTCTGCGCCACCAGGACAGAGTTCAGAAATCCGTCTTAACAGAAGGTTGCTCCAACAAGGAGCCATTAGACCACCCTATTGGTTGGTATGTTGTTTGTAGCCGCTAGTACTGCGTAAGGGCATATTGGTCCTTGGCGATTGTCCCATAAAATGGTGAGGGTCATGAAGTTGCATATTTGGACCTGCACCTGGCAGTTGAAGACCCCATCCGCTGGAGTCTGTAAATCGTGACACAGGCAAAATGGAGCCACATACCTGTTTTAAAAAACATAAATTAGTCTCACCAACCGATCTTCATTAAAAATCATAATTTTATTTATTAGGGCGTGAAACTATTTGCTATCGAAGATAGTGCAACAGAGTATGTTAATAATAAAATAATAATATTTTCCCATTCATATAGCGCTAAGAACCGTGAGGTATCTAAGCGGTGCTTATTATTAACCACGGTGTGTGGTGCTCATTTATCGACCACGGAATGATGAAAGGCTGAGTTTGGCCTTGCCGGGATTCAACTTGCGTTAGCAAGCTGTGCACGGATGTCAAAGCGAGCGCTGTACTCGCTGTGCCACTTGACAGGCTACAGTGAAGTGGCACAGCGAGTAGAGCGCTTGACCGCCTATAGACCGGTTAAATTATTTCTATTAACCCACCCTGTGTCGTCTGCCTTTTTCAGAGCCCTCTAAACGGCAGGGGATCAATTCGGCGGTGATAGTGCGCGGTAGAAAACATTATGCCACTTTCAACGAACAAGTTCAACTTGAGCGGTCTTTAATGCTACGCTATTGTAATTATATTTGGTATAAAATAATCTAAAGGGTTACTTACAGTACAATTGCAATTTCCATTGTCTACGAGTGGTGCAGTCTCAAAATACGACTCCGCGTGTGCCAACGATCTTTCGCATAGTGATATAATTTATAAAAGTGATTTTGTTTCAGAAATTTCATCTTTATCTTCTCTTACGTTTTAGCAACACTCCTTCAAGAGAAGTCTTTCATCACAATCTCTGTCTGTCAAGGTCAAAACACAATACAACCTTATAGTCCGCTTCGTGAGCCTCTCCGGGGCCCGAGAAAAAAATGGAAGCAGCTGACCTTGACTGTGAACGAGCATAAATTCTTACTTTGCAACATTCTGTGTAAAGCCATCTGTAGAAGTTGGTTTTTGCACGCCATGTTTGTATATTGTTTGCGTGATATTAAAAAAAGTTTGTTTAAAGGACGTTATGGTTCTAAGTACAGCCGAAAGACCCCTGAAAATCGCAAGTTATGGTAAGCTATGAAAAATAACTGGCGCCACCACCGTGCACTGCTAAGACTAACACCCAGGACATCAAAGATGACATTGCAAATGTCATTGATGAAATCACTGATGACATCACATGTGTATGTACTTTTCATGGAATTTGTGTACTAGGGATTTTTATTATAATGTTGCGAAAAAAGTGTCAAGGATATTGCAATAAATATCATACCGTTATTAGTGCTTTGAACGATGCATTGATATAAATAGCATTGTATTATGGGATTCTATCTAGTATACTGAGCTACTAGTGGAGAAACATAGCATTGTGTGCAGAGTACAAGATGAAAGTATAATATTTGTAATGTTAATATGTTGAATAATGAAATAATAATTGTCCTGAAATGTTCGAAAATTCACAAAATGGGGTTGTTCTGAGGACGTTATTCATATTGTGTGATTGCTTAGCTGTATGCAATGAGGGAATGGCACAGAGAGTAAAGTGGACGCCGTCCGCGGACACCGCGGCTGTTCGTGGACAGGGCGTGCTACATCCGGGTTTTTCCAGGAAATCCAACATGGAAAGAAGACTGTACGGATCAGCCAATCAGATGTCGAGGTTGTGGATTTGTGTTGAAAGAGACTGTGTGTGGTGAAGATGGCAGAAGTGGAGAAAGTCAGGGTGTTGGTGCTCGGAGATATGTTTGTGCATGGTTTACAGCAGTACGCTGAATTCAGGCATGTTGCAAAGAACTTTGATGTGAAAGGAGTGGAGGTGGTGTGGAGCAGTGTGCCTGATTGCAATGTACAGCGAATTGTACAAGTTTGTGAGGATATGGCCACGATGAACAGTCCGCATGTGGTAGTTTTGCACTATGGTGCTTTCCATTTGGGCAACGTCAGTGCCCCTACTTTGTTGGCTGATTTGGAACGCTTGGTTCAAGCAGTAATGAAGATCCTTCCAAATGCAAAAGTAATTTTTTCTGGATTACTACCTAGGGCAATATGGGACAATAGTTCAGTTTTTTGTCCTCAGCAAAATATTGCTAGGTGTGTCATCAACCGAGGTATGTGTGCCTTCATGCTTAGAGCTGGTATGTTCTTCTGTAACAATGAGAATATTGATGCCAGTAATGCTGTTAATTTTAAAGAAGATGGCATGTCTTTATCTTTTACGGGAAATGCCTTTCTATTTTGGAATGTAAGGGTTGCTTTGGAGAAGGTTATGTGAAGATTTTAGGAGTAAAGCAAGAAAAAAAAACAAGAAAAAAAATACAAAATAATAGGTGTCTGTCAAGCATCTGTAAAAAAAAAAAAAAACAACGGCTCTTTTCAGAGCCAACTTCAAAGGGGAAATGGGGCACACTATTTAAATTTACATTCACCACGCTCAGATTTTCGATGTGTCCGCGGACATGGCGGTAGTTCGCGGACATCGGGAGTTACATCCGGGGATTTTTGGGTTCAGAAGTCATGCAAATGAGAATAAGCACTGAAAGGGATTGGTCAGGAAAGTTTGGTGGGTGTGTTGTGCCAGGAGAGATTTTCTCAGATACTCTTTTTGCTGAGAGAACAAAAGATAGCTATGGCTGTGTGTTTCAGAAAACAGATTGTTTGGATTTTAGGAGATTCGTGGATACATTGGTTGAAAGTGCATGCAGAAAGCTGTGGAGTAGCTGTAGATCTTGGATTCCCACATGTGGAAGTACACTGGCATGGAGTACGTGGAATGAAGTGGTTGGACTTGCTACCTCTCTGTGCTACTTTGGTGACAGAGCAACATCCAGACATAATTGTAATTCATTGTGGAGGGAACAGTTTAGGACAAGTGACTGGAATTATTTTGCAATTTGCTATGAAAGAAGGACTGAGGAAGGTTATGGACATGTTTCCTAATTCTCAAGTGATATTTTCACGGATTACGCAGAGACAAATGTGGCTTCGTTCTTCTTCATTTGGTCCACAAATGGAAAAAGCAAGGCGCAATGTTAATAAGGCTGTTTGTGGCTTTCTAAGAGATTTTGGCATGTCTTCTTTTCACATTGAAAATATTATGTTTTGTAGTAGATACATTTTTCGCAGAGATGGAGTCCATCTTACTTATGCTGGCAATCAGATTTTTCTGAGAAATGTACAAAATGCATTGCGACCTTTTTTGGAATTACAACAACGATTTTGAAGTGGATGTTAAGCATTTACAATTTTTGACTTACAAACACCACCCAAAGGCTCTTTTCAGAGCCACCACTTCTTTCCAGAGAAAATTACAATGTTTGTGATGGAGTAGCAACCCAATTTTTTTAATGTTCGCGAACTGTCCGCGGACTTCTAAAAAATACAAAGAGCCCTGCTTCATTTATTTTCACTTCTATTTTTTAACTGGGAAAGGCGGCTCTGAAAAGAGCCTTATTTTTTTTTGATTTTTGTAATTTTGTATTTTTTTTGGTTTTTCAGACACGACACACTAGGAGAGGAGGGTAAAGGAGGGTAAAGGGGGGGACACCAACCACAGGGATTAGAAAGGGCGAGCTGAGAGAGGAAGATGTAGAGTGGGTTTTATTTTGGTATTGAGCAGGTCTTCTCGTGCTCTGAGACGATAGTCTCAAAAGCACTCCGAAGTCGCTCCCCCCTGCAGAGTACTGTGTCACAGTACATACATACAACTGTGACCCTCGAAAGGTAAGGGTCATCAGCATTCTGTATGGCCTGTGAGGTAGCTTGAGAAAGACGCTGTCCCACAGAGGTGGTCCTTGTGGTGACAGGATCAGAAACAGAGGATGAAGTAGAGGAAATCAATCTGCTACGTTCTTTGCAAGGTACAACCCTGCGAATAGCCCCAGAGTTAAATGACCTCAGGTGTCGCTTCATAGTAGTGGTCCCAAAGCTGTAGTTACCGTGCTTCCCGCGACTGAGTATCATTTTGCACTCATTGCAGGTAACATGGTTCGCACGAGCCTTAGGACCATTCCCATGAATGGTAAATAACCGCCACACCCAAGACTCACGCCTAGTGCGGGTAGTAGGGATTTCCTCTGCCTCATTCTCATCATCCTCTTCTTCCTCCTCCGCATCCTCACTCCTGTTCCCCTCTTCAGGCCCTTGGGGAGGTGGTGGTGGTGGAGGGGGTGGGGGTGGTGCTGAAGCAGGTGCAGCACCAAGTGGCAGTTCAGCAGCCAAGGATGCCATCTCGATGATGGTGTAGTCTGCAGGTGGCAGCAAAAATCACTGTGTTCTGAAGAATAGCCAGAAACACAATGGGAATAAGCTCTTGGGCGTGGTCTTTTATAGGGCTCCTGCGCTAGGGGCCACCGGCTGGGGTAAGGACTACTCACCGGTCCCCGACGCAGGAAGACCCAAACGTCACCAGTACAGTCCACTTCGCTGGCAGATTCGAAAGCGACAATCAGGACCTCTTGACACCATGTAGTTTCCGAGATGCAGCGAGGATTCCCCAACGGGACAGCGGCGATTTCTCTGCTCCGGGTGGAGGAATCAGCCCAATTCCACTGCAGCAGGCTTCAGGGCAAGGGGGTCACAAGTACAGTGAACTTGCACAAGTCGTTCCCGCAGCAGGGCAACACGGTAACCGTGTTTACTCCGGTACAGGCGCACTCATCTCACTTAAGAACTGGGAACGGCAAGTGTACAAAATTCAGTGTGAGGGTGCCGTGGACACAGAGCAAGCAGTATCCCAAGTTTCAAGGGCCTCCTCTAAACAGCGGTGGTAACAGAGCAAACGTCCCGTGTAAGCTGGTCAGCCCACTGGTTGGCCCAGGGACATTTCCGAAGAGGTTTACTTGCAGGGTTTGTTGAAGGTGCCGAGCATAGTTGATCCCAGTATTCCAATGGGTTGAAGCGTCTTCGCAGACCTTCTAGGATGATCAGATGCAGAGGGGTCCCATGGGACGACAGCAGGCTCAGGGTGCCAAACCTTCCAGCGTGTCACCAGCAGTTCCTCCACTCGGCTTTGTGTTGCAGGATACTTGGCTCCTTATCCCTGGTTCAGTGTGAACTCAAGAGATCAACATGGTAGTGGTGTTTCCAGCCTCCTCTTATCCAAAGTTCCCTTTGCGCCAAAACGGAGAGGACCCAATGGGAGATCTGCTCACAAACACTCACTCAATACGTGGACCAATCATGGACCACGGTGGTCCCAGGCACTCAGGACACTCCAGACTCTCTGGCACCCAGGATGTGTATTGGGAACAGACATCCCAGCCACATCCTGGAGGTACGCACAAAAGGCATGTAGAAGCCCGCGAAAGCATTGGGTTTCACGGGAAAGTGCATGACCAAATAAGGACTGACCTGGGTTGACTCGACCTGGGAAGGTGAAGGGGGAAGATGGCCAAAGGACAGGACAAAGAACCTCGTGGCATGGCCATTTTGGAGCCAGGCCACCTGTTCGTGCCAAGCACGGTAAATGCGGTTAACATGGCAAGGAAGGGTTAAAAATCCATGAAAACAATAGCTGCCACCAGTCCTGTCCGTGACACATCTGCACAGTTCATAAAAAGTCCAGCAAGAGTTTCTAGGGCCTTTGGAAATGACTAAAGACCCACGTCTGCTGTACGGTAAATTACATTGCACACTTGTTACATGTTGCACAAAAGCTGCAACATGAGGAAAGGACTAAGGGAAACAAAGTCTCCAAGTACTGACTGTTTTAAGGGCATGTCAGTTTCCCCATAAAAAGTGAGCGAAAGCCCAGAGGAGTGCAGCTGAGGGCTGTGCTTCTCTGGCAAAGTTTAGTCAATTGCGTTAAACAGTAGCAAAGCGTTTGGGGGTTGACACATGGAGGGGAAATTACATACTCTTATGAAATCTTTCTTAACACTCGCCCTCCCCAGACTGAGGACAGGAGGAACTAATCCATCCCTGGATGAGTTTCTTGTTCAGGTGGGTTAAACATTCTGGGCAACCCATAGCATTGCTATGTTGGACACCTGGCCTATGCTCAATAGTGAAGTCAAAGCCTTGCAGACTTATGGAAAGGATCGGAAAGTTTCACAAGGTATATAGAAACTCAAGATTGCTATGTGGGACTTGTGCCATGGTGAGATTTAATTGAAAAATATTATGGATTAACTGAAAATGTACTTTTAAATTGTTCGGGGACACGAACAGTGTCCGCATTTCAGGACACACGATGAGCGTGGGCGCGGTCATATGATCTGTTTGCGAACTAGTCCGCGAAGGAAGCGCCTGTCCGCAGGACACCAAGTGCACGGAGATTGGTTAGCGCATGCGCATTGATGTCCTACAGACACTGTTCGGGTTCTGAAGTAATTAAAAGTGCGTCACACGTGAAACGAACATTTCAGGACACCGTGTGTGTTCTTAGAACAGTTTAAACTTGGTAGCGAACAGTAAGGACAGATATAGTGTTCTTCAGGACACGTGTAATTTAGTTTATGTACAAACATTTCAGGACACCAATTGTGTTCTTAGAACAGTTTCAATTGGGTAGCGAACACTACGCACAGGTATAGTGTTCTTCAGGACACCTCCATTTTCGTTTACGTACGAACATTTCAGGACACCAATAGCGTTCTTAGAACAGTTTTAACTTGCTAGCGAACAGTACCGTACAGGTATAGTGTTCTTTAGGACACTTTAATTTTTGTTTGTTTACGAACAATTCAGGACACCGCGTGTGTTCTTAGTACAGTTTCATGTTGCTAGCGAACACTACGAACAGTTGTACTGTTGTTCAGGACACATCATTTTCGTTTGTTTACGAACATTTTAGGACAGCAATTGTGTTCTTAGGACAGTTTTAAGTTCATAGCGAACATGACGGACAGATATAGTGTTCTTTGGAACACTTTAATTTTTGTTTCTTTACAAACATTTCAGGACACCACGTGTGTTCTTAGAACAGTTTCAACTTGCTAGCGAACAGTACGAACAGGTGTGGTGTTCTTCAGGACACCTCCATTTTCGTTTATGTATGAACATTTCAGAACACTCGCACTGTCCGCGGACACTTTTATTGTTTTTAAAAACAAAAAACGGAAACTATTCACAATACAATATAAAAATTTAACTTTATTTAACATATATTAATAATTTATGACAGAGAAGGTGAGGCAGAAACAGAAACAAAAACAGGAGAATTTGGGGTTTCAACATGATTGGTATTAGGTGAAGAAGGGATGGAAATCTCATCAAAACGTTTTGGATTATGGAGAGGGTTTGGGGATAATTGACTGGGATATGGTGAGGAGGGACAAGTACATGTGGGGCAATGGTATGACGTTTTTGTTTTAAAATGATCTTCAACAAAAGTTTTCAAATTATTAAAATTGGTCAACAATAAATCAATTTTTTCTTTTATGTTGTCAAGCGTGTTTTCCATAACAGCTTCTTCAGAGGTAGTTTCTATTTTGTTATGCTCTGTACAAAAAAAATATATATATGTTAAATGTATACAAAATAATAATATTTAAATGGTTTATATTATAAAGTGTTTACCATTAGTTTCACTATCTTGTGACATTTCTTCATGTGGGAAATTGTCCTCTAGCCATTCCAGAGTACTAGACATTTCTGTGAGAAAAAAAAAAAGATAATATATTTTTTGATCTAATACAGAAAGTTTATAAATATATGAGTAAAATGAAGTACACTTACTATTTCTGGTAAGATAAGTCCTATGTATTCAGTGGGTCTGGTCTTGTTCTCAGTTCTGTTGTGTCTGTGAGGTAATTATGTTGGAAGCCAATTTATGTTCTTGTGGTATATTCCATTTCAGAACATATTGTATTTAAATGAATGGTTAGTGTGTTACATATATGGGTTACATTTCTTATGTATTACTATATATAATGTGTTTGTGTGCTGCTTTTTGAATTTGTTAAATGTTCCTATATTATGATATAACAATCAAACATACCCCACCACCCCCCCACAGTTTTTAGGTAGTGGTACTGTTCTCCGAACATGTCCGCGAACATTAAATAAGTTCGCGGACATCACGTTCATAAGAAGAGATCTAGTCAGTTCCATATGACATGTATATAAAGTGAAAGTCATTATTGTTAAGTTTTGCTACTAAAAAACTATGAAATTCAGTGAAAAAACTTTGTTAAAGGGACATTATGGTTAAGTTGCGCTACTAAAAACCTATGAAATTCAGTGAAAAAAACTTTGTTAAAGGGACGTTATGGTTAAGTTGCGCTACTAAAAACCTATGAAATTCAGTGAAAAAACTTTATTAAAGGGACGTTATGGTTCCAAGTAAAATCGAAAAACCCTTGAAATTCGCCAGTTATGGTAAGCTAAGCAACCATAACTCGCGCCACCACCTTGCACTGCTAAGACTAACACCCAGGACATCAAAGATGACATCACAAATGTCATTGATGACATCACTGATTACCGTAATGGTGGTGACTCCGGTTCCACACGTTGATGATGTGCGCGGCCGCCAAGCCATAATGATAATGATAATGATGAGTTATTTATATAGCGCCTTTATCCGAAGCGCTTTACAGAGCACATATTTACATATAATATCACCCAACCAAAATTGGTACTCATTTATCGACCTTGGAAGGATGAAAGGCTGAGTTGGCCTTGCTGGGATTCAAACCTGCGACCTGCAGATCACGCTCAGATCGCAGCAGCGAGCGCTCAACCCGCTGAGCTTTCTTACTTGCTACCCTTGTTTCCGCCAACATGCGGTGACAGAAATGGTGCCACTCCCATCAATGTAACACCAGATGTCTTAGGCCTAACTTCTAATGAGGCCATTCTTTGGATCTGTATCCAGGGCAGTGCAGTTGTTCTAACACTACTGTAAGCAGCATTCAGGACATAACAGGTTTCCAGGGCTGTCCTGCTGCCACATTGCATCTCTGGGGGACAATGAGCAGCCCCTCCTTTTCCATAATTCCTGCTTTTATGGGGTGCCCTCCCCTGCAACACAACCATTTGTGCTATGGGCAGTGTATTAAAGTGTTCCTTCAACACCATGTTGCATGCACACATGGTTTTAGTTGGTGCAGTTGCAATGTCAGTTATACTAAACTCTTTGCTTCTAAATTGGCAGCCTTGTTACCACAAGAAATCAGGTCTACACCTCTGGTGTGTGCTGCGCACTTTTCCACGGCATTGGCCAATGGCAGTTCAAGTGTATTTATAAATCTGTCTAATAATGGCGCATGCTGCACTGCTGTGCCATCTGCACAAAGGTAGCCCCTCCTTTTCCAACATGATAGTCCTGTGTGTACTCTTGACATCACATTGGCGGAGTGTTACGCTCACCTGGTATCCACAGGGACGCCCTTATGCCCTGGTTGCCGGATACACCCTGGACCATTCCTGATTCTGGATGGTGCCTTCTATGGAGGTCGGGCCTGAAAACATAGGAGGACTGGACTTAGGAACAGATTTCGTTTTCTTCCCCCCACTCCCTGAATTCACTCTGATGGCCCACTCCTCACCTTGTTGTGATGACTGGCGTGCCCTCCGTCCTGCATTCTGTGCAGGGGCGCGTAGTTTTCTGCGGGTTTGATCGACCGAGTTCACTGGTGCTAACCCATTCAAGTGTCTTTAAGGAGGTAAGTCTGGTTAAAGCAATCTTAAAATGTCCTTTCTTTCCTTTCTTGCTATTCATGTCTTTCCCTATTTATTCCCCCTTAGGTGCACGGAGGTTCGGTGGATGCGCAGCTTGGATCGGGCTCCTATCCGGATGATGGACGCAGGAGCATGTGATGGATGGTAGGGTAAGTGCGAAGTGCGGCGCGGTAATGTCTTCTTTTGCTAACCTGTGTTCTTTACTCTTTTTCAGGTCGCGACGGTCTTTCTGGGCGTGTGAAGATTTCCAGAGCGGAGCCGGCCAAGAAATGCCCAGCCAGGTGAGGTTCTCGTGTCCCGGTGATGCTGCCGACTGGATGAAAGACTGCGAGCTGCAGGAAGACGGATACTCGACGGATTGGAAGCTGCAGGTAAGCAGAGACTGCTAATGATGTTCTTTTGTCTCCTCTGCAGGTCCGCTGTTCAAGGATCGCCAGATTCTGGTCTCTGGACACGATGAGCGTCACGCTGCTGGCTGCAGAATAATGCAAAGCACGTTCTGTAACTTGGGTGTGGTTTATATAGCCCTCTAGTAAAGTAGTCCAGGTAAAGTAGTCCGGGCTACCACACCCAAAACACTGCACCGCACAGTCTGGTTCTAGGAACTAGGCAGTGTGGGTGCCTCCATGTTGGCTGCCGGCCTCCAATGAAAAGTAGTCTCTTCAAGAATGTGTCCCAATCTGAACATGAGCCTGGTGCCAAAGGCGCCAGGACTGACTCCAGGAGAGTCCATGAGGATGGTGCAAGGCCCTTGGGGTCCTAAGTGAACCCTGAGTCTTAACCCTACCTGGCATGTGACCATGCCAGTGGGGTTTTGGGTCACGGGTCGTGACAGCACTCCCCCCCAAGGCCCCTCCTAAGGTGATTCTCCTGCCTGGTCCGGGTTTGGCTGAAAAGTTTTGATGAAATAGTCTAATCAAAAGCAGTGCATGAATGTTCTCACTAGGTTCCCAAGATCTGTCCTGAGGGCCGTAACCCTTCCAATCGACTAGATAGTATAGTTTGGATTTGGTATATTTGGAATCCAGGATTTCTTTCACTGCGAATTCGGGTTACCCATCGACCATAAGGGGTTCAGGTGGTGGCTTAACTCGTGTACCGGATTGCACTGGTTTTAGAAGTGAAACGTGGAATACTGGGTGAATTCGCATGTCGGCTGGCAATGCTAGTTTAACAGCTGCTGGGTTTATGATGGCTTGAACAGAATAAGGTCCCAAATAGCAAGGACGAAAAGTCTGGGTTCCTTTTAGAGGTATATATTTTGCAGCTAGCCACACCCTGTCTCCAACCTGATAGTCAGGGGCTTTTTCCCGATGTTGGTCAGCAAACCTTTTTTGCTTGGTTTTGGCTTGGATTAACTGTTCTGTTGCCCTTTTAAAGGCCTGAGCGATGCTTGCATGAAGAGTCTTTACTGCCGGCATTTCTAGACTGGTAGGGCTATCTAGTTCGGAAGTACGTGGATGTCTGCCGTAGAGGGTGTAGAAAGGTGTTTGACCAGTACTGGAATGGAATGAATTGTTGTAAGCATATTCGGCTATCCATAATAGATCTTTCCAGGTTCCTTCGACTTGGTGCAGCATGCACCGTAGGTATTGTTCGAGAGTCTGGTTGGTCCTCTCTGTTTGACCATCCGTTTGGGGGTGATGGCTGGGGATGGTCGGATATCGATTTGAGCAGTATTTTTTCCAGGAGGTAGATACGAATTGGCTGCCTCGATCAGAGACCAGGACTGAAGGGAATCCATGCATTTTGATAATGTTTTCCAGGAACACTTTTGCTAGATGGGATACATCTGGGAGTCCTTCGAAAGGGATAAAGTGTGCCATTTTCGAAAATAAGTCTACTACTTCTAAAATGGTGTTGAACCCTTGGCTGGGAGGCAAATCGGTAATAAAGTCGAGAGAAAGTGTGTGACATGGTGCAGGAGGAATTTCTAATGGTTGCAGGAGGCCAGCTGGTTTTTGTTTTAGTGACTTGTTTTGTGCACACACTCCACAAGATTGAACATATTGGATGATGTCTCGCTGCCAAGTAGGCCACCAATAATTGCACTTCCCTTTGGCTAGGGTTTTAGCAATTCGGGATGACCTTCTATCAGAGAATCATGATAGTCCGAAATGATTCGTTGCTGTAGCTCTGTTTTAGGCACATACAGGCGTTCATCAAAATATAGCAGTTGATTTTTAACGGTGTATTGTTTTCCTTTGGTATGCCATTCCAGTAGTTTGTTAGGTGTTATTTCACATTGGATCATGTTTTTAAGCTCAGTTCGTGTTAAAGCTGTGGTGAGGCCTAAGAGCTTGTCCTCAGGAATAATGGCTACTAGATCTGGGGTTGCATATACTTCCTCATCGATGCCCATGCGGGATAGTGCATCTGCTTTTCCGTTTCTTACACTTGGTCGATAAGTGATCACGTAGTCATACTCGGCGAAGAAAAGGGCCCATCGTAATTGGCGTGAGGATTGTGCTTTTGCTGTTTTCAAATATTGTAGGTTCTGATGATCTGTGATTACCGTGACTGTATACCTGGCTCCCAAGAGGTATTGTCGCCATGCCTTGAAGGCGGATTTTATAGCAAGCAGTTCCTTATCGGTGTTGGCATAATTGAGTTCAGGGGGTGTTTAATTTTCGCAACCAGAAGGCCACGGGGTACAATTGGCCAGTTTCAGGGTCCCTCTGAGAAAGAACCGCCCCCATAGCCATGCTGGAGGCATCTGTTTTCACGAATTAAGGAAGATCCGGACGAGGATGTAGTAAAATCGGAGCTTAGGTAAACATTTCCTTAAGTTCTTGGAAGGCCTTTTTGGTGTCTTCTGTCCACATTCATTTTTTATTGTTTTTTCGTAGAAGTAACGTGATCGGATGCACAATCTGCGAGAAGTCTGCAATGAACAAACAGTAGAAGTTTGCAAAGCCCAGCATGCTCTGGACCGCTTTTAACGAGGTCGGAGAAGGCCATTTAAGAATGGCATCCACCTTGTGTACATCCATTCAGATGCCTTTCGGATTAAGAATGAAACCCAGAAATTCTACTTCGGTTACGTGGAAAAAACGTTTTTCAAGTTTTGCATATAGTCGATGTTGGCGCAGTTTGGCAAGGACAGCGCGGACATGCTTGACATGGTCTTGTTTCAAGGTTGAATACACTAGAATGTCGTCTATGTAGACCAGGGCGCAAACATCGATCAATTCCCTTAGGACGTCGTTCATAAAGTATTGGAATGCCGCCGGGGCATTACAAAGTCCAAAAGGCATTACCTGATACTCAAACAACCCATATTTGGTACGGAAGGCCGTTTTCCATTCATCTCCTTTTTTAACTCGGACTAGTGGTACGCTCCTCTGAGGTCTTAGTATAAATCTGGGCATCTTTGACTTGATCCAGCATCTCGGGAATAAGTGGTAGGGGGTAACGGTTCTTCACGGTGATCTGCGTCAATGCGCGATAGTCAATACAGGTCCTCAAGTCCCCTTCCTTCTTCGGTACGAAGAATAGGGGACTAGCTGCAGGTGATTTAGATGGGCAAATGAACCCATTTGCCAAGTACTGGTCCAGATAGGATTTTGGATGCTGGTTTTCTGGTTCTGTGAGTGCATAGATTCTGCCACAAGGGATCTGTGCGCCAGGTATAAGGTCAATCTGACAGTCATAAGACCTGTGCGGCAGTAGGGTATTAGCTTGTTCCTTCTGGAACACATCCTGGAAATACTGGTATTCTTCAGGGAGAGTGCTATTTGTGCCAAGTGTAGATATGCCGATTCTAGGACTCGTAGGAACATTGAAACTGGATTTGTTTTCTTGGAAATGACAGGTGGAAGCACAATCACGAGGAAAAGTCAATCTTCTTGCACGCCAATCTATCTGAGGGTTATGAGCAATTAACCATGGCATCCCTAATATAAGCTAAAACTGACGTGCCTTGATGAGATCAAAGAAAATCGTTTCCCGGTGTCCATCCTGGCACAGCAGGGTTATTCCTGCTGTACATTGGGTTACTGGTCCGGAAGCAATTTATGCCCCATCCACTGTGGTTACCTTTTCTGTGTTCGGCTTAAAACATAAGGGAAGCCCCATCCGTGCAGCCAGATCTCGATCAATGTAATTCCCAACTGCTCCGCTGTCTATGTAAGCTTCAAGGGTATGCATCATTGATGGTTGTTGGCGATTGATTAGGATCACTGGTATTGCAAAATGTGAGGTCGGTGACTCATTCTTCTCACTCAACAAAATGACCTCTACTTTTGTCAAGCTAGGCAGTTTTCCGACTCCTTACTCTCATCCTTTTCTGTAGCTCCCACCATTCACTTGGGGGATTTTATCGGACAGTCTTTTAGGAAGTACCCTGATTGTCCACAGTACAAACATAACTGCTGTTGTCTTCTCTTGTCTCTTTCAGCTTTTGTTAACGGTGGTCTTATGCCTCCGATTTGCATTGGCTCTGTGGTATCCTCTGACGTGCGTGGAGTTGCATCCTTGGTTCGAAGATACACAGCCCGTGTGTCTGATCTGGACCGATCTGCTTTCCGATCCTGTAGTCGATGGTCTAGTTGCACCACCAGGTTGATCAATTCACTACAGTCCCTAGGTGGATCAACCACCTGAGCCAAGAAGTCCTTTAACTCCCCTCGAAGGCCTCAGTGAAACAATGTGGTTATCGTCTTCAGGCCACCTGGTTTCAGCCACTAACCTATTAAAGGTTGCTATGTACGTTAGTAAGTCTTGATTCCCTTGCCGGAGTGACAAGAGTTTATTGTCTACAGCTTGTTCATGGGTGTGTTGAGCAAAGAGTTTTTCCATTTCCCTCTGAAAACCCCCAAAGTCACGTAGTAACGGATCATCATAGCTCACAAGTGGCACTGACCAGTCTGCTGCACTACTGCTCAGATAAGACAAAATAAATGCTACTCATGCCTGATCGTTAGGGAATGCGCCCAGTCTGCAGAGGAAATGGAGACAACATTGATTCATAAACGCAGCATACTTTCTTGGGTCACCTGAAAACCGTTCTGGCGGTGCTAACGGTATTGCTCTGGATAAGGTGATTTTTACTGGAGTGGCAGATGACGTGGTGGCTTGCATCGGTGGATTATTCCCGGGTAATGGAGCTTGTCCGGCCTGTGATTGCAATAATTGCCTGCTGATCTCCTCGGTGCGATCCTTGGTAACAACAAGATCCCTTCGCAGGGCATTAGTCTCTAATAACTGGGCCAGTTGGTCCATTTCAGAAGTCTCCATGGCGCCCAGGTGGATAATGTTATAGGGGCTTCACGTTCTATTACGTTCTGTTACGCTGACCTGGTAGCCATGGGGACGCCCTTATGCCCTGGTAGCCGGATTCACCCTGGACCCTTCCTGATTCCGGATGGTGCCTTCTATGGAGGTCGAGCCTGAAAACACAGGAGGACTGGACTTAGGAACAGATTTCGTTATCTTCCCCCCGCTCCCTGGATTGGCTCTGATGGCCCACTCCTTACCTTGTTGTGATGACTGGCGTGCCCTCCATCCTGCCTTCTGTGCAGGGGCGTGTAGTTTTCTGCGGGTTTGAGCGACCGAGTCGACTTCACTGGTGCTAACCCATTCAAGTGTCTTTATGGAGGTAAGTCTGGTTAAAGCAATCTTAAAATGTCCTTGCTTTCCTTTCTTGCTATTAATGTCTTTCCCTGTTTATTCCCCCTTAGGTGCATGGAGGTTCGGTGGATGCGCAGTTTGGATCGGGCTCCTACCCGGATGATGGACGCAGGAGCGTGTGATGGATGGTAGGTAAGCGCGAAGTGCGGCGCGGTAATGTCTTCTTTTGCTAACCTGTGTTCTTTATTCTTTTTCAGGTCGCAACGGTCTTTCTGGGCGCGTGAAGATTTCCGGAGTGAAGCCGGCCAAGAAATGCCCAGCCATGTGAGGTTCTCGTATCCCGGTGATGCTGCCAACTGGATGAAAGACTGTGAGCTGCAGGAAGACGGATACTCGACGGATTGGAAGCTGCAGGTAAGCAGAGACTGCTAATGATGTTCTTTTGTCTCCTCTGCAGGTCTGCTGTTCAAGGATCGCGGGATCCTTGTCTCTGGACACGATGAGCATCACGCTTCTGGCTGAAGAATAACGCGAAGCATGTTCTGTAACTTGGGTGTGGTTTATATAGCCCTCTAGTAAAGTAGTCCATGTAAAGTAGTCCGGGCTACCACACCCAAAACACTGCACCGCACAGTCTGGTTCCAGGAACTAGGCTGTGTGGGTGCCTCCATGTTGGCTGCAGGCCTCCAATGAAAAGTAGTCTCTTCAAGACTGTGTCCCAATCTGAACATGAGCCTGGTGCCAAAGGCGCCAGGACTGACTCCAGGAGAGTCAATGAGGATGGTGCAAGGCCCTTGGGGCCCTAAGTGAACCCTGAGTCTTAACCCTACCTGGCATGTCACCATGCCAGTGGGGTTTTGGGTCACGGGTCATGACAGCGAGCTGGAATACACTGTTATCACCGCATCTGCATGTACTTCAAGCACCAAAATTAACGCTACCAATTCTGCTGTTTGTGCTGAGAAATGCGCTGGCAATCTTGCACTATGCACTGTCACAAAGCTGTAATTCATCCTTGCTTTCACCACTGCTGTACCAATATGTCTTTCGGCAGTGCTCTGGTATAATGTTGAGGACCTGTCAATGAAAGGATTTGTTACCACTCTGCATCTGACTATTTTCATGGAGGGATTTTATATAATCACTTCGTAACCGGATTCTCTCTGTTTGGTCAATGTGCTCTGGGTTTTTTCAAGGATGGTGAATAGAGCATGTTCAATGTCTAATGTGGCTGGATAGCCCATTGTCATACTGGCTGATTTCTGAACTGCAAAAGCTCCTACAGCTAATGCTTGCTCAAATGAGTAATGGCCCTCATTACTGGATCTAGGATTCCACTTTAAAACTCTAATGGTTTGTGTCCCATGGTGGTTTTCTGTCCGAGGATAGACGTCATCACTACTCCATTTGATTGGGAAAAGAGAATAAAAAAACATAATTATAATCAGGAATCCTTGCACTGGAGCTGTGCATATTGCTAGTTTCAACTCATCAAAAACTTCTATCATCTCTCCGGTCCAGGCTATGTCACTTTTGCCTTTCCATGCTTTTTTCACTTCTTTTAAAATTGGTCTGACATATATGCTGTAGTGAAAGACCCATGCCCTACACTAGTTGCAAAGACCTAGGAATTGCTGTCATTCATTCACTTTCCTAGGCTTGTTTGTCTTCATTATTGCTTCTGATCTTTAAGGTGTCAACTGCCTTCCTTCTTTTGATATCAGCTGACCTATGTATAGGTCCTCTTCCTGGAAGTATTTCATGTTCCCTTTGTCTGCTTTGTACCCTATGTCTGCCAATACTGTCATCAGTTTCAGTTAGTCTCTTCTGCATTCCCTCTCTGTGGTGCTGTACACCAATATATCGCCCACCCACTGGGTGTCTGAACTGTTGAGTTGTATGTTTCCTGAGTCCATCTGTAACACTAAGTTGAAGACCAAGGGTGATTCACAGTATCCCTTGGGCAAACAAATATGTTGCAGGTGAATCTTGCAGTAGGTAAACACAGACAATTATTGTAACTCAGGGTGCAAGAGAATTGAAAAGAGTGCATTCTTTAAATCGATCACTGTAAAATATTCAGCTTTGGATGGGATATTACATAATATCATGGCTGGATTTGGCCCTAATGTAAATTCTGCTTCAACAATATTTTTCAGGGGGCGGAGACCTGGCCATTTGCTTGTGAGTGATAGGTGGACGAGAATGTGTGCCTTTTCACCAAGAGGATAGTAATATGCTCAAAGACTTAATTCACCAAAACGGTCCATTGTCGAAATTCCACCTTGCACAAGGAAAATAGCTGCACATGGGGCATCAGGATATGTGCATGGACTGACTTTGATCCATCAGCAAAAGGGACATATGACCACTAAGATATATCGTTACCCGTTACAAATTTGGATCATGTCGACATAGTCGATATGCAAATATTGGAATGCTCCTGTAGGTCAGGGTATTGCTCCTCTCCCAGTTCTCAGGGTGTGACACATATCCATTCTCTGTATATGTGTCCTGGGTAGTGCTGCTATTCTAACGCTACTGTAAGCACCTGTCAAGGCATAATAGGATTTCTAGTGCATCTCTAGGGGACAATGAGCATCCTCTCCTTTTCCATAATTCCTGCTCTTAGGAGATGCCCTCCCCTGCAACTCGACAATTTGTGTGGCACTTTACCTAGGAACAATCCAATTCACCTCAACCTTACAGTGTTTTGTATGAAGCACTGCATTTGATGTACTTCCCATATGATATACCATCCAATGATATTACACTTCATTTGTCTCGTGCTTTTTGAAATTGCATGTTCGTTTGATATGGATACCTAACACCGTTAAGAGTCAACCAGCAACATTACTGTGACAACACATTCCTAAATATTTGACTTGACCAGCTAGCCTTGAGGACGACCCATGTGGGTGAAACACGTGTCGGCTGTTTTGCATTTGATTAAAATTCACTAATGATTCGGAATAGAATTGTCTCTTTGATCTACAATCAGACAGATACATAGAATACATAGAATCATTTTAGGCAGTGCGCATAACTTTCTACTTCCAAAACCACTCCATTGACCAATATTCAATTGTATCTTGGGCCATGGTTTTGCCTGTATTCCCACAATGTTCTTTAATTGCCGCTGTACTTCTTCAGGGAGTCCCTGAATTACAATGTGATAAAATAAATCAGTAATATTTTTCCCCCATGGTTCTGTAGTGCCCATTTCTTTTGAATGTCCTTTATGTATGCAGCATCATCTTCCTGTGGCCCCATGTTCAGTGTCATGATTGCAGCCATGTCTGAGATGTCTGTGTATTGTACTATCAATGCCCTCAAAACCTCTGCTCTGCAAATAAGGTGCCCCACCATGTTGTGTGTTTTGAGCGGTAACTCCAGGATATCCTGCCTGCTTCCAAATGTCTTCTGATTACTCTCCCAAAATAGCAGCAAACAGACATTTTTTTGCCTACTGCTAGCAACTTCCCAGCTGTCATTCTTTCCAACTCATAGATCCACTTTAATGCCCCCACTGAGGGTGACGGTTGTTTATTTATCATGTTATTTTTATCTGTGTTTGGCCATGGTATATATTGTGCTAGTTCTTCCCCTTTCTCTAATGAGGGGAATTGGTTTAGCCATGACCCAGTCCCAGCGCAACTGCACCCATCGTCTTTGTCACCTCGTCTGTCATGTTCACTGTTACGCTCACCTGGTATCCACAGGGACGCCACCCAGCCGGGTTACTCGCTGGTATGCTTCTCAGCTTTGCCCTGATGTGGTCTGAGGGGAAGGTTCTGCCTTGTGGTAGAATTAGGCATGCTCTCAGTCCTGCCTTCTCTGCAGGGGCACGTTGTCTTTCATGGGCGATGCGGTCCAGTTACTTCACTGACGCCGGCCCGTTTGATATTGTTCAGGGAGGTCTTATTGCTGTTCTTTGTTGCTATCCTGCATGCCTTTCTTTGTTTAAAATGTCTCTTTTTTCTCCCTTAGGTATGCAGAGCTTCAACGCGGCGAACTGGCTTGGTTGAGCCCCGCTGGTAAGTGATGGCGCATTAAGAGCGCTATGATGCTGTAAGTAAGCGCTATGCGCAGCGCTGCAAAGTCTTGCCTTTGCTAACCTGTGTTTTCCTTCCTTGTAGGTAGCTGTGTTCTTCAGCGCGAGTGGAATGTCTGGAGTGGTGCCAGCAGAGAGGCGACCAGCCAGGTAAGCCTTTTGAGCAGTTCGTAATTTGTAAATGTCTCTACTGCTTTCTTTAATGTTGCCTCTATCTTCCTCTTTCAGGTCGTTCTGTCCGGGAGGCATGCAGATTCGAGGAAGCTGTTCTCAGTAGCTGCAAGTGTTTAAAGATGATTACTGCGGGTAAGATGCTGCTGCTAATGATGTTCTTTTTTGTCTCCTTGCAGGTTCTGCTTCTCTGAGGTTCGAGGAAATAGCTGGACACGGTGAGCGTCACGTTGCAAGCTGCAAAGTGACACAAAGCGTGTTGTCTTGCTCGGGTGTGGTTTAAATAGCCTCAACAAAATAGTCCAGGAAAAGTAGTCCCTAGGCTACCACACCCAAAACACTAGACCGCATAGCTTGGTTCTTAGGAACCAAGCTATGTGGATGCCTCCATGTTGGCTGACAATACAATAAAGTAGTTCCCAAGCACATTGTTTTTCATGGTGTATGGCGCCATAGGCGCCAGGACTGGCCCCATGAGGGCTTTTGAAGAGGATGCCAGGCTATAGAGGCCCGAGTCCTGACTCCACCTGGCCAATGGGTTTGCCAGAGGGGGTTTTGGGCGAGGGTCGTGACATTCACTCTCTTCTGTCTGGGTAGATTTCTCAATTCATTCACATATGGTCTCTTCGCTTCTAAACTGTCTGAGCGTGCCTTGGGAAGCAGTGGATACCTAACAGGTTCTGACCTCATTGCTGACTCTCCATTTCTGCCCACGCTATCTCTCTCCCTACAGGTGGATGGGGCTTGTGATGCCTCCCCTTGGCTCCCTTCATCTTCTTCATCCTCAAAGATTGTATCATCACTTCTTTCATCCTCCCTATCTTCAAAATCTACTCTCCTTAGAGGATTTGCTCTGTTTTTCTGCTCATTACTTCCTCCATTATGTTCCCACCTTCCTCTGGCTGTCCTGCTCTCCAACTTTCTATTATCCAAATACCCTAATTTCTGTTCTTGTATAGGCTATAACTTCTCCTTCCCATAATAACTTCTACCTCTTTGTCTAATTTTGTAAGTTTGTGAATGAGAGCAGCATTTCTCTAAGCTCCTCCCTCATTCCCTTTCTTCATTTCGCTGCTTCTCCCTTTCTTTCTCTTCCCCTCTTCTCTTTTCCCTTTGCTTCTCTTCTTGCCTCCTTTCTCTTTCTCTCTCTGAAAGGGTATTCCCCTTAACAATGTAATCTACTTCTTTTTCGTCATCTCTCTTGACTTCTTTCCACATCTCGTTGTCTCTCCCTCTCCCTCTCTTCCTGCTTTTCTCTTTTTCTTTCTTCTTTTAGTCTTCTCTCCCCTTCCCTTTCTGCCTCTCGTTTCCTCTCTCTCTCTCTTCTTTGTTCCACTTCTCCATCGCCCTCTCTTCCCTTCTGTGCTCTCTTTCTCTCACCTACTCCATCCTTTTCTCTTCTTTCTCTTGTCTTTCCCTTAGGTCCTTTGCCTTCTCTTCAGACTTGTCAATGCCCTTTACATCCATTTTAAGCATTATATGTCCACCTACCTATTCATTGGGGAATATTGCTGGATTTTCTATTTGTATTTGTATTTATTGAATGTTATATAGCACTTTTAGCCAAAGCACTTTACATGGAACAACAAGTGATACATTACAAAGCAAGTGAAAACATTGCATGAATGGTGAAGCAGAGAACAATATACAGAACAATTTACCGTAAAACAGTCAGTAGTATACATTTGCAGAGATCTGGGTAGTGGTAGATCAGGGAAATCTGTCAGGCAGGTGACTGGAGTAGGTGGGAGTTTAGAGAAGTGCAGAAGGAGGAATCAGAGGTGATGAAGCGGAGAGGGAGAAGGTTCCAGTGAAGCGGGGCAAGAAGTTCGAAGGAGCAGAAACGGGATTGTGCACAGGGTGCAGGTGGAACAGTTAGAAGGAAGTGATCAGCAGAGCGGAGAGAACGAGTGGGAGAATAGAAGGAGAGGAGGGAGGCGAGGTAGGGGGGAGTGCGTGAAGAATTTTGAAGACGAGGCAGAGGACGTTGTACTTGAGTTGAGAGTGAAAGGAGAGCCAGCCAAGTGAGGTGAGGGATGAAGAGTCCTGGTGGGAAAGAAGACTGAGGGTACGGATGGCGGAATGGTAGATGGATTTAAGAGGGGCTAGATGTGAGGAAGGGAGGATGAATATGAGTTTCAGAATTTGTTTTCCCCTTTTTTCTAAACAAGTATATCTTTCCCTGTACTTTTGTGCATTTGTGGTTTTGTGCCAATATCAATATACACTGCACACGCCTAGTATGATAGGTTGTATTTCTTTATTAAATTGAGTGATTTATTCATGACAACTACCTGTTTAGTAACTGTTGGTAGCCTCTAAATCAGTTGCTTAATACTATTCACATAGGAACACTCCATTGTTTCATTTTAGCATATTACTCCACTTTGTTCCCGGGGTAACTGGAGTTCCTCTCTGTTCTCATTACATTAACAGCCTAGGCTGGGTCTAGAGGACTTAAATTTAAAAAAATGTTGTTTCCTGACCCAATGTACATGACGGTTTGCAGTTAAATTTGACCGGAGGTATACATTTGTTTGCCTTTCCTTGGCACGGTTCCCCCTACTAACCCTCTCGGACATTGTAGTAATTGCACTAATTCACCCTAAACTTTTTTATTTTTTGATTTAACGGGCAGAGCCACCCTAGTATGGCCGAAAATTTCACTTTAAGTTATGATGATTACCAAATTAGAGCGATACTCTGTGGTCCATCACTTTTTGATCCCACAGGTCTAAATAAAACGACAGCCAATTGTAATACTGCAAATGATTTACTCAAACTCAAAAACAAAAACTTTCGCACTACCCTCCATGGACACTTCTTTAAGGAGTACTTAAAAAAGAATATCATTCCATCTGGACTCATCGTCCGAAATGAACCATGTGTATCCTTAGGTGATCAAGAATATAAAATAATTTTAGTTATATCGCGACCAAATGCAACCGTGATTTGATGGTTCTCACCATATCCACAGGTAATAGACTAGGAGATGTGGTCCAGCAGGAACTAGACATAGCAGAACAACTCTTCATTAATGACACTTTTATAACAAATGCAAAGGATAAACTTGCAGAAATTAATAAATCATTCCAGGAATTTAAAGATACAACTTTAGCGAAAAAAGAAAAGAAATTGTCCAAAGATGTTCAAGACTTCAAAGTGGTCATTTATCCATACCTGGACCCCAACTATTCGGCTAACATTGCGAGTCAAAGGAATCAAACGGGCAACTCACAACAGCAATGTTGAGTCACATTTTCAGGTAGTAGCAGTAACTCTTCAGGATCAGACAGGGATCTTTATTACCCTGCATTTTACACCCCTTTTGGGGTCCCCCGCAGCCTTTTTTTTAAGCGTAGGTCCACCTCGTGGCCCCGGCCCAGGATGGTTTCCCCCTCAGTACCAACCATGGGGACGCGCCCAGAGGCGACCACGTTACCGCAGGAGGAACAGTAGACCAACATGGAGCCGGTAGACCTACCTATCTTTAATCTTTCTAAAATCCCACTGTCCGAGACAGAAATGCAAGTTCTGGCTAAAGGATTGACGTTTATCCCTACTCACCCTGTAGACTGGTTCAATGTACAGACAGAGATTAGAAGATTTTTCAGGTCGCTTAGGCTCAACAATTTCCTTTTAGATAAAGAATGTCCAGCAGATGAGAGCGATACAGGGCTACATCCGCAATCAATATTTATTCCGGATGACAATATTATGCCCAACAAATTACTTACATATGAGAAATGTCTTCTTAGAGACCTTACAAAATTACAAAATCAGCACAGACCAACACGATATAACTTAACACAACAAGAAAGGCAGGCACTTAAGTCTCTTATTAACAATTCACAAATCGTTATAAAGCCTGCCGATAAGGGCGGGGGCATAGTTGTTATGAACCATTCACAATACCACACTATGGTCTCAAAACTTCTTAATATACCGGGGAGCTACCGTCTCCTTCGAAAAGATCATTCCAAGGAGATCCAGAAGTCGATCCTAGAGATTACGAATTATGTATTGCAATGCACATGGATCTCTCAAAAAGAAGCAGAATTTCTTAACAAATCTAATTGTTCCACCCCAACATTTTACGCCATCCCTTAAATCCACAAATATGCTACTAAACCACCAGGCAGACCGATCCTAGCGGGTTGCGGGACTATTCGTGAACCAATCTGTCAATTCATTGACAAATACCTCCAACCAATCAGTCAGCAAACAAAAACATATCTAAGGGACAGCACTTCGGCCATCTTATTGTTTGAAGGTAAGTCCTTTGACCCTGCTACCAGTCTTTTGATCACACTTGACATCATAGCACTATACACCAACATCCGTCATGATGAGGCCATGGAATCCATATGCTCTAGCCTCACTCTCTCTCATGTAATAAGGCACCGGTGGAATTCATCATGGAATTGCTTCCCCTAGGGCTCACTAAAAACTACTTCAAATATCAGGACTAGTTCTATGAACAAACTCAGGGAACGGCTATGGGAGCAGCATTTGCCCTGAGCCTGGCCATCATATTTATGGTGGACTTTGAAGCAAAATTCATCCTTTCAGATCTACATCCTTATCGTCAGCATATTGAGAGCTGGCGAAGATATATAGATGATATCATTTTTATCTGACACAGCACTGTAGATAATCGCAATGCTTTTTTGTCATGGCTCAATCAATGCCACCATACAATTAAATTTACTATCTCCATGAGCAATACTCAGATACCCTTCTTGGACCTCCTGATTCAACATCAGACCAAAAAGCTGGTTTGCTCGTTATTTGCTAAACCCACTGATCGCAACACGTTATTGCATTTTGACAGTTTCCATCCACGCACCCAAAAAGAAAATGTACCTTATTCTCAGTTTTTGAGACTAAGACAAAACTGTACATCAGTATCCGACTATGACCATCATGCCCGGATCTTGACCACCAAATTCAAACAACGGGGTTATCCAAAAAAACTTGTTTCCAATTCATATAAACAGCGAGGTTTACCCCCCGTGAAACCCTGCTACAACCTAAAGATCAGACACCACATGACAAACTAGTCTGTGCTCTTACATATAGTCCACATACCTTTTTAATAAAAAAAAACATTAAAAAACATTGGTCTGTGGCACAACTCTCTTTACCCGAAGAACCACTTCCAATCTTGGCCATGAAAAGGGAAAAGAATCTGAAGGACCAACTGGTTCATGCTTCCACTCAAAGTAAATTCTCAAGATCAATAACATCCAGCTGGGATCTTCGGCCCCTCACAGGCCACTTTCCTTGTGGTACTTGCTCTGTTTGCAAATTTGTCGTTAAAGTAAAAGCATTTCCTTTGAATGGTAAAATTTGGAAAATGCATCACCATTCAAACTGCAAAACACCTTAGGTAGTATATTGCATTGAGTGCCCGTGTGGACTCAAATACATTGGCAAAACCACACGTCTGGTCCACACACGAATTACGGAGCATCGTTCCTGCATTCGCTGTAAAGCTATCACCTCGCCTCTAGTGAGCCATTTCATGGAATATGGCCACTCCACTGAAGACCTCCGCTGGTGGGTTATTGATGTCGTCAAGAATGCGGCCAATCCACATCAAACATTGGAAAACAAGGAAGCATGCTAGATTTTCCTATTGGATTCTATTGAGCATGGGCTAAATGAAGCATTTCCAGTATGGTGAAAACCATTGCTCTTAAAACATCCAATTTCTCTTTTGTATCTTTGTTCTGTATTTTTCACTTAAAACCGCACTTTGTAGATTTGTATTAATACATTGTTTTTTAAGTAAATAGGGGTCTCCTCATTTGTTTAGTATTTATTACTTTGATGACTCTTGCACTTTGTATATACTCCATGGTTATCTATTATGACATAACACCCCGTTTTGCCAGCCATTGAATTGAGTTGGCCCATGCTGCGCCAGTCTTCTTTCTATTTTCATTTCTGAATCTATGCCTACACCTATAGCCACGTCACCGGAACTAAAGACATTTCACTCATTTCCAGTGCCTCATTCAGGACGTTTCAAACAGTTGCATGACGGCGGTAGCACAACTTAATGCAAGTAACTGATAGCACTTTTTTATTACATTTAATGTATGTACATTATTCCCATGAGTCAAAACACATGTTTTGTATCGTAGGAACATGAACTGCAGCACTGCTGGGTATGCGGCTGTTAGGAAAGATTTCATAATTGTATGTAATTTTCCCTCCATGTGGCAACCCCCAAACGTTTTGCTGTTGTTTTACACCCTGATCTAGACTTTGCCAGAGAAGCGCAGCCTTCCGCTGCACTCCTTTGGGCTTTCGCTCAATTCTTATGGGGAAACTGACATGTCCTTAAGACAATCAGTACTGGGAGACTTTGTTTCCCTTAGTCCTTTCCTCATGTTGCAGCTTTTGTGCAACATGAAACAAGAGTGCATCGTAACTTACATTACCGCGCTCTTGGGTCTCTAGTCATTCCAAAGGCCCTATAAACTCTCACTGGACTTATTATGAACTGTGCAAGTGTGTCACGGACGGGACTGGTGGCAGCTATCGTTTCTCTTGTGTTTTGAACCCTTTTTCGCCATGTTATCCACACTTACCGCGTTTGGCACAAATGAGGGGCCTGGGTCCAAAATGGCTATGCCACGAGGTTCTTTGTCCTGTCCGCTGACCGTCTTGCCCCTTCACCTTCCCCCAGGTCAAGCCGACCCAGGACAGTCCTTATTTGGTCATGCACTTTCCCACATAACCCCAAAGCTTTCGCGGGCTTCTGCATGCCTTGTGCGTGCCTCCAGGATGTGGGCTGGGATGTCTCGTCCCAATACACATACTGGGTGCCAGAGAGTCTGGAGTGTCCTGAATACCTGGGACCACCGTGGTCCGTGATAGGTACACGTATGGTGTGAGTGTTTGTGAGCAGATCTCCCATTGGGTCCTCTCCGTTTTGGCACGAAGGGAACTTTGGATAAGAGGAGGCTGAAAACACCACTACCATGTCGATCTCCTGAGTTCACACCGAACAAGGGACAAGGAGCCAAGTATCCTGCAACGAGAAGCTGAGTCGAGGAACCGCTGGTGACCCGCTGAAGGTTTGGCACCCTGAACTACTGTCCTGCGAGACCCCTCTGCATCTGATCGTCCTAGAAGGTCTGCGAAGGCGCTTCGACCCATTGGATTGGTGGGATCAACTATTCCCGGCACCTTCATCAAACCCTGCAAGTAAGCCTCTTCGGAAGTGTCCCTGGGCCAACCAGTGGGCTGACCAGCTTATGCAGGACGCTTTGCTCTGTCACCGCCGCCGTTTTGGGGAAGCCCCCAAAACTTGGTTTACTGCTTGCTCTGCGTCCACGGCACCCTCACACTGAATTTTGTACACTTGGCATTCCCAGGTCTGAAGTGAGACGAGTGCGCCGGACCAGAGTAAACGCGGTTGCCGTGTTGCCCTGCTGTGGTAACAACCTGTGCAAGTTCGCTGCATTTGGGACACCCTCGACCCTGCATCCTGCTACGCAGAATCTACACAGTGTCAAGACGTCCTGATCATCGCAGCTGAACCTGCCAGCAACGTGAACTGAACTGGAGAAGTCTGGGTCTGTCTGCGTCGGGGACCGGTGAGTAGTCCATACCCCAACTGGTGGCCCCTCGCGCAGGAGCCCGTTTCTTTTCTACCGCTGTTTTGAAATAGCAACTCTATCCCGCACTCTCACCCTGCCTCTGCCCACAAGTGGAGGCCTTGCTTGAGTAGTGGGGACTTGTTCTGCATCGCTTTATTCAACCTCCTGAACTGCCTGATATCCTTGAAGAGGCCCTTTTTGTCCATTGGCACCAGCGCGTGCAGGTACTTTTGAGCATAAGGCTCCTCCCTTCGTAGGGCTCGGACTTCCTCCTAGTTAGGTGTATTTCAGATGTCGAACTGGGTCTAATGATTACTTGCACTGCCTGTTTTCCTCCCCATCTAGGTGGTTTACATATTACATGCTCCTAACTCCTTAGACACCTTGGTCTTGTATATATATTGTATTGATTGTGATGCGTTGGTTTATTTTACTATTATTGTGATTCTTTGCTATGGTCGATGTTACAAAGGCCTTGTAATAAATGTGTCTATGTAATTTGTAAGTGTCCTTGCTTTGTGTGCTCATTGAGGTCTTTCCATCACCCTCACCCCTCTTGAGACTTAGGGGCCGATTCATGGAACAAACGTGCGCCGAAAATCTACGCGCAAGCAGGCGCAAGCAGGCGCAAGCGGAAAAAAAGAGGCGCACGCGCACGCGTGCGATTCATGGAAGTCCCTGCGCGTGTCTTCCTCGGGATGTGCGCCAAACCCGTGCATGGCGCACACATCACTGCAACATCGCGAAAGGCGTGCGCGACGCGCACAGTGAAAGCGCACAACCGCAGCGCACACACCAGAAAGTGGGCGGGACATGGGGCGTAACGCGCGGAATGGGGAACAACACGCGAAAATAAGGGCGTAACTGGGGATGTACTGCAGGGAAGCAGACGGAACGCCCACACGCACTCGAACCACACGTATTCATGGAATCGAATAGGGCAAAGCCACGCACAGCCAAAGACACACACAAGCTGAAACACGGCCGCCACACGAAGGCAGGCGGTAGAGTCCCAGCGCATCCAAAAAGTGGCGCGCGGGAAGTTAAATACGCGATTGAGCGGGTACGTGGATTTCAGGGGTGCGCGAGAAATTCTACACGCGATTGGCCTGGGTACGTGTATTACAGGGGTGCGCGAGAAAATCTACACGCGATTGGCCTGGGTACGTGGATTTCAGGGGTGCGCTAGAAAATCTACACGCGATTGGCCTGGGTACGTGGATTTCAGGGGTGCACGAGAAATGCTACACGCGATTGGCCTGGGTACGTGTATTACAGGGGTGCGCGAGAAAATCTACACGCGATTGGCCTGGGTACGTGGATTTCAGGGGTGCGCGAGAAAATCTACACGCGATTGGGCCTGTGCGAGTGGGGCAGTGTATTACGTGGGTGTGCGGGAAGTTGAAGAGGTGAATTGCCAGTGTGGGTCCTCCCAGGTCTCCCCTCTACCCCCTCCACGACCTCTGCAGGCAGCCCACACCACAGGGGACTACCCTGCACCCCTGGTCATGTCCCGCAGGCAGCCCATCCACCATGGGCATGCCCCCCAGCCAAGCCACATGTCCCCTTGCACCCCCACCCCCCAGCACCGTGGGGCACCTGCCAGCAGGCCCCCAACCATGTCCCACTCATGTCCCCTTGCCCCCCCCCAGTCACCAGGGGCAGCCTCCGCCAGGCCCCCACCCATGTCTCCCACCACCCCCACCCCTCCAGTCACCAGGGGCAGCCTCCACCAGACCCCCACTCATGTCCCCCTGCGCCCCCACCCCCCAGCACTGTGGGGCACCTGCCAGCAGGCCCCCAACCATGTCCCCTTGCACCCCCACCCCCCAGCAGGCCCCCACCCATGTCTCCCACCACCCCCACCACCCAGTCACCAGGGGCAGCCTCCACCAGGCCCCCACCCATGTCTCACACCACCCCCACCCCCCAGTCACCAGGGGCAGCCTCCACAAGGCCCCCACCCATGTCTCACACCACCCCACCCCTCCAGTCACCAGGGGCAGCCTCCACAAGGCCCCCACCCATGTCTCCCACCACCCCCACCCCTCCAGTCACCAGGGGCAGCCTCCACAAGGCCCCCACTCATGTCCCCTTGCACCCCCACCCCCCAGCACTGTGGGGCACCTGCCAGCAGGCCCCAACCATGTCCCACTCATGTCCCCTTGCACCCCCACCCCCCAGCAGGCCCCCACTCATGTCCCCTTGCACCCCCACCCCCAGCACTGTGGGGCACCTGCCACCAGGCCCCCAACCATGTCCCCTTGCACCCCCACCCCCCAGCAGGCCACTGTGGGGCACCTGCCAGCAGGCCCACAACCATGTCCCACTCATGTCCCCTTGCCCCCCCCCAGTCACCAGGGGCAGCCTCCACCAGGCCCCCACCCATGTCTCCCACCACCCCCACCCCTCCAGTCACCAGGGGCAGCCTTCACCAGGCCCCCACTCATGTCCCCCTGCGCCCCCACCCCCCAGCACTGTGGGGCACCTGCCAGCAGGCCCCCAACCATGTCCCCTTGCACCCCCACCCCCCAGCAGGCCCCCACCCATGTCTCCCACCACCCCCACCACCCAGTCACCAGGGGCAGCCTCCACCAGGCCCCCACCCATGTCTCACACCACCCCCACCCCCCAGTCACCAGGGGCAGCCTCCACAAGGCCCCCACCCATGTCTCACACCACCCCACCCCTCCAGTCACCAGGGGCAGCCTCCACAAGGCCCCCACCCATGTCTCCCACCACCCCCACCCCTCCAGTCACCAGGGGCAGCCTCCACAAGGCCCCCACTCATGTCCCCTTGCACCCCCACCCCCCAGCACTGTGGGGCACCTGCCAGCAGGCCCCCAACCATGTCCCACTCATGTCCCCTTGCACCCCCACCCCCCAGCAGGCCCCCACTCATGTCCCCTTGCACCCCCACCCCCCAGCACTGTGGGGCACCTGCCACCAGGCCCCCAACCATGTCCCCTTGCACCCCCACCCCCCAGCAGGCCACTGTGGGGCACCTGCCAGCAGGCCCACAACCATGTCCCACTCATGTCCCCTTGCCCCCCCCCAGTCACCAGGGGCAGCCTCCACCAGGCCCCCACCCATGTCTCCCACCACCCCCACCCCTCCAGTCACCAGGGGCAGCCTCCACCAGGCCCCCACTCATGTCCCCCTGCGCCCCCACCCCCCAGCACTGTGGGGCACCTGCCAGCAGGCCCCCAACCATGTCCCCTTGCACCCCCACCCCCCAGCAGGCCCCCACCCATGTCTCCCACCACCCCCACCACCCAGTCACCAGGGGCAGCCTCCACAAGGCCCCCACCCATGTCTCACACCACCCCACCCCTCCAGTCACCAGGGGCAGCCTCCACAAGGCCCCCACCCATGTCTCACACCACCCCCACCCCTCCAGTCACCAGGGGCAGCCTCCACAAGGCCCCCACTCATGTCCCCTTGCACCCCCACCCCCCAGCACTGTGGGGCACCTGCCAGCAGGCCCCCAACCATGTCCCACTCATGTCCCCTTGCACCCCCACCCCCCAGCAGGCCCCCACTCATGTCCCCTTGCACCCCCACCCCCCAGCACTGTGGGGCACCTGCCACCAGGCCCCCAACCATGTCCCACTCATGTCCCCTTGCACCCCCACCCCCCAGCACTGTGGGGCACCTGCCAGCAGGCCCCCAACCATGTCCCACTCATGTCCCCTTGCACCCCCAGCAGGCCCCCACTCATGTCCCCCTGCCCCCAGGTCCTGACAAAACGCAATCATGGCAGTAATGGGCAGCATACCCAGCACAAACACCCAGGCAAGGATTGCATCCACCCACATAGTAGATGCAATTACATGATACAACCCCAATGGCAAGTATGTAAATGAACACATGTCCCTCACACACACATACACAATGGGTGCAAGTGAATGTCAAAACCCATATCATGACATGCATGAAACCAATGAGAAAATACCACAAATGTAAGTAATAAATATATGTATTAAAGATGAAAATGAAGTAAAGAAATAAAACACACAACAATGGGGATGACAAAACAAATGGTCCATGTCCGAGAACAAATAGAAAAAATCAAAAAACAAAGGAATCCAAAAAATAATGTAGTCCAAAGCAAAATAATGGGGGGAAAAATAAGGAAAAACCATTGCCTCATGGTGAACACAAATATAAATCCAACAAATGTTTTCCAAACATCAAACTATGTACAAGAATATCCCAGGGTCCATGAGCCCAACACCATAAATTAAACCTACTACTACTAACTAATAATAAAAATATATACAGAAAAGTGGCCATTGTCCGAGCGGTCCAAAAAAAACTTAAAAAATAAAGGAAACCTAACACTAACTAACTAAAGAACTATATACAATGGCAGCGGGCAAGTCCTGCGGCTCACTCTGTGATGTTGCCGGCCAGGGCATCCTCGAACTCCATGTCGATGTCCCGGAGGCGGGACTCTGTCCTGGCCCCGAGGTCTCGCAGGGACAACCCCGTGTCCACCTCAAACTCCCTGCGAGCTTCCTCGAGGCACTCAGCCCGCCTCAACGCCCGACGCATGGAGAACTCCGCCCTGACCATGGTGAGCCGCTCCTCTTCCACCCGCTGCCGCTCCGCACCTATCCGCTGGACCAACTGTTCCCACACGGAAGACACTGCCATCCCAGGGTTCCCCTTCCCTCCGGCCGATGCCTGCCCCTCTGATCTTGATGGCCCCGAGCCATGATGCCTCCCACGTCGAGCCTGCTGCTGCCTCCGACGCCACTGCCTCTGCCAGCACGACGGCATCCAGGCTGATGGAATCCACCGATGCCGTCGTGCACGTGCCCTGCCAGATGATGCCGGCACATCCTCCATCTGCAGGGGGACAGTTGCTGGTGTGTCCACCCCTGCTGGACCTTCGACTCCCGACTGTGGCAGGAATGGGGTCCCCACTGAGCTGGCTGCGTTGGTCGGGGCAGGTCCACAGGGGGCCCTGGTGGCATCTGGGCCGGAAGACGGCATGGAGCACGACTGGCGCATAGCCTCCACAGAGGAGGAGAGGGTCGCCAGAAGGCCACACACATGTAGGAAACCCCCGACCATGGCGGCTCCCAAATGGTTCACGTACGCACGGTGCTCTTCGTGATGATGTGCATGCTCCTCCCGGGAAGCATGCACCTCATCACGAATGCCAGCCGTGCGCAACGCGACACCAATCAGGACCCTCTCCACACGGCCAGGGGTCCCCTCGTCCGCAGGTAGAGGAGTGTCAGATGACATGGACATCTCCCCTACCTGCGGACGGGCCTGGGATGGGGCATCCCTGCTGGTGCATGGTGGTGCAGTCACAGTGTCAGGGACAGTGACATGCACAGGCACCTCCACGGCGACCTGTGCTGCCTCCTGCCCCTGGCCCTGGACTGCACCACTTGCACCAGCGGGGATGCCCCCACCAGGCCCCATGTGTGGCTCAGTAGCGGCCTCCTCCCCCTCTGTGGAAACCACCAACCTGGATGTCTCCACGCCGTCTTCCGCCGGTGCAAGCCCCTGTGGGGGCTCACCCACCCCTTCCGCTGCAGCCGTGGTGGCATCCCCGCCGCTCTGCTCCACAGCGCCTTCTCCGCCCTCTTCTTCACTTGCCACTGTGTAGAGGGAGACATAGAACACAAGCATCAGGGTACTGTACAATGGTCCCCTAGACAGGAAGCAACAGCAGATGAGTGGCACTGTCATACATCACTTCCATCATGTCCCGCCACAACACATGGGTCAGTGCAGGCAAAACACATACAGTAACAGGCATGGCGCATGCCATGGACATTGGCATACATGACCAAGGGACTCATGATTCATACAATGTTGGTTTTAAACTCACATGCATCATGGGTCTTGCCATCACATGCACACACCTCACCGTAGTTCCATCCATCTGGCCTCGTACACCACAGACGCAGTGGATACAAGGATGACTAGGCTGCATCAGTGAATCTGAACATTGTCACAGACATGTGTCATGCATCCATGGCAGTTACAAGTCACAGACACGCAGTTCAGACACACACACATGGGCACCATACGTGTACATGGGACCAGCACCCATCCCTCACCCCCACCCATGTCCAGGAACAGAGACTGCCATGCTTCCATGTGTCCATTCCGCACAGAGCCCCCCATGTTGCAATAGAACACATGCACCAACCATGTGGTTCACACATCACTGTACTCACATGCCTGACCATGATGTCCCTGCACACACACATACGTACATGGCCTATGTCACACATACAGGCAGGTATCAGACAACCAGCACACTGCAACATGCCCTGTCTCACACAGTAATGCTTGGCCACTTACCGGCCAACTCCAGATGGATCTGCCTCCGAAGGATCTGGGCGTGGAGCGCTGGGTCTACGCGTTCCAGGACCCTCATCTCGATGTCACTCAGGCGTGCCCGGCCCCCCTCCGCGAGGCGCCGGGCCTTATTGAGGGTCCTGGACCTCAAGTCCTCCCAGCGCTTCTTGATGTGCTTGATGTCGCGGGTTGCCACCCCCTCCGTGTTGATGGCAACCACTACATCGTCCCAGATCCTCTCCCGTCCTTCCTTGTTGGCGCGTGGTCTTCCGAAGAGGGCATCATAATGCCCCAGGACATGCTCCACCAGGACACCAACTTCCTTCTCACTGAAGCTGGTGGCCCTCTGCCTCTCTGGCTGGGGGTCGCCACTGGTCTCAGATGGTGCTTGCCCCGACATGGCGACCCCCGAGGCAGGCGTGGGTGGGCAACTGGGTCCTGGGGCTGGGCTGTGGAGCGATGGTATCCCAGTCGGGAGTCTACTGTTCCAGCAGGGGTCGACACAGCAACTGGACCCCTGCAGATGGCTGATGTGCAGGCACCAAATGGCAGGGCACGGTGGCAGCAGGCAGGCAGGCAGGCAGGCAGCAGCAGATGGCACGTGGGAGGCTGCTCGGGGCACTGGGGGGCAGTGATTCGGCCTACTGGGCAGGAGCGTGGTCTTCCGTGTGTATTCGTGGCCAGCTTGATACGGAGTGATTTGGCACGTGAAAAATCTGCACGTCAGCGTGTAATTCGAGGAAAGGCCCGTAGCGCGTAAGCGCGTCTGCACGCATACGCATTTTCATTGGACCAAAGGCCCTCAGCGCGTGAGCGCGTCTGTGACGTGTCGTGCGAGGGTGTATCCCTCATTGCACATGATGACAGAACACACGTGGATTACAATCAATCGCGTGTGAAAGTTCACGCCACCCCGGAACACACGTACCCAGGCTAATCGCGTGTGGAAAACTGCACGTCCGCGTGTAATGCGCGTAATCGCGCGTGAAAAACTGCACGTCCGCGTGTAATGCGCGTAATCGCGCATGAAAAACTGCACGTCCGCATGTGACGTGACGCGCGCGTGCGTTTCCCTCAGCACGGGTTAAAGGTGAGCGGGCCCAGCAGTTCGCTGTACGTGCCTTCCGTGGAGACCGACGTGTGTTGCTGCTTCCAGTTGTTTCGCGCGCCATCTACTTCACAGCTCTCAAGGACGTATCTCTTCTTTTGGCGGGGGTATTGGCTACGCGTGTTTTTCTGCATCACGCTAGTCAGACGGTGAGTCGCAAACGCTCCTTTTCCCACTGCGGGTGCCCCTGTGTATTGCACCCATTTTCGATGTCATCGTAGCCTGCGTGTCCCACGCGTACGCGTTATTCGTGTTACTGGGTGCCACCGCGTACTGCGGGAGGTCAAATCCACGCACGTAGGCTGCAGGGTTGCGTGCACGGTTTTACTGCAGTTTTGGGGTGCCTGAGCGTTGCGTGACCCGTCACCACATCACCGGGGTCACATACAGCCTTGCAGGTGCAGGGGGGCTGTTAACATCTTGCTTCCCACCCCCTTCACCCCAATTGCCCAGGACAATTGTGGTGTACACCTCCCATTGGCACCACTCCATCTGTGCAAGCACTATTACATCTGTGCCATGGTTGGGAGGCCACCAAAGGTGAGGGGCGCCTCAGCTGGGCGTACTCCTCGTGGCGGGCGTGGTCGGGGACGTGGCCGTGGTGACCAGGGAGTAGGGGGACTCCAGGGTGTCCAGGGCAGCCACAGAGGGGGAAGAGGCAGGGGTGCGCCACTTGAGCACAATGTTGTGCCATGTGTCGGTGCAGCCATGCCACCACCCCCTGTGGTTCCGGGGGATGCAGCTCCTGCATCTGGCACCCGTATGACCCAGCAGTCCGTTCCATCGACTGCCACGGGCCCAAGGGTAGCGGTAGCTGCAGGTGCAGCTGTGGACACCGCCACCCAGGCTCAGGGTCTGCCAGCGCAGGCTGCGTTGGCACTTGAAGAGCCCTTGGTAGATCTCCAACAGGCCAGGGGGGAAACCATAGGGGCACGCCGGGCTGCTCAGACCAAGACACGTGTCCCTGGGGCAGTCATGTCATCTGCTGCCCCGAACAGCCGGGTGTTGGCAAGTGCAGGGGCAGATGCACCCAACAGCACCCCGGTTGTGAGTCTGCCAACCAGGACCGTTGCGGTCAATGACCCTGCCACAGCTGATGTTGCTGCGCAGGGTCCATTAGTGGGCACCCAGCTGCCACTGACACAAGTCAGGCCTTTGGTCATCCCTCCACCTGCCACTCCCTCGGCTCAATCCACCGAACCCACTGGCCATACTGGTCAGGGCGGCATTAGCCAGCCAGGGTCTGCGCCACAGTCCAAGAGGAGGAAGGTTGCACCTGCAGCACAGGCTGGGACCCCACACACAGCCACGACCTCCTGCACGTCGAGGAAGAAGCCTTTCTGTAAGCAGGAACTGGACTTCCTCGTGGACTACGTGCGGGGACACAGCCGTGACATGCTAGTGGGTGCCAATAGTCAGACTACGGCTGCCCAACGTGACACCCACTGGAAGCATGTTGCGGAACATGTCAGTTCATTCGGCCATGAGGTGCGCACAGCGCAGGAGTGCAAAAAGCGCTGGAATGACATCAAGCGCAGCACTAAGGCTAAGCGTGCCTCAAATTACAACTTGACTCTGGTGACTGGCGGTGGGCCTGCACCAGAGGAGGAAGAACTCACTCCGCATGAGGCTCTCGTTGCGGAGTTCATACCACCAGAATTGGTCGAAGGTGTGGGAGAGATGCTGGACTTTGATGCCCAGTCCAGTGAGTGTTGAAGCGTAGTTGTTGAGGACGTGTGTGTTTCACTTGTGGGATGTGTTGTGCATGATTGCTGCTACATGTGACGTGTACATGGTTCTGAGGTGTAAGTAATGCAATGCTACCGTCATGCATGTCTCCTCTGCCTGCATGCGGGACTCCATGTGGGCATGCTCCCTTGCCCCTCCTCCGCCACTCTGCACCCCAGTTCCACCTTTGCACTGGTCTGCTACATTCTTGCCAATGTGTAGTTTCTTGTTCATGTGTCCTGTGTAGATGCTAACTTCCAGCTTAGAAACTGCCAGACATATGCCGTGTGGTACAGCCTTAGTACTCGATGCAGGGTATCCCACTTGTACTGTGCATGGGTCAGATGTCCCGCAGGGACATGAGTGCCCATTCATGCTCCATGTGCATTGCACGCATGCCCCTATGTGTCCTTGACTGGATGAGCACTGTAATATGAGTCCTTGGTTACATACATTGCCTGCCATATTATCGGCCTCCCCATGTCAACTGTGGCTCAGTCCTGCGTTGCACACATGTTTAGGCAATGACAATCTGTGTGGCTCACAGGCCTCAGCCTGTTCAATGGCCAATGACTCTGTCCAACTCTTGTCGTGTCTTCTTCACACGTGGCTGGCCTCCGGATCTTCCATCATGTGTCCTGCCCACTGTCCCAGCATCATTAGCAGTGTTGTAATTTGATTCACATTAAGCTGTTGATGCCAGTGAACACTGCTTGTCAATACACAGGTGTATGGGCAGCCTTTTGATACCATGCTAGGCATCCCTGCTTTGGTACTGGGGTGGAGGGGTGCTTGGCTGCTAGACATGGTACACATTGAATACACAATGCACGTGATGTCTGAATTTGACATTGCACTGCCTTCACATTTCCTGGCACACACCATGGAGTGCTTGTACATGTAGGTAGTGAGTGGCGTACACATTTTCAGCACTGCATAGACCCACTTCCATGCAAACTGCCACCTTTCAACAGGTCTGATCACAGTGGCTATTCTAAGTAGACCCAGCATGCATGCCAGGTCATATGTTGTGTGTCACATGTCTGCCGGATGCCTTTGCTGTCGGTGTGTGTGTGTGTTGTGTGCTTCTGACATGTGTAGTTACCTTTTCCTCTCTATTTTTCAGGTGATGACGCAATGGATGCAGAGGATGGTGTTGTCACGCCAGACACAGGGTTGGTAAGACCACATCAACCCGGCACTAGTGGGGGTCGTGGGGTGGTAGGCCACGAAACCCCCCAAGTGCTGCAGTCCATCCTGTCTCTGGCTGCCTATGAGTCCAGCCTTGATGACGACTCTGACGTCCATGTTGAGTTGGATGACCATCAAGTCCATGTGTCAGGGGTGAGTGATTCTGATGTGGACACTCCTCTGTCTGCGACACCTGCACTGAGGGATCAGACAGTCTTGGTTCCTCCGCCCGTGGTGGATCGGGACGCAGGGTCACCCTCCACACCAGTCACTGATGTGCCTGGGACATCACGTCGACGGGGGCATGTAGTCGTGCAGCCGCAGGCGGTGCCAACACAGCGAGGACCTCCGGTCCTTGGGTCCCGCAGGGGTCAAGCCCGGCAACGCGGTCGCCGCGCGCAACCGCTGTATACTGAGTGGGAGCAAGACATGACTGCCAATACCGAATGGCAGGGGGCAGCAATGGAGAACATCGCTGAGAGCATGGAGCGTGTGGCCCGATCTGTGCTCCCCCCTGCTAGGCAGGTGCTTCTCCAGCAGCAGGCGGCGTGGTCCACGGCCCGCTCGCTCAGGCTGGGCATGGCGGCCTCAGACAGGGCACGCCAGGCTGAAATGTCGTCTCTGCGTCAAGCAATTGCTGCTCACGCAGAGGCGCACATGGATGCCCTGAGGGAGGAGTATGCCTCCCTCAGATCCACTCTGGGTGTCCTTATGATGTCCCAGAGGCAGCAGGCAGAGGAGAGGTTTGCACAGCTTGAGCGCACCATCTCGGCTGAGCTACAGGCTTGCCGGGAGGTGCAGCGGTTGTCCAGCCAGGCCTTGCAGGAGGAACTCCGTGTTACACGTGCTACCTTGCAAGAGGAAGCACGTGTATCACGTGAGGTTCTGCATGCAGACCTATGTAACATCGCCACACAGAACCAGGCTCACCTGTCCGGCAGACTTGCTGCCGACGAGGGGCAAGCTGCGGCTAGGCGTGGCCAGGCTACTGTGTCTCGTCCTCCTTTACAGGATGAGCCAGACTCGGACGACCATCTATCTCCCACATAGGTCGTGCTGTGCAGGCGTTGAGCCCATGGAGGTATTTTTTTTTGGCTCAGCATCATCGTATGTGGATGTTGAGCAGCACCCTGTACCTCCCCCCTCCTGGGTGCCTCCCCTCCCCCCCGGGTCGTATGTGGCCATTTTTGATTTTTCGTTTAGTTTAGTTAGTTAAGTTTCTGTTTGATAGTTAGTTTAAATAGGTAATGTAGGTTTTCCATAGTTAGTGTAATTAGTTAATAGTTGAGTTAGTTTAAAATGTGTAGTCTATTGTGCTTTCATGTGACAGTGCGGTGCCTTGTGGTTTTTGAAGGCATCCACTGTCTGTTCCAGCTGGGCCCTTCATGGTTGTCTTGTGTATGTGTTTGCTGCTTGGGTTCCTTGACTCACATATGCCACTCCTGCCTCCCTTATCCATGGGCTCGCAAGGATGGTTCGGTGTTACAGAATTTTACACAAGGGCTTTGGACTGTCATATCTGTGGCATGTCTGGTGCTTTGTGACTTGTGTTGACACCCCTAGTGGGGATGATTTAGGTGTAATTGTCCACTGTTCAGCTTTTGCTAGATGGGGTGTGTCATGATTAATGTGGACATTGATTGCTATGCATTGTGTATTATGTCTCATTTCTTTCCTGTACACGTGCCTGTTGCAATTCATGCTGTAGATAGTGTTCCACACTTTGGAAGTCAAAGACGGACTGATGGTGTGATTTGTGATGTGACTCTCTGACATGGTCAAGTAATGAGATGCCTGATGAGACACACACAGATCACTTTCATGCATAAAATCATTTGTTCCATGCACTTTCTGCAGGGGGATGAGGCACCAGAGCACCTTTGGCAGCAGACATGGCCCATTGGACGACGGAATTCCTGACCCGTTTGTTGGTGCCCACATGCACATGTGTGCACGAGCAGAGCCACAGTGATTGCAGACCCACATCCTAGAACTGCTGACATGTTCCAAGGAACTCCAGGCAAGGTGAGCATCACAGGGGGGCCACGACACAGCAAAGCTTGCACCAGGCGAGTTGCACATGCAGGCTTAGTCACAGCACTGAGGGTGAGCTTAGACGAATATTGGTGTTGAAGCACACAATGCAGCTCAGATGTGTTTGTGGACTGATGGCTGTTGATAGTAGGGTTGTCTGGGACACATGCAGGGGCAGTGGCACATACCCTGCGGTACACCAAGGTTCATTGAGGCACTTGTATCAACCATGTAGCCTTCAGAGACATGGAAAGGGGCAGCTCACAGGGACATACAGCAAGGGACATACTTGGGTGCAGTGCATGTCTATTCCACGTACTTCATGATAAATGCACTACCAACTTTGTTTTGGTCATGGTGGTACGCAACTTGCTCTGTAGTCATGGCTTGCCATATGGGTCTGTCTGCTTACCCAGGGAACATTGCATGTTGTGTGAATTGTGACACATTGGTGTTCCATTTGCCACGCACCCACCAGCGCCTGACTCACTGCATTGACTGTGTATGACCCGTCACAGGGGTGATGTTATATATGGGTACGAAGCATCGAGCACTGATTGTCTGTTTGTAGAGTAGTTTGTTGCTATGGGGCATGTTTTGTGTTGTGTTTTCGTGTAATTGGCACATACAGGTTGTTGACTGTGTCTCTCTTTGCAGCATTGGAGTGCTCCTGTAACCGGCCCTGAGAGTGCGCAGGCAGGAGGCCAGCACTCAAAACCAGAGCTAAGTGTCTTGTTGTTTTCCTTACAAACTGCCCTGCATAGGCTTGCTGGGGAGTGTACTGATGCACGGATGTATGTGTGGTCCTATTTGGTATGTTTTTTCCCCTAATCACCCGTGATCCTATGCAATTATGAAACCTGTACCCTCTACCCGGTGTTCCTGCTTCCCGTGCCTATCCAAGCAACGTTCCCTGACCCTCTTTCCCCACTGGGGTTGCGGATGCCTGTGTAAGCCCCGAACTTGCAGGCGCCAAAACCCTAGAGGGGGTGGTTGGTTCGTACCACTCCTGAGCCTGGACTACAGAATGTCATGACAATGATGTCCAAGTTTGTTTGGATTGTGTATGTGTTCATGCAGGTTGTACATTTTTGTGCATTCCCTAGTTTCATGTGTCATTCCTCCTCCCCTCACCTGCCACTCATTCCAGTCATCCAGTGTGTCTACACCTGTCCCGACTGCATATCCCTGAACCTCATTCCCCACCATGATCTCAGGGGCCTGTGTGAGTTTGACCTTGCAGGCACCCGGGACATGGTGTGGGTGGTTGTTTCATGAGACTCCCGCGCCTGTACAGGGGACCTGTGACAGTACACATCCATTCATTGTGCATCATCCTATGTCATGTACCACACATGTCTCACATCCTGTCGTGACATTGTTCTGCTGTGCTACCTTGGTTGTTGCATCATTGTGGTAGTACTTGGCGTTTGTGAGGTACTGCTACGTCAAGTCATCTACTGGAGGGTGTTTGGGTTCGTTTTCATGCCTTGGATTTTGTGATTTTGTAAATGAGTGTGGATTCTGAGGGTTCAGGCATCTTTTTACACACAAGGTGGGAGATGGACACGAAGGGTAAAGGTGATCCTGTGGCCAGGTGGAAATGAGGGTTGGAGGCTCCATGACCCAGGTGCAGTTGTTCAGCGGGTCATGGTCATTTGCGCGGGAGGGGGGGGTTGTTGTTGATAGTTGCATTGCCCTGCAGTGTGATGGGAACTCTGACATTGTAATGTTGTTGTCCTATGTACATGTTGTGTTCTGCTGATCAATGCCTGTTCATGTGTTGTGTTTTCCTTTCAGGTGCGAGGGGATAGTTGTGGTTTGACATGCTGGGGTGTACACATGGTGGATGTTCACATGTGATGTGTAGGGAACACTGATGGTCACTTGAGTGCACATGCATATGTGGAGTGCATGTCCCTGCAGAACCACACACTTGCACTCGGATGCACTCCATGTACTCCCACCCTTGCATATCCACGTGTACACTGTTTGCCTTCTGGTGCCCACTGTGTCCCGGCAGCACATGTTCTGTGACCGATTATGGTTCCAGTACATGCCAAAAATTTGATGTTTGATGTAGTCTGTCACTTAGATGTGATGCTCAGGGTGTGCATCACACGCAATGGCTGTTCACTGTGCTGTGCGCTGAGCAGTGTGATGCAGGAGTGGGACACTGCACACATGAGCTGCAGTGTTGATTTTGCAATGCATAATAGACAGGCATTCATTGTGATGTTACGTCTACGACTGTTGCAATGCATTTGGAAACGACTTATTTTGGGTGGGACATTTTGTTGGTCTGTCATTTCATCTGATTCCGGGTCAGGCATCATTGTCCGATGCCACTGTATATTTAGGACATGGCAATGTGTACCTTATTGTTACTGCGTCAGTGTATGGGTATTGCTTGCCATGTCATGTTGATGTTTGGGAGGGTTTGAGTGACATGACAGTGATGGCCATGGCCTGTTTTGCAGGTGTGTGTGATGCACACCTTGCATGTCCAGGTCATCCGCTTCTCAGAGCAACTAGCTGGGGGTATGTTTCTCTCCGCAGCAGGGCCCTCCCCCTGGAACAGACTTCCTGGCTGACTTGAACTTGAGGGGAACCATCTCCAGTTCTGGAAGCACCTCAAGACCTTCCTCTTTGCTTCTGCTTACTCTCTGCCTCTCCCTTGCAGAATTCTTCACTGGAACTGCACAGGAGCTGCTACTGGGACACTCTCACCAACCTCGGTCCCTGGCCCAGCCACTGTCCACTTGCACTGCCACCCTGGCAACCCCTGCACTGCAGTACTGTCTCTCTATCCCTACAGCCCTCCCTTCCCAGCACTTGTCTGCACTTATCTTTGCAGTTGCCACCAGGCGACCTATGTATTATTTTTTGGCCTACTTCCCCTGTACTGGACTCCCCCCCACCCTTCCCCTTGCACTTTTCCCTTCCCCCTACCCCTGCACTTGCACAATCTCAATGACACCTGGCCTAGTAGTACCGTTCTCTGTGTTCCCTTGTTCCCCCCCCCTGCCTCATTGGGCCTTGGAATACTTGTGTATGGCCCATGTCATGTCACATGTCATATGTGTGCATTTTGGTTGCACAGGATAGCTTGTGTTTAAGTAGCTAGGGATGCAGACGATGTGGCACTTCCATGGCAACTATCTCAGGGTGGTAGGGTTGTGACAGTTGACTGTCACTTTGTCATCATCGATTGTCACCTGGTATGTGCCAGGCCTGTGTGCACTCCGCAGGGGTGGGAGTTTAGGTGAAAAATGTGGCCACAAGCTGGGTCCGGGCTTCCTCGCCACGTGCCCTGTCCCCTCCCATGGGCAGCGCCTGTGCCTGTGGTTGGGGATGTGGGGGCACCACCATGTCCACCGGGACGCCCTGCCGTGTTGCAACATTGTGCAGGACACATGCTGCCACAATGATCCTGCACACTACTGGTGGTGCATAGAGTAGTTGCCCACCAGAGCGGTCAAGGGAGCAGAAACGTGACTTGAGCACTCCGAATGTGCGCTCCACTATGCCCCTGGTTGCAATATGGGCGGCGTTGTATCTTACCTGGGGTGGTGTGGTGGGGTTCCGGATTGGCGTCATCATGTGGTTGCTCAGAGGGTAGGCACTGTCCCCTGGGGAGGTGATAATAATTGAGATTATTAGGGTTGGGATATTTGTCTGTGTGTGACTTGCATGCATGTGCAAGGGCATTTGTACTGACCTAGGAGCCATGTGTCGCCATGCTGCCCAGCTTCCAGGGCCCGGCTCAGGGCGGACATTCTGTATATGAAACTGTCATGGGTGGAGCCAGGGTAGTTTGCATAGACAGAGGTGAAGATTCCCTTTGCATCGCATACCACCTGTACATTGATGGAATGCCAGTGCTTGCGGTTTCGGTAGATGTGCTCAGTGGCCCTAGGTGGACGTAGGGCCACATGGGTGCAATCTATGGCACCGAGCACTTTGGGGAAGTGTGCCACCCTGAAAAAATCCAGGACAACGGCCTGCCTTTCTGCGGGTGTTCTGGGCATGTATATGTGCCTGCGGACTGAGGGGTGCGCTGTCATGATTGCCAGTACCTGGTGTAGGCAGCGTGACTGCGTGGCCTGTGAGACCCCCCCCACTATGGCAGTGGTCCGCTGAAACGACCCAGTGGCCAAAAAATGCAAGACATTGAGCAGCTTCTCCAAGGGGCTCAATGCTTGGGAGCAAAGGGTGGGGAATGTGAGGTCATCTTCCCACTCCCTGACCAGGTCTAGGATGATATGGGGTGGAAACCTATACCTGCCGTAGACCTGGTCGTCAGGCATCCCAAAAAGGCTTGTCCGTGGTGCAAAAATGCGTGCCCTGGCTATTCTCCTCCTCCTGCGGTGTCCCACAATCAGTGCAGCAACAAATGGGGCATTCATCGTCGCTGTATATACGCGTTTGTTGTTTGCACGCACTTTTATGCTGTGCGCGGGCGCGGGACGCCTCCGTGTGGGCGGACTCGTTGGTTTCCCGTATTCGGGTGTCATCGCGTGTGATCGGAGGGGAGCGAGCGTACACGCGATTGGCCTGGGTACGTGTGTTTCGGGGTGCGCGGGTAGTTCCACACGCCATTGGCCTGGGTACGTGTGTTTCGGGGTGCGCGGGTAGTTCCACACGCCATTGGCCTGGGTACGTGACGCCATTGGCCTGGGTACGTGTGTTCCGGGGTGCCGTGAACTTTCACACGCGATTTGCTGAAATCCACGTGTGTTCTGTCATCACGTGCAATGAGGGATACTCCCTCGCACGTCACGTCACAGACGCGCTCACGCGCTGAGGGCCTTTGGTCCAATGAAAATGCGTATGCGTGCAGACGCGCTTACGCGCTAAGGGCCTTTCCTCGAATTACACGCTGACGTGCAGAATTTTCACGTGCCAAATCACTCCGTATCAAGCTGGCCACGCGTAAGCACACGGAAGACCACGCTCCTGCCCAGAAGGCCGAACTACTGCCCCCCAGAGCCCCGAGCACGCTCCCACCTGCCATCTGCTGCTGCCTGACTGCCTGCTGCCCACGTGCCCTGCCATTTGCTGCCTGCACATCAGCCAGGGGTGCTGTTGGTGTGACCACCCCTGCTGGAACCAAAGACTCCCGACTGGGATTCCATCGCTCCACAGCCCAGCCCCAGGACCCAGTTGCCCACCCACTCCTGCCTCTGGGGTTGTCATGTCGGGGCAAACTCCATCTGTGACCACTGACAACCCCCGGCCAGAGAGGCAGAGGGGCACCAGCTTCAGTGCCACCGAAGTTGGTGTCCTGGTGGAGCAAGTCCTGGGGCAGTATGATGCCCTCTTCGGAAGTTCCCGCGCCGACAAGGAAGGACGGACTCGGATCTGGACTGACATCGTGACTGCCATCAACGCGGAGGGGGTGGCAGTCCGCGACTTCCAACATGTCAAGAAGCGCTGGGAGGACTTCAGGTCCAGGACCCTGAACAAGGCCCGGCGCCTCTTGAAGGCAGCGGATGCCAAGGGGCGCCGGGGCCACTTGTCGGAAGAACAGATGGGGGTCCTGGAACACATATCCCCAGCGCTCCACGTCCAGGTCCTTGAGAGGCAGACCCGTCTGGAGTCGAGCGGTGAGTGTACATGCATCCTGATTGTGAGCAGTGCGTGTGGTGATTGTTCAGTAGTGTGCAGGTTGCACATCTGTTTGTATGGGGTCGAGTATGGGTGCGGGTGTACAGGTCCGTGGGGCTGACACATGCGAGGGCTGTAATGTGTGAGACATGGATGGTGCCTGTGTGTGTGGGCTTGCATGCCAAATGCAGTTGTGTGGGCACACAAGTTTGTATGAATGTGTATGTGAGTAGACATGTCCGTGATGTCACGCATGTATGTTGTTTTCAGCTGCATGTATCAGCGCTGTGTACATGTGCATGTGTGTGTATTTGACAAGGGTGCAACAGTGATGCAACATGGATGCATGTGACAGCGGTATGTGGAAGCCTGATGGGCAGATGTGACATGGATGCCCGTCTGAACACTGCGACACTTGGCAGAGGTGTACACATGCATGCAAGTGTGGTGGTGTGTGTACATGTGTGGTGCACTTCCTGTGTTGCATGTGATGTCTGGCTCACCTTTGGCTGCTCATGCTGTTGTATGTGTATGCATGGTGTTGGCAGTTGCGATATGGCTGTGGTATGGCTCGTGTGTGCGAGTTGTAATGACATGTGTGTTGGGGATCGTGATGACATGTCTGAGGTTTGCCAATGCCACTCATGTACAACTGTCATGTGTGTATGTGTCCATTGTACATTGCCCTGATGCGTGTGTTTTGTTTCTCCCTGTCTGCAGCGTCAACTGATGAAGAGGGCGGAGAAGGTGCTGTGGAGCACAGCAGCGGGGATCCCACCGCCAGCCGGAGACGCAAGGCCCGGCTCCCCTCCCATGTTGTCATCTCGTCGGGGAGTGAGGAGTCCGGTGCCGCGTCCCAGGCCGCAGCTGCCGGGGGGAGGTCCAAGAGGCGGAGGTTGCAGTTGGACTCCTCGGCAGCAGAAGGGGCAGCTGGGACCCCACAGGGCCCAACGGGGGAAGATGGCACAGAGTCATCCAGGTTGGTGGGGGGTTTGGTGGAGGAGGAGGCCGTGCAAGCACCAGAGACGGGGTCTGGGGGTGGGGATCCCACTGGTGCTAGTGGTGCAGTGCAGGACCAGGGACAGGAGGCAGCACAGGCCGCCGCGGAGGTGCCTGTGTGCAATCCTGTCCCTGATCCTGTCCCTGCATCATCTTGCACCAGCAGGGATGCCTATGTCCAGACCAGTTTTCAGGCAGGGGATGAGCTGACGTCAACTGGCCTTCCTCTGCCTGCGGACGTGGCTATCCAGGCCCGGGTTGAGCCTGTCCTGGCTGGTGTGGCGTTGCGTCAACGGGCCATGCGAGGTGACCTGCAGTCTTTTCATGAAGAGACTGCACGTCATCTCGAATGGCTCGTTGACCACGTCAGCCTGCTGGGACAGGTCACCCAGGCCGGATTCCTCCGTCTGATGGGGCTTGCCACGACCCCCTCCTCAGCTGGACCCCCTACGCGCCAGTCGTCCTCTGTGCCATCTTCCCACCCATCAGTCACCTGGGTGCCCTGTGGAGCTGCCTCTGACGGTGCGGCCAGGCTGGTGGAGGAGGCATCCCTGCCACAGTCGGGAGTCGGACGTCCAGCAGGGGTGGCCACGTCAACGACTGCACCCCAGCCGGCGGAGGATGTGCAGGCAGCAGGAGGCAGTGCAGGGGCAGAGGCACAGCAGCAGCAGCACCATGGTGGGAGCCATGAAGGCTCGGGGCCTTCGACATCGGAGGGGCAGGCATCGGCCGGAGGGCAGGAGGACCCAGGACAAAAAGTGTCTTCCGTGTGGCAGCGGTTGGGCCACGCCATAGATGCAGAGCGGCAGCGGGCGGAAGAGGCACGGCTCTCAATGGTCAGGGCGGAGAACTCCATGCAGAGGGCCCTGAGGCGGGCCGAGTGCCTCGAGGCAATCCGCAGGGGTTTGGAGGTGGACACGTCGACGGCCCTGCGGACCCTCGGGGCCATGGAGGAGGACCGCCTCCGGGACATTGAGGAGGAGTTCGATGATGCCCTGGCCCGGCACATCCAGAAGTGAGCCGTGGAACTAGCCCGCTGCCCTTGTACATAGTTATGTAGGTAGTGTTAGGTTTCATTTTTGTTTTTGTTTCATTTGGACCTTTTGGACATTGGCCACATTTTTGTATATATTTTTTTTATTAGTTAGTGTAGTTAGATAGGTTTCCTTTATTTTGTTGGGATAATGGACCCTGGCTTCTTGCATTGTACATAGTTGTAGACTTGTACATACTTTCTTTTTTAACATTCTCCATGGATCAATGGCTTTTATTTTTATTTCCCATTGGATTTTGTTTTGTGGACATTGACTTTGTACAACATTACTTTGGATTTCAATATATTTTTATTTTTTTTATTTTGAACGGACATGCTTCTTTTCATTTTTTTACATTCACATTTCTGTTTCTTCATTTTTGATTCTATTCATGTTTCCTTTAATACATTATTTTTTTGTTGAACTTCAATGTGTGGTATCTCATTGTTTTCATGCATTTCATGTTATGTGTTTTGAGATTCACTGACACCCATTGGGTGTATGTGAGGGACATGTGTTTGTTTCGGAACTTCCAATTGGTGTTCTGTGATGTGATTGCAAATTATGAGTGGGTGGATGCAATACTCGGGTGGGTGTTTTGCATTTGGGGGCTGACCATAGAGACCAGGGTTCTGGATTGTGATGACATGTTGGGTGGGGAACATGAGTTGGACATGGGTGGGGGCCTGGTGGAGGCTGCCCCTGCACTGCTGGGGGGTGGGGGTGCAAGGGGACATGAGTGGGACATGGTTGGGGGCCTGCTGGCAGGTGCCCCACAGTGCTGGGGGGTGGGGGTGCAGGGGGACATGAGTGGGGGCCTGCTGGGGGGTGGGGGTGCAAGGGGACATGGTTGGGGGCCTGCTGGCAGGTGCCCCACAGTGCTGGGGGGTGGGGGTGCAGGGGGACATGAGTGGGGGCCTGCTGGGGGGTGGGGGTGCAAGGGGACATGAGTGGGACATGGTTGGGGGCCTGGTGGCAGGTGCCCCACAGTGCTGGGGGGTGGGGGTGCAAGGGGACATGAGTGGGGGCCTGCTGGGGGGTGGGGGTGCAAGGGGACATGGTTGGGGGCCTGGTGGCAGGTGCCCCACAGTGCTGGGGGGTGGGGGTGCAAGGGGACATGAGTGGGGGCCTGCTTGGGGGTGGGGGTGCAAGGGGACATGGTTGGGGGCCTGCTGGCAGGTGCCCCACAGTGCTGGGGGGTGGGGGTGCAAGGGGACATGAGTGGGACATGGTTGGGGGCCTGGTGGCAGGTGCCACACAGTGCTGGGGGGTGGGGGTGCAAGGGGACATGAGTGGGGGCCTGCTGGGGGGTGGGGGTGCAAGGGGACATGAGTGGGACATGGTTGGGGGCCTGGTGGAGGCTGCCCCTGGTGACTGGAGGGGTGGGGGTGGTGGGAGACATGGGTGGGGGCCTGGTGGAGGCTGCCCCTGGTGACTGGAGGGGTGGGGGTGGTGGGAGACATGGGTGGGGGCCTGGTGGAGGCTGCCCCTGGTGACTGGAGGGGTGGGGGTGGTGGGAGACATGGGTGGGGGCCTGGTGGAGGCTGCCCCTGGTGACTGGAGGGGTGGGGGTGGTGGGAGACATGGGTGGGGGCCTGGTGGAGGCTGCCCCTGGTGACTGGAGGGGTGGGGGTGGTGGGAGACATGGGTGGGGGCCTTGTGGAGGCTGCCCCTGGTGACTGGAGGGGTGGGGGTGGTGTGAGACATGGGTGGGGGCCTGGTGGAGGCTGCCCCTGGTGACTGGAGGGGTGGGGGTGGTGGGAGACATGGGTGGGGGCCTGGTGGAGGCTGCCCCTGGTGACTGGGGGGGTGGGGGTGCTGGGAGACATGGGTGGGGGCCTGGTGGAGGCTGCCCCTGGTGACTGGAGGGGTGGGGGTGGTGGGAGACATGGGTGGGGGCCTTGTGGAGGCTGCCCCTGGTGACTGGAGGGGTGGGGGTGCTGGGAGACATGGGTGGGGGCCTGCTGGGGGGTGGGGGTGCAAGGGGACATGTGGCTTGGCTGGGGGGCATGCCCATGGTGGATGGGCTGCCTGCGGGACATGACCAGGGGTGCAGGGTAGTCCCCTGTGGTGTGGGCTGCCTGCAGAGGTCGTGGAGGGGGTAGAGGGGAGACCTGGGAGGACCCACACTGGCAATTCACCTCTTCAACTTCCCGCACACCTACGTAATACACTGCCCCACTCGCACAGGCCCAATCGCGTGTAGGATTTCTCGCGCACCCCTGAAATCCACGTACCCAGGCCAATCGCGTGTAGAATTTCTCGCGCACCCCTGAAATCCACGTACCCAGGCCAATCGCGTGTAGATTTTCTCGCGCACCCCTGAAATCCACGTACCCAGGCCAATCGCGTGTAGAATTTCTCGCGCACCCCTGAAATCCACGTACCCAGCCCAATCGCGTGTAGATTTTCTCGCGCACCCCTGGAATCCACGTACCCAGGCCAATCGCGTGTAGAATTTCTCGCGCACCCCTGAAATCCACGTACCCAGCCCAATCGCGTGTAGAATTTCTCGCGCACCCCTTAAATCCACGTACCCAGGCCAATCGCGTGTAGAATTTCTCGCGCACCCCTGAAATCCACGTACCCAGGCCAATCGCGTGTAGAATTTCTCGCGCACCCCTGAAATCCACGTACCCAGGCCAATCGCGTGTAGAATTTCTCGCGCACCCCTGAAATCCACGTACCCAGCCCAATCGCGTGTAGAATTTCTCGCGCACCCCTGTAATACACGTACCCAGGCCAATCGCGTGTAGAATTTCTCGCGCACCCCTGAAATCCACGTACCCAGCCCAATCGCGTGTAGATTTTCTCGCGCACCCCTGTAATACACGTACCCAGGCCAATCGCGTGTAGAATTTCTCGCACACCCCTGAAATACACGCTCCCCGCTCTGCGTTTGCTGCTGCCCTTTGCGCTGGATTGGGGATTTTGATGGCTTTTCCCTGTGCAAGGGGCGTTCTTGGGGGCGTAACTGACGCTGCTGCAGGGTCGCTGCGCCACTCTGCGCCACGGCTGGTTGTGGATGTTGGAATCCATGAATACCCTGTGCGCCTGAATGTGTTTCGGCGCACGCGGCTGGCGCAGACTACCGCACGTGCACACTGTGCGCCAGCCGCGTGCGCCACTTGTGCGCCGAATTCTATGAATTGGCCCCTTAGTCTTGACCGCCGCCATCGCTACCCTGATTGGTCTGGCTTCTCCAGAGGTTACCCTGTTCCAAGAAACTAGGCTGGCCTTCTGAACCTCTGCCCCTCCAGGTCCGAGTTCAGAAATCCACCTTAACAGCGGCTATGTAACGAGCCTTCAGCAACACGACTCCCAGTCCTTAACAGTATCTAATTAAACGGCATCTATTACCGAGACACCATACCGCACACAGGTACGTTTATTATTATTTTTCTAAGCGTGCCTGTCTCTGCATTTATATCAATTACGACCTGACTCCAAGGCTGCATACAAAGACCTAGTATACTAATATTGTTACTGGTCCTACACCTCTGTTTTAGATTACGTTGCACAACTCTGAGGAGGCGACTCTGACCCATGGCAAGAGTCCATTTATACTAGCATAATGACTACAGCATGTCTGCTTGCTAGGCACCCACAGCAACACTATAGGTAGGCTACAATGATCCTTGTAAGTGGATCTGAGACCATTTCCCTTTTGACCTTTCTTCTTTTTTCCCCCCTTCTTTTCTGCACCTTTTTATTAAAAACATTTCACCAACACTGTATAGGGGATGACACAAAGGTTTCTTTATCAGCACCTTCACATAATGAATGCAGCATTTTGTGCACTTGTGGGTTATAGTTTTGTATTGCACTCCAACCTGGTAAGATGGAAGAAGGGGTGTCGTTCTGGGGTACCTCTCCAAATAAGGGTAAATGCCCGGTCTTATATGTCATATGTTGCTCTCCTTATGTTTAACCATGAATAAGTTTAAAACCTTTTTGTCATTTGTTCTGTGACTAAAATTTATCCTGTTCTTATCTACTTTCTGGGGTGATTTTGACACGTAAAAAGGCCAAATACATTAGCCTTAATTGAGCTAGGCACAGTTAGCTATAGTCTGTTATATGACCTAGCCAGCACATTAAGCCCTACAGACAGACCCAGGCTGCTGTCACACTGAGCGTGATTGGTTTAATTCAGCTTCTTCTTTTCCTGAAAGTCCAATGTATTTGTGTATTATCCTCATATACGTTTGATGTCTTTTGAACATACCAACAGCTATTTAAAGATTTGATCTTTATTTGTAAGCTTTGTAAATATTTGTTATCTTTTTGTGAAATTCATTATTATTTCTCTTAGAAGTAATGATGTAATAAAAAACTGTTTATATGAGTTTCAGAATTTGTTTTCCCCTTTTTTTCTAAACAAGTATATCTCTCCCTGTACTTTTGTGCATTTGTGGTTTTGTGCCAATAACAATATACACTGCACAAGCGTAGTATGATAGGTGGTATTTCTTTATTAAATTGAGTGATTTATTCATGACACCTACCAGTTTAGTAACTGCTTGTAGCCTCTACATCAGTTGTTTAATACTATTCACACGGGAACACTCCATTGTTTCATTTTAGCATATTACTCCACTTTGTTCCACGGTAACTGGAGTTCCTCTCTCTTCTCATGAAGAGGAGAACAGAGCAGTAGAAAAGCTGAGAGAAGTTTAAGGAATAAATTAGAAGTTAAGTGGCATGGAAGGTGAGGAAGGGATGAATTTTGCATATGTTGTACAGGTGGAAGTGACAGGTCCGGGTAGTGAGGGAGATGTGGTGAGTAAAAGAGAGGTTAGTGTCAACGGGCAGATGGGGAAATATGGAGATGGGAGGGAGGAAAGAGAATGGAATTCATCCTGTCATCTTGCCTGCCTCTTTCTCTCTGAAACTCTTCCTTAGCTTCTGCTAGTCTTGCTTGCAATTCGCAATGCTTATCACATTACACATGTGAGGACACAGGAAGTTGTTTATTTGTTTTCTCTCCACTTACAATTACATCACTGCTATATGCAGGTGGTGCATAGGTGGGGTTAGTATAGCCTGCTGCTGCTTTCAATACCAATAATGGGTATAATACCTATGTAGGCAAGGACTGCTCCTCACCCTGTGGAAGTGGAGAGCAGCAGTGTGTGTGTGGAACACCCTGCATTATGCTAATTGAGCATATGTTCTTTTATCTCTTGTTCTACAATGTCTTTTGCACACATTTTCCATAATTCTAGTATACCTAATCTGTTGTTTAGCTGTTTTCTCTTGTATGAGGCAGGTAAATATGTACACATGTGTAGCAGTACTGTCTTTGAATGAGTGCCTTCTTGTGGCCAGAGCATAAAAAAATGTCCCGCCATATATTTAACCCATTCCGTATGGTACTTCAGGATTGTGTCCTTGCACTTGGGCAATGATTTACATTCATTAATTATTGGAGGGTCCACCGTTATACTGTTGTACAACACAATTTATCAATACTTACCAAACCTTACTTTAATTCTTGTTAACTAATTTTCTCCTTTTCAAAACCCCTCCCTACAGTACTTGCCCACAATTAAATACCTCTGCATCTTTCTCTGAGACCCGGCATCCTACGTCAGTCAATCCATCTGAGTGGCACGACAAAACCCACACTCATGCTTTGAGCAGCTCTACCTCACTGCCCCTGGATCCTTCGGAGGTGCACCACAAGCGCCAGTCACACTCTGAGTAGCCCCACCTCACTGCTCCCACTCCCGAGCAGACACTTCGGTCCACAACTCTTTGTCCTGCACAAATACACAAAATACCCACTTCTACAAAGTCTTAGCTATCTTACAACATGATGCTGGCATCAGCAATCACTACACAGTAAAACACAATATGGCTGACGTCTTGTGCTCTGTGAAGTATCCATCTAATTTATTTCTGCCCCATAACAGGTTTACCAAATGATCTTTCCTGACCCTTCAAAAAATGTAACTCTCTTTTCCTCTTATCCTACTGTTATCCTTTCACATTTCCCCAATATAGAACAATTCCCTCCCCCTGTTTTGTAATGCCTATGTCCTACTTACATCAACAGATCTGCTGAAGGTCTAAGGTGCTGAGTCTCCCCTCTCAACCTGTGACCCTACACGCCCTACGCTCACAGCCTGTGACCCTACACGCCCTACGGGGCAGCCTGCCCCATAACAGGCTTACCACATGATCTTGCCTGACCCTTGTCAAAATGTAACTCTCTTTTCCTCTTATTCTACTTTTATCTCTTCACATTCCTCCAATATATATAAATACCATTCCCTTTGTTTTGCCATGCCTACGTCCTACTTACATCCATGGATCTGCTGCAGGTCTTCGGCACTGAGACTCCCCTCTCTACCTTAGACCCAACACACCCTCATCCAGTGACCCTAAACGCCCTACAAGCAGTAACAGGTACTAACATTGTTGAACAAATAACAAATAAATAAAACAAATAAATAAATAACACCTTTGTGTGCATGTAACAGGAATACACTTGTTATAAATGCATGTAATATTGCATGCCATTCTTTGTATTTTATCAATTTGAGAAAATGTTAAGTGTACACAACATTATACAGCTTTTCCTTCTTAGGTAACATTTTTCTTCAGAATTCACTTCAGACCATAATACAATGTAGAGGCCAGCAGGATGAATAGCATTTATGCACCCACTTCTCTTGAGTCATCATTGTGCAGGAGTTGATTACTGTAGCACTCAGCATGTTATAGACCCAACTAGGCAGTGTCCCCTTTTTAGAGGAGGGAGGTTGCTTACTGGTCAGTCCGCTCCCTCTTTTTGTTTTGCTGGGACATCAGTTCATTATATGTATGTGGTGGTGTTTGCTGTTTGCTGAGTGACCTAGCTCTGTTAGACAGTTATAGAGAAACATATTTGTTTTTTGGGGGATGCCTGCTTTAATGGCACTGTCGGGGGCCTACAGTAAAAGTCAGCTAAACTGACACTTTGACCTAAGAGATCAGTCAAATGCCTAAACGCACTTATGTTTTGTTATTGTATTGGTAGTTGCAATGGCAGATAGGTGAGATATTTTTATGTTCTATCTCTATGACATAGTGGCATCCATCTGCCAGGCTAGGTTTCTTTTATAACCAAGTTGCTTGGACTGACTGTGACATAGGAAAGTGTAGCATTAAGGCAATGTTATCTTTTGGCAGTATTAAATCCAAAAAAGAAAAGAAGGAACTGAAAAGCTAGGAGACAAGAAGAAAAAGCAAATTGAGGAAGAAGTCAGAGAAAACAAAAATAAATGAAGCTATGTTTCCATTTCAAACTATCACAAAGCCACGTGGCAGTGCTGGGACAACAGTGGAAGGTGACTTTGCATCTTCTTCAAACAGACATTTTCAAACTTGGTCCTCACTGAAATTATCAGCAAAAGTTCAAGATGTGAGAAGAGAGGGAGTGAACTCAGACACTCTGAAATTATTGAGGGCATCCCCACACATGCAATTGCTGCAGCAACTACACTGTCAGAAATAATTGAAGATCCCGCTATAGAGACATTAGTAGAAACCTGTCTGTTCAAAACAACTGGGAACATCCCACCAGAGGAAGTGGCAGGAAGTATTATCAGTCTGTCAGATATATTTTATGAAGCCCCCACCAGAGAGAATGTGGCAGAAACAACTCTGTCAGAAAGAAATGAGTACATCCCCCAGAAGACGGACCCAGTGGTACCAGCAGTCAGTCAAAAATAATTATTGATGCCCCGACAGTGGTAGTAACTGGTCTGGACATCCCCCCAGAGGAAGTGGCAGCTGGTGGTGGTACCTTTGCATCACAAAAAATGGAAAATGCCCCCAGAGCGGCAGTAGAGGGAATCAATCTGTCAGAAATAGTAGAGGGCATCCCCCTAGAGAAACAGGCAGGAAGTGGTACCACCAGTCTATCACAAACAATTGAAGATGCCCCCAAGAAGGATGTGGCAGAAAGTAGTCTGTCTGGAGACATCACCATCATACCCGAAGAGGAAGTGCTAGATACTAGTCATTCAGAAGATTCTGTATCTGCTTTACTACACATAGACTGATCAGGGAACTGAGGTGTGGAGCACAGATCATAGAAAGATGATCCACAGGTGGCAGACTATTTGTTTCAACGTCCAGAATCAGATCAACGTTTCCATTTCTTTCAGCACCATCCAATTCAACTTTCCAAACATAAACAAATTAAGATGGGAGTAAATGGCATTGGGTATGTTACTCTAAAATACAAAAGGCCAGTTTGGCATTTACTAAACTTGGAGAGAGTGGTCCTTTCATACGTGTGACAAAAAACTGGAGACATATTTACCAGCGCATTATGGAACATGAGGCAAGCCAAGGTCATCGGAGGTGCACAGACTCCTATATGATGACGTTTTCAGGGGTCGACATAAGCGGTCTGCTCTTCCACCAACAGCAATTAGCTCGTAGTGAGCAAATTAGAAAAAGGATAGACATATTGGAGCATGTTATTAATGTTGCAAAAGTTATTGGGAAAAGGAGGCTCAACTTTCATGGGAAATCCGAGTCCATGTGTGAGCTGGATAACGAAGAACTGGATCATGGCAACTTCCTTCAAATCCTTCTGTTCCTAAGTAAATATGACTGACCCCTAAAGGAACATATTGAGGCCCTTCAATCCAAATTCAAAAAGACAACTGGGCAATGACTGGGTGCTTCTGTGACCTTCATGTCAAATACCACAGTTGAGTCTGTCGTCATTGAAGCTATTTCCAAACTGATTAAAAAGGTAATTAATCAGGAAATACAGGAAGCTGGACTATTTTCAATCCAGATAGGCTCAACCCTACATGTGAGTGTTACTGATCAGACACTGTATATGAATGCCTGCTAGCAGTAACCAACTGTACTTTGTCTACTGGAAAGGGCCTGTTTGAGTGGGTGCAGAGTGTTATTAAAGATAATGGTCTTGACCTAAGTTAGTGTATTGGAAATTCAACCGGCGGTTCATCCAATATACAGGGTCAATACAATGGTCTCACATCCTGGCTCAGTAAGGAATCCCCTGGTCAAATACATGTCTGGTGCTATGCACATGTATTAAATTCTGTACTTGTAGAAGGGACACAAGCATCAAATTAATCCACATCTTGGGCTGGCCTGTTAAACCCCTGCACTGTTTCTTTTTTGGGAGTCCTACAAAAGGATGGATGTGTGGCGTGAGCTGTCTATGGACGGGTACACAGCCCAAATAATAGGCAAAACACGGTGCTGGGCAAAGAATGCAGCACTATGGAACGTTTTTGGCTCCTTTAATAACCCAGACAAAGCAATGTTCATCGGTGTGGTTGTAGTACTCAATAATATTGGTTCAAATACAGATCAATTCAGTTCAAACATCTGATACCAAGCTTTGAACTTGTCTGAGGCTTTGTGCAAATTCCAAACAGTGCTCACAGCCTAGTTATACCTCTGAGTATTTAATTCTACAACCCCATTATCTAATTATCTCCAGACAAGTGGAATGGACATCCTCCTGGCACAACAAATGGTCTCAGACACTACAAAAGCGCATGTTGCAGAGTCAAGAAATTTGTGCAGCTGAAAAATGTACAGAATGGGCAACGCGGGCTTGGAAGAAAGAGGCTGTGATAAAGGAGTGGAAACTGCACTTCCTGAGGAAGAGCGTCACACAAAAAGAGGATGCCTGGAATGAGTGCAAGGGATGAATCGATCACCTTGGCTAAAGACCGGTTTAGAGTTAGTGTACATAATGCTATTATGGACAACATTTTAAAAAGCCTACTTAGTCATATCAAAACCCACTCATCTCTTGCCACAGATATATCATGCCTGGATTCCAAACATGTCAACAAAGGTCTACCCAACAATGCTCTTAGAAATATTTGCTTGTTGCTTGAAAGACTGGATGACTCCAGAGCGGTACAGGGGATAAGGGAAGAATTCTTGGACTTTTCAGCCAAGTGGCCTAAACTGAGGAGTAGAGTATGCCTTTGAAGACCTACATAGTGAAGATCCAGCATAATACAAAAAATGTGGAGATCAACCAAAATATTTAGTACAGAAATGCAATACATGCCGTAACTATGCAGTTTTTTGCTATTCAATTCTAAAAAAAAATAACTTTTCAGTAGTGCTTACTGGCAATTGTATTTGGCATACAAGTTCATCTTGTCCATATCTTGTACACATATCAAGTAGCATGTGAAAGAGGTTTTTCAAAATTGAAGAGTATTAAAATGTGCATAAGAAGCTACCTCAGCAAGGACAATCTCGAAGCTTTTATATTCATGTCTGTGGAACAGAATGTGCTTGTCCAATTGCAAAATCTAAAACCAAGATGTGCCCAATCAAAAACTAAAGTGGAAATGGTGACAAGGAACTTAGAATCATAGAGTTTATGTTTCTGAGAAGAGTGTATCCTTCATCAAGACAGTGTTCACATGTCTACACTGCTATCACCAGGGACAATATATGAATCGTTCAGCTTTACATCATTGTGTATCATCAGATTTTGAGTCCAGCTACATGACCTTCAACAGCAAAAAAAGACTTTGAACAGAACTTATGAGTTGTGTTGCAATGTAATGTTTGAGCATAAATACTACTGGCACGGTACTTTCCTGTGTCATCATTTGGATGTATTACTTATTAAATGCAAATCTATTTACATTACTGGGGGCAACTAGTAGACGTGCCTTGATTCTGGTTCTGCCAAATAAGTATAGGATTTAGCTATGTGATGATGATGTTGTATTTTTTGATGTTGTATTTTTTTAAAAAAGAACAAAAGGAATGTTAACATTGGTTTTCTTAAGCATTTACACAAAACATTACATGCAACAAACACCATAAACCCTCCATAAGTAGAATTTTCTGTAGTCATGAATTGATGCGATTCACAGATGAGGGTTTAAGGCCACTTTTTTGAGGTGAGGGGTGGGCCACTTTTATTAGGTAGCAAGGCCTATTTTTTTCCCCAGTCCGACCCTGGCTAGGACTGCTTCTATTACATGTAAACAATTGCTAACTTGCCCTTGAAGATTTGCCAAGATCTTGGTTGAAAATTGGAAAACAGCTTGGACAGGACAAGGCCAGGCTGAAAACTGTAATCCTCCGAACCCCACTTTCATTCTCCCAGCAAGTAGCCAATAATGCGGTTCACCTCCCATGACTGAGCATGACCACCCTTGTCAACTTACTGGATGGATAACCATGCTGATCCCAACCACGAAGATGAGAAGCACCAAGACAGATGTCAGCTGCATTAGCCTGATCTATTAACAACCGCTGGTGAAGGAAGGAGTTGTCCTGTCCGGAGCGGGCCCCCCGCACTCGGCCCCAAACAATGCAGACCCAGGCCACACACTGCGGCTGGGTGACATCCAGCAAATGAGGTGAGAGGAGACCGCTCGACCCCAGCGACAGCAACTGGCCCACATAACTCAGAATACGAGGCATGCTATAGGCCGACAGGCACAGGGGATGAGAGAGGGTCGCCCGGGCCTCGCGCCTCAGAACGGCCGAAACATCTCAGGTCGCATGGGATCCGACCCCCTCCCTCCCTGGGAGCACAACGGCACTGGGGGACCCCCGGCACATGAGGTGAGAGGCTATGGAATTCAAAAGAGGGACATCGCATCCGAGAGTCCCACGCGCTGATCCCCAACACATAAGCGGGAAACAAACTTTGCCCGCCATCCCGATAATAAACACAATTGAGGCCACACAACTGGTCACTGGACACCGGGCACAATAGCAACTTTTGAATTCACAACATGAGACAGACATTTCCCAGGTCCATCATTTGTGGAAAACATAACCAACAGAATACATTCTCTGCACTCTCCTTCATGTTGTGATGCCTGCCCCTCTGCCCCCACCCCCCCAGCACCCTCCATCTGCGGCAGACTTCTAACGCACAGCGCATGGCTGGGGGTAAGGAAAACAAGGCATTTTGGATTTTTATTGTGCTGAATACATGAATCGCTCGCGTATGTTTCTCTGTGAGCTGTTGTTTTCAATCATTGTGTGCTCCGTGCTTTTGTTGCCGGCTATGCTCCTGGAATCATTTATTGGCCTGCCTATGCCACTCGTCCTACGGCACTCTAAGATGGCCATTCCTCGTGCTTGCAACACATTTCCAATAATGTTTCCTGTTGTTTTGGGCCAGCTCCCGCCCCCCTTCTCCATTGGTGGCCTTTGGCCTTTAAGCCAATAGCTGCAAATGGGAGGCGGGAGCCGGCCACACCACCTAAGGCCCAAAATGAAGGCCCTGTATACACCTGTATGCCACAATCGCCCCCGTGTGCCTGTGTATGCCCCCTCTCACCACCCCTGCTCCCCTTGTGCCTGTGTATGCCCCCTCCCACCACCCCTGCCCCCCTTGTGCCTGTGTCTGCCCCTCTCACCACCCCTGCCCCCTGTGTGCCTGTGTATGCCCCCTCTCACTTCCCTGCCCCCGTGTGCCTGTGTACGCCCCCTCTCACCACCCTACCCCCCCTTGAACCTGTGCATGCCCCCTCTCACCACCCCTGCCCCCCTTGTGTCTATGTATGCCCCCTCTCACCACCCCTGCCCCCCATGTGCCTGTGTATGCCCCCTCTCACCACCCCTGCCCCACGTGTGCCTGTGTCTGCCCCCTCTCACCACCCCTGCCCCCCTTGTGCCTGTGTATGCCCCCTCTCACCCCCCTGCCCCTGTGTGCCTGTGTATGCCTCCTCTCACCACCCTGCTCCCCTTGTGCCTGTGCATGCCCCCTCTCACCACCCCTGCCCCCTTGTGTCTATGTATGCCCCCTCTCACCACCCATGCCCCCCATGTGCCTGTGTATGCCCCCTCTCAGCACCCCTGCCCCCCTTGTGCCTGTGTATGCCCCCTCTCACCACCCCTGCCCCCTTGTGTCTGTGTCTGCCCTTTCTCACCACCCCTGCCCCACATGTGCCTGTGTCTGCCCCCTCTCACCACCCCAGCCCCCCTTGTGCCTGTGTATGCCCCCTCTCACCACCCCTGCCCCCGTGTGCCTGTGTATGTCCCCTCTCACCACCCCTGCCCCCCGTGTGCCTGTGGATGCCTTCTCTCACTACCCCTGCCCCCCTTGTGCCTGTGTATGCCCCCTCTCACCACCCCTGCCCCCCTTGTGCCTGTGTATGCCCCCTCTCACCACCCCTGCCCCCCATGTGCCTGTGTATGCCCCCTCTCACCACCCCTGCCCCACGTGTGCCTGTGTATGCCCCCTCTCACCACCCCTGCCCCCCTTGTGCCGTTAAATTCCCTCCTCTCCCCCCTTCACCTCACTTTTATCTTATCACTTACTCTTATCATTGTCCTTCACCTCTGATAATAGCTTGTCTGTCCCCCCCTGTTTCCCCTTTGTCTTCTCCTCCCTCGCCCTCCCCAGCACTACCTTGGTCAGTCGCTGACCCTTAAGATAGTCATTTGTTCTGTTACCTCTCCCTTCCCTTCTCCTCCCACCCTCCCCACCCCTCCTCTTGTCACTCTTGCACTGCAACAATTGTCGTCAGGCATAGTAATGCTACTGCTAGTTTTGTCTCCTTTTTTCCTTCACCGCCTCTCCCTTATTGTTCCATGTACTTATACTATCTGCTATGATATGATAGCTTTCTCACATTCTGATTTGTTTCAAGGACCTGTAAGAATGTAACTGTTTTTCTTCCTTGTTCCCTTCCCTCCTTGAAGCCCTTTGAAACACATTGTGCATAGGCGCTATACAAATAAACAATCATTCATTCATGCATTCAACCATGCCATCCTAATGTTTGTTTATTTGCATTTTTGTGGGGACACTATTGTGTCCCCACAAACTAACCATCTTCATAACTTGTTAGCATCTCTACAGGCCACCTGCACAACCTTACCTATAGAAATGAAAAGACAGACTGGAGTGATCTGCAACTTTGCACACCTTCTCAAGGTCCATTCTATGCATTCTTCTGATGCTCTGCCACCTGGTTTAATCTCCTATATCTGGCACTGATACAGAGAAATGTTCAGGTACCAATAGAAAATTCACCTGTGCTGCCGAACCCTAACCAGATGGAAGCATTTTACCAGCTTGAACTAATTACAACCAATGTTTGCCAGCCATGAGGAACCAGTGGCATTGTTGACTGAGGAACACCACCAAAACTCACCTACTTTGGGTAGCTTATCCACACAGGTGGAGCACCAGGAACCACCCACGAGAGCTTCTCCAACCAAGAACCACACTGAAGTACAAAACTCTTAACAGCCTTCTCTGTCTATACCCACAACTTTACTATATGCTGGGAGCAAGACTTAGGTCTCAGAATAGACTGAGAGGCATTCATCTGAAAATGTTTACTCCTGAGAAAGTGACAAGAATAGATTCCCTTTCTATAACATAGTACAGCCTTGAGTCAAAGAAACCATCCAAACCTAATGGCCAAAGACACTGGGCCTCATTACGAGGTATGCCGGTAAGGCAAAAACGATGCCGGTGTGGTAATACCGGCATCGTTTACCGTCCCGTTGCATTCCGACCCGCAAACCTGGTATTAGCGGAACACTAAACAATGGTGCCGCTAATAGCGGCATAGGCGCGTACTTGTGCCCCTTCAGGGAGCAAATACCGGCATGCCAGTAATAGGGCGTAATTCCAACCCACGCATACATGCAAATACCGGCATCGCGAAGCCGGTAATCATGGCCTGCACGATGCCGGCCATACAGGAATCTCAGACCACCCGCAAACAGCAAGCAGGATACAAGGCAGCTGCCGCAGGTGCACACAATCCCCACAGGTGGAGTCAATGGAGGCTGTGCCAGTATAAACTGAGCACACCCACACACCACAACCCCCCCCCCACAGGTGTAAGTAATGTTGAGTGGCCCAGTACAAAAGGAGCACACCTACACACCACACCACTTCCTACACCAAAATGCTAACACTAGCAGTTGCAATCATGGCACTGAAGGACATGCCTATACTGCTACAACTACAGCAACAACAGCAACAACAACAACAACTACAGCAGCAACAACAACAACTACAGCAGCAACAACAGGCAGCACAGAGGAGATGCAGGAGGAGAAGGAGGGTGAGACAGGCCCAGCAATTACCACCAGGGCAGCCACCACTGCCTCGCAGACAGCCACCAATCCCTCGCACCAGACCCAGCCCATTCAACCTAACCCCTGAACAGATCCACACCCTGTACCGGCTGGACCGTGACACCATCACCACCATAGTGGACATGATACAGAACGACATTGCCAGCCACATAGAAATACGCACTGCCAACCCCCCACTACTAAAGGTGGTGTCCGTGCTACACTTCCTGGCCACAGGCACCTACCAACACACAGAGGGCCAGCTGCATGGCATTTCACAACCACTATTTTCACGCATGCTGAAACAAGTGCTGGATACCCTCCTGAAGCACTCAAGCACCCATATATTCCTAGCACGGACTGACCAGGAGATAGCCGAAACCAAAGTAGGCTTCCATGCACTGGCAGGCATGCCCAATTGTGTTGGTGCCATCGACTGCACCCATGTAGAATTGGTAGTCCCCCATGCCATAGAGGCGGTGTAATACCACTCCATCAATGTGCAAATGGTATGTGACTCCAGCAAGATCATCACCCATTGCTGCGCCCGATTTCCTGGATCCACACATAATGCCATGGTACTGCGCAACTCCACGCTACCCCGTCACATGGAGCGACATGCTGGACCATGTGCCTGGCATCTCTGTGAGTTGCACAACAGGCCCATGGCCATGCTGTGGGGTACAGATGTGTGCGGATGCAGAAGGGGGGGTGGCCTACTGCACCAGGGTGGGAAAGGGGGGGGAAAGGTCACCAGGGCGCCAATAGCCAGTGAGTGGAGAATGCATGCAGAGCTTAACACTCCTCACCTGAACCAGCCAAATGGAACAGGACACATCATTGGGCCACATATCACAAATAATGCATATGGATGATAATAAGTAAGAGGCACAACCAGGGCACCATGCTGTTGGCAAGCAATGCATCACTGAATAGGATGGCAACTGTGCCAATGCGGCTAGTGTGACCATGCATAGCAAACAATATCCTGCATGAATTAGAGACTAAACATTGTCGCAATACCACAGCACATCTGCCTCAGCATGCATGAATACACCCTGCATCATCTAGTTAATCCCATCCAGTGTACCACACCTCATTACAGTATACATTGCATCTAGGTGATTATTTTCTACACGTACAGGGACATGTGCATGCCCACACCAAGTAGCTGCTGCCATGACTGTGCTCCCTGAAGGTGGCAGTTCAGAGTGACTTCAGAGTGCCACACACCGATTTGTTTCTTCTTGCAGGTGATGGAGGATATCCCTTGAGGCCTTGGCTACTTACCCCTGTGCGGAACCCGCAGAACAGCCATGAAGAGGAGTACAATCGTGTGCACACTCGCACACGTGTTGTCATTGAGAAGGCATTTGGCCTGCTGAAGACGCGGTTCCGCTGCCTAAGCAGGTCTGGTGGGGCACTCCTATATAGGCCTGAGAAGGTTGCAAAGATCACCTTGGCCTGTGTCATGCTGCACAACATGTGTGTCTGAAGGAATGTACCACTGCCACCTGACATTGACTGCATGGGCCGGGTGAGGATGAAGGGGATGGAGACGGAGGCGAAGGAGCCTCCCTGCCAGTACGTGATGCATGGGAAGGCCATGCTGTTCGCCAAGCACTAATTGACGAATACTTTTGAAATGCATGGACAAAATGTGAGTAATGTGTCTACAACACACTGGCTGAATGTGGACATGCACACTTTTTTGTTTAGAATTGCCCCGCTGTACACCAACACACAATAAATGAACATGTACAAAATGAGCAATGTCTAACCAATGATTTGCTAGCACACAACGGTGTATTTTCAGCATACGTGATATGGTGAACATAATCCCCTCACAACACCCAGTAAACTCCCTCACCCACCCCACAAACCCCAGAAAATACCCCTCTAAACTCCCTCACCCACCCCACAAACCCCAGAAAATACCCCTCCAAACTCCCGCACCCACCCCACAGATCCCAAATCTCCCCATATGTGCAACAAACAGTGTTCCCTTCACCAAAGTAGTTCTTCTAAATGTCATTGCCTGTACTGTTATTTCTTGGCAATTTTTGGGTATGGGGGTGCCATGGCCAAGCGCCGTGCGCTCCTCCGCGTGAACCGCACAGGGCTCGATTGCACCGAGGTGGAAGGGGTTGTTGTAGTGAAGGTGTCAATTGTCAGTCCCATGGCTGGCCCAAGGTGTGGCCGCTGCATTTGTGGGAGATTTGCAAGAAGGGCCTGTGTGAGTGACCCCATGCACTCCCTGAAGACACACGTAGATGCCTCCACAGCAGCAGTATTTGCTGCAATGGCCTTGGCAATGACCCTCATGGTCTCATTCCCAGCGTCAACCTGTTGCCGCATGAGTTGCAGCATGGACTCTTGGCGGCCCTCTACCCTAGCCAGGCAAGCCTCGAAAGAGTTGTCGGCCGCAGGTGTACTGGTGGCTGGCAGGGTGGTGGCTGGCAGGGTGGTGGTTGGAAGGGTGGTGGCTGGAAGGGTGGTGGAAGGCACCTGTGTGGGGCCCTCGTCCAGGGCCCTGTCCTCTTCAAAGATGGCAATGTCTGATTCTGCTAGGTCCGAGTCATGGAGGCACGGATCGTCCAGGCTCTCAGACTCTGCAGGGGGGGTGGGTGGCTGGCAATGGGGCTTGGGGTGGGTGTGCCAGACATGATTCCAGCCTCATCATCCACCTCTATGGACACAACGTCCGTGGTGGCTGGCGGAACTGCTCCCACTGTTATGGGTGCCTGCTGCTGTTCTGTGGCTGCAGGTGTCCCCTGCAGGGTTACTGCCTTGCGTGGCACACTGGCTGTTGCTGCAGGCATTTTCTTGGGCTGGGTGGTGGCGGTGGCCCTGGTCCCTTTGCGTGCAGTGGATCTACTTGCACCCCTGTCCTGTGTTCCACCTTCCTCATCGGTGCCTGGGGGATAGAAGAGATGCAGGTCATCAGTGATGTTGTCAAATGGCAGCTATGATGTATTGCAGTGTGATATGTTCATACATTCAGGCATCATTTCATTTCTGGGGTGTGGCATTTGGTGTCCTGAGGGGACTTGTGGCCAATCAATGCATGGCTGGTGGCATAGCATTGGTTTGGTGTCTGTGTGGTGGGTTCCATGGGCATGGTTGGGTCATGTTGCACCTCTGTTGGGATTGGGATTGTCACTCAGCATGTGTGTGAGGCAGGGTGTGGCACTCATTCTTCAATGGATATGTTGATGTAGCCTTGGGACATGCATTACCTTGCCTAGTCTCACTTCCACATCACTTCTGCCATATCATGGTTTAGTATACGTGGATGTGATGGTTCACTCACCTTCCTCTGTGGTAGATGCAGCGCCAACCTCCTGGTCTCCTATTCCCTCAATTGATTCCGGGTCAATGAATGCACTTGCGGTCTCCTCCTATGCCGTCAACTTCACAGGGGAGTGTGGGCCACCGCCTGTCGCCATTGCGGCCCTCCTGTTCTCCGCCAGGATCTTCCTCACCCGGAGGCGGAGGTCGTCCCAGCGCTTCCGGCAGTCACGCACACTCCTTGGGGTGCTCCCCACTGCCGACACCCTCTGTGCGACCTCCTGCCAGACCTCTTTTTTTTTTTGTTTGGGCCGCATGCCTGAGGTCTGTGCTCCTGATTGTATCTGCATGCTGTTCGAGGGTGTTGGCAAGCATAGTGAGTTCCGCGTCAGAAAAACGCTGCTTTCTCTTCCTTTGGGAGGATTTCCTGGTGGCCTTCAACATCCTGCTTCTGTTGTGGCACACAACAACACGACAGTAGTATTGGTTATGGAGGATGGCAATGGATTGTGTTTTTAAAGATGGTCGCCGGGCCATTTCCCGTTCCTGCGCGATGACGTAATTTCCGGGTCCTTTTTTTTCGAACACGGTAATACCATGCCGGTATTACCGTGCCGGTATTTAGTGGTTGTTATGACGCGTTTACGGAATGGGCGGCACCCGCAATGCCGGTATAGGGGGGTTGGTGGCCCGTTACCGGCATGGCGGTTTTGCCAATACCGGCATGGGGGAACGCGCGTTCTCGCGCACTCATACTCACCCGCTGTTAGCGGGTTCATACGGGCCCGGACTCGCACGTTCCGGCATGCCGGTATTGAACACGCTGTTACCGGGATACTCGTAATGAGGCCCACTGTAATAATTAAAAAAGGTTTTTGCAAAAACTTCACCGGAGTTGTCTGTCTGCGATATTGTCAAGTCTATCACAGTGACTGACCGGTTATCCTGGACTTGGAAAACTATCCCTATTTTTAATATACAAACATTTCACATACACTTCAAATAGACATAAACTTATACATATCATATCATACATCATATCATATCATATCTTTATCATATCAGGCATATGCATCCAATCGCAACAGACATTGAATTCTTAATCCTATAATTAGTAAAAGAAAAACAGTTCTTTCCGAATGACGCCTCTATCTCTAAGATTTCCTGGTTTGTTTGCATTTTTTAATGTACTAGCGCGTGCAGTGGCGCAGTCAGGCTGTGGCTTGAGGTGCAAGGCCAGCCGGCCCCACACTTCCCCACGGCCCATCTGTCTTCTCCTTTGAATTTTTAGACATGGGTAAAGGGGCTCTCTTCCGTCCTGTTGGCAATGCCCTTTATCTCTCAATCTCTATTGCCTCTCCATCCCTTTGTGCAAGTAACGTCTCACCATCTACTCTGCCTCCTTTCTGTCTTGTACAGTTTAACTGCCAATTCTTTCTGATTCCCAACCTATTTCATACACACTCTTTTATTGTGTCTGACTCTCGCTCCCCCTTTTCTTTCACCATATCATTTCCTCATGTTCCACCATTGACCCTTATTTCCTCTCCCTCTTCTGTGCTCTCTTTTTGAATCTCGTAGCTTGTTTTCTGTCCCACTTTACTCTATTTTACTGACTGCCTCGTGCGTTCCATCTACAGGTGACCTACTCTTACAGTGAAAGATGCCTTATATTCAGTCAGTTTTCAAATTACTAAAGCCATGTTAAAATAAATGGCAACCATTTATGGGTTGGGACCAAGCCTGATTTGCACTCAGTCTGTTCCCTTTTCTGTAATGGCTGAAGAGGTGAAGAACGATGGTTCAGAGTGTTGCCCAGGGCAATGCCAGAGGTTAAGATTGATTCTAAACCTCCCAGCCCTCACCTCTTTTGGAAACATTTATATTATAAATCCTCCCATATGGCTTAAAGGGGCGTGAATAAGTGTTGAATGTAAAACAACCCATAGGGCAAGATCTCAAGTTGTCACATGTATGCTGTGAAATAATCAACCAGTCCCAACTAATGGGCTCCCTCCAGATTGTATTCTGGTATTTGTAGGCTTGTATACAAAAATGCAAAATAACCAGTGCTAAAATCGTCACGACCTGTATGACTGTACTGAGCTCTGTTTAAACATATTTTTAAGAAACAAGAGTTTGAACAATGTTCGTTGAGAAAAGTGGGCATTGGTTTGTGTTCATTACCAGCGTTGACTTATTCATTCCTACCAGTTGCTTTACATGCATATTACTGTTGTGCAGCTGAAGAGAAAACATTCAACACTGTCTATTAAGTGGAATCGTTGCTTGGATACGGTAAGCACACATGTCGTTCTGTAGAGATCGTTGTGCATCCAATTCTGGACACAGTATTTCTACACATCATCCTTATGGAGTCGAATAAATAAGTACCGTATAGGCAAAGCATATATTTTAAATGTAAAGCCTGTATTTTAAATGTACAGCCTGTATTTTACATTTCACTTAGGAGTTGTTACTGTAAATGCAACATTTGGCAAATGGGCCAGGCACAGGGCTGTGAATGTTTCTGTTCATGCGGGGTGTGGCAAGAAAGAGGGGCCCACTTGTTGTTCCTGTGCAATCATTACATATATTATAGGCAGGTCTGGATAATATCCTTTCTGAGAGAAGATAAAAAAGAACACTTACATGGGTATATGCAACTGCCAGTCAATGTTTTGGTTTGTGAAACAACCTCTGTTATTTGCAGAGTTTTGGAGATGACAGAAGCACCTTCTAACATGAATAGGGACAGCCAATATGGCAGGACTGTGATGATTGATAATCTGGTCTTTTATCCTCTTCCAACCAAACGTTCCTTCCTTTATGGATTTGTTTAGTATGATTAATAATAATGTGTAGTTGTCTAGATAATAGATTATATTTTATAGTTGGTATTGTGTTTAGGAATTGCATTGTATTGTTTATATGTGCTATTTTAAGTGTTTTAATAGAAAGTGTGCTGAACAAATGAACTTGACTCGAAGACCCTTAGGGGCCGATTCATGGAACAAACGTGCGCCGAAAATCGTTGCGCAAGCAGGCGCAAGCGCAAAGAAACAGGCGCACGCGCACGCGTGCGATTCATGGAAGTCCCTGCGCGTGTTCACCTCGGGATGTGCGCCAAACCCGTGCATGGCGCACAAGTCACTGCAACATCCCGAAAGGCGTGCGCGACGCGCACAGTGAAAGCGCACAACCTCGGCGCAAACACCAGAAAGTGGGCGGGACACGGGGCGTAACGCGCGGAATGGGGAACAACGCGCGAAAATAAGGGCGTAACTGGGGATGTACTGCAGGGAAGCAGACGGAACGCCCACACGCACTCGAACCACACGTATTCATGGAATCGAATAGGGCAAAGCCACGCACAGCCAAAGACACGCACAAGCTGAAACACGTCCGCCACACGAAGGCAGGCGGTAGAGTCCCAGCGCATCACAAAAGTGGCAACATACAGCAATTGGGCCTGTGCGAGCGGGGCACGTGTATTGCGGGGGTGCGCGGGAAGCAACACACGCGATCGAGCGGGGTACGTGTATTTCAGGGGCGCGCGGGAAGTGACACACGCGATTGAGCGGGGTACGTGTATTTCGGGGGTGCGCGGGAAGTTACACACGCGATTGAGCGGGGTATGTGTATATCGGGGGTGCGCGGGTAGTTACAGACACGATTGAGCGGGGTACGTGTATTTCGGGGGTGCGCGGGAAGTTACACACTCGATTGAGCGGGGTATGTGTATATCGGGGGTGCGCGGGTAGTTACACACGCGATTGAGCGGGGTACGTGTATTTTGGGGGTGCGCGGGAAGTTACACACGCGATTGAGCGGGGTACGTGTATTTCTGGGGTGCGCAGGAAGTCACACACGCGATCTCATCAGGGTACGTGTATTTCAGGGTGCGGGGGAAGTATCCCACGCAAAATCAGCAGGGTACGTGTATTCCAGGGGTGCGCGGGAAGTTCCACACTCAATTCCATCAGGGTACGTGTATTCCAGGCGTGCGCGGGAAGTTCCACACTCAATTCCATCAGGGTACGTGTATTCCATGGGTGCGCGGGAAGTTCCACACGCGATATCATCAGGGTACGTGTATTACAGGGGTGCGCGGGGAGCAGCACATGTGAATTGCACGTGTGGGTCCTCCCAGGTGTTCCCTCTACACCCTCCACGGCCCCTGCAGGTGGCTCACACCACAGGGGCCTACCCAGCACATGTCATGCAGGCACCCCATCCACCATGGCCATGCCCACCAGCCAACCCACATGTCAACTTGCACTACTGCCCACCAACGCATGTCCCCCTGCACCTCCAGCCACCAGGGGCACCCTCCACCATGCCCCCACCCATGTCTCCCACCACCCCCACCCCTCAGTCACCAGGGGCAGCCTCCACCAGGCCCCCACCCATGTCTCCCACCACCCCCACCCCCCAGCAGTGCAGGGGCAGCCTCCACCAGTCCCCCACTCATGTCCAACTCATGTCTCCCATCACCCCCACCGCCAGCAGTGCAGGGGCAGCCTCCACCAGGCCCCACTCATGTCTCCCTGCACCCCCATCCCCCAGCCACCAGGGGCAGCCTCCACCAGGTCCCCACTCATGTCTCCCATCACCCCCACCCCCCAGCAGTGCAGGGGCAGCCTCCACCAGGCCCCCACTCATGTCTCCCATCAACCCCACCCCCCAGCCACCGGGGGCAGACTCCACCAGGCCCCCACTCATGTCTCCCTGCACCCCCACCCCCCAGCAGTGCAGGGGCAGCCTCCACCAGTCCCCCACTCATATCTCCCACCACCCCCACCCCCCAGCCACCAGGGGCAGCCTCCACCAGGCCCCCACCCATGTCTCCCACCACCCCCACCCCCCAGCACTGTGGGTCACCTGCCAGCAGTCCCCCACCCATGTCCAACCATGTTCCTCACCACCCCCACCCCCCAGCACTGTGGGGCACCTGCCAGCAGGCCCCACCCATGTCTCCCACCACCCCCACCCCCCAGCCACCAGGGGCAGCCTCCACCAGGCCCCCACCCATGTCTCCCACCACCCCACCCCCCAGCAGTGCAGGGGCAGCCTCCACCAGGCCCCCACCCATGTCTCACACCACCCCCACCCCCCAGCAGTGCAGGGGCAGCCTCCACCAAGCCCCCACCCATGTCTCACACAACCCCCACCCCCTAGCCACCAGGGGCATCCTCCACCAGGCCCCCACTCATTTCCCCTATCACCCCCACCCCCCAGCAGTGCAGGGGCAGCCTCCACCAGGCCCCCACCCATGTCTCACACCACCCCCACCCCCCAGCCACCAGGGGCATCCTCCACCAGGCCCCCACTCATTTCCCCTATCACCCCCACCCCCCAGCAGTGCAGGGGCAGCCTCCACCAGGCCCCCACTCATGTCTCCCTGCATCCCCACCCCCGAGGAGTGCAGGGGCAGCCTCCACCAGGCCCCCACCCATGTCTCCCACCACCCCCACCCCCAGCAGTGCAGGGGCAGCCTCCACCAGGCCCCCACTCATGTCTCCCATCACCCCCACCCCCCAGCAGTGCAGGGGCAGCCTCCACCAGGCCCCCACCCATGTCTCCCACCACCCCCACCCCCCCAAACCAGGGGCAGCCTCCACCAGGCCCCCACTCATGTCTACCACCACCCCCACACCCCAGCAGTGCAGGGGCAGCCTCCACCAGGCCCCCACTCATGTCTCCCTGCACCCCCACCCCCGAGGAGTGCAGGGGCAGCCTCCACCAGGCCCCCAGCCATGTCTCCCACCACCCCCACCCCCCAGCAGTGCAGGGGCAGCCTCCACCAGGCCCCCACCCATGTCTCACACCACCCCCACCCCCCAGCCACCAGGGGCATCCTCCACTAGGCCTCCACTCATTTCCCCTATCACCCCCACCCCCCAGCAGTGCAGGGGCAGCCTCCACCAGGCCCCCACTCATGTCTCCCTGCACCCCCACCCCCGAGGAGTGCAGGGGCAGCCTCCACCAGGCCCCCACCCATGTCTCCCACCACCCCAACCCACAGCAGTGCAGGGGCAGCCTCCACCAGGCCCCCACTCATGTCTCCCATCACCCCCACCCCCCAGCAGGGCAGGGGCAGCCTCCACCAGGCCCCCACTCATGTCTCCCACCACCCCCACCCCCCAGCAGTGCAGGGGCAGCCTCCACCAGGCCCCCACTCATGTCTCCCTGCACCCCCACCCCCCAGCAGTGCAGGGGCAGCCTCCACCAGTCCCCCACTCATATCTCCCACCACCCCCACCCCCCAGCCACCAGGGGCAGCCTCCACCAGGCCCCCACCCATGTCTCCCACCACCCCCACCCCCCAGCACTGTGGGGCACCTGCCAGCAGGCCCCACCCATGTCTCCCACCACCCCCACCCCCCAGCCACCAGGGGCATCCTCCACCAGGCCCCCACTCATTTCCCCTATCACCCCCACCCCCCAGCAGTGCAGGGGCAGCCTCCACCAGGCCCCCACCCATGTCTCCCACCACCCCCACCCCCCAGCAGTGCAGGGGCAGCCTCCACCAGGCCCCCACCCATGTCTCCCACCACCCCCACCCCCCAGCCACCAGGGGCAGCCTCCACCAGGCCCCCACTCATGTCTCCCTGCACCCCCACCACCGAGGAGTGCAGGGGCAGCCTCCACCAGGCCCCCACCCATGTCTCCCACCACCCCCACCCCCAGCAGTGCAGGGGCAGCCTCCACCAGGCCCCCACTCATGTCTCCCATCACCCCCACCCCCCAGCAGTGCAGGGGCAGCCTCCACCAGTCCCCCACTCATATCTCCCACCACCCCCACCCCCCAGCCACCAGGGGCAGCCTCCACCAGGCCCCCACCCATGTCTCCCACCACCCCCACCCCCCAGCACTGTGGGTCACCTGCCAGCAGGCCCCCACCCATGTCCAACTATGTTCCCCACCACCCCCACCCCCCAGCACTGTGGGGCACCTGCCAGCAGGCCCCACCCATGTCTCCCACCACCCCCACCCCCCAGCCACCAGGGGCAGCCTCCATCAGGCCCCCACCCATGTCTCCCACCACCCCCACCCCCCAGCAGTGCAGGGGCAGCCTCCAACAGGCCCCCACTCATGTCTCCCATCACCCCCACCCCCCAGCAGTGCAGGGGCAGCCTCCACCAGGCCCCCACCCATGTCTCCCACCACCCCCACCCCCCCAGTCACCAGGGGCAGCCTCCACCAGGTACCCCACCCATGTCTCCCACCACCCCCACCCCCCAGCAGTGCAGGGGCACCCACCACCAGGCCCCCACCCATTTCTCCCAACACCCCCACCCCCCAGCAGTGCAGGGGCAGCCTCCACCAGGCCCCCACCCATGTCTCCCACCACCCCCACCCCCCAGCCACCAGGAGCAGCCTCCACCAGGCCCCCACTCATGTCTCTCTGCACCCCCACCCCCCAGCAGTGCAGGTGTAGCCTCCACCAGGCCCCCACTCATGTCCAACTCATGTCTCCCATCACCCCCACCCCCAGCAGTGCAGGGGCAGCCTCCACCAGGCCCCCACTCATGTCTAACTCATGTCTCCCATCACCCCCACCCCCAGCAGTGCAGGGGCAGCCTCCACCAGGCCCCCACTCATGTCCAACTCATGTTCCCCACCACCCCCACCCCCCAGCACTGTGGGGCACCTGCCAGCAGGCCCCCACCCATGTCCAACTCATGTTCCCCACCACTCCCACCCCCCAGCCACCAGGGGCAGCCTCCACCAGGCCCCCACCGATGTCTCCCACCACCCCCATCCCCCCAGTCACCAGGGGCAGCCTCCGCCAGGCCACCGCCCATGTCTCCCACCACCCCCACCCCCCAGCAGTGCAGGGGCAGCCTCCACCAGGCCCCCACCCATGTCTCACACCACCCCCACCCCCCAGCACTGTGGGGCACCTGCCAGCAGGCCCTCACCCATGTCCAACTCATGTTCCCCACCACCCCCACCCCCCAGCAGTGCAGGGGCAGCCTCCACCAGGCCCCCACCCATGTCTCCCACCACCCCCACCCCCCAGCACTGTGGGGCACCTGCCAGCAGGCCCCACCCATGTGCAACTCATGTTCCCCAGCCAACATGTCATCACAATCTAGATCCCTGGTCCCTATGGTCAGCCTCCAAATGCAAAACACCCACCCGAGTATTGCATCCACCCACTCATAATTTGCAATTACATCACAGAACACCAATTGCAAGTTCCGAAACAAACACAATTCCCTCACATACACCCAATGGGTGTCAGTGAATCTCAAAACACATATCATGAAATGCATGAAACCAATGAGATACCACACATTGAAGTTCACCAAAAATAATATGTATTAAAGGAAACATCAATAGAATAAAAAATGAAGAAACAGAAACGTGAATGTACAAAAATGAAAAGAAGCATGTCCGTCAAAAAAAGCAAAACCAAAAATAAAAATCCAAAGTAATGTCCAAAGCCAATGTCCACAAAACAAAATCCAATGGGAAATAAAAAAGAAAGCCATTGCTCCATGGTTAAAAATAGAAAAAAAAATACAATCCAACTGTCAACTATGTACATGGGAACAATCCAGGGTCCATTATCCCAACAAAATAAAGGAAACCTATCTAACTACACTAACTAATAAAATAAACTATATACAAAAATGTGGCCAATGTCCGAAAGGTCCAAATAAAATAAAAACAAAAATGAAACCTAACACTACCTAGAAACTATGTAGAAGAGCAGCGGCTAGTTTCACGGCTCACTTGTGGATGTTCCGGGCCAGGGCATCATCGAACTCCTCCTCAATGTCCCGGAGGCGGTCCTCCTCCATGGCCCCGAGGGTCCGCAGGGCCGCCGACGTCTCCACCTCCAAACCCCTGCGGATTGCCTCGAGGCACTCGGCCCGCCTCACGGCCCTCCGCATGGAGTTCTCCGCCCTGACCATTGTGAGCCGTGCCTCTTCCGCCCGCTGCCGCTCCGCATCTATGGCGTGGCCCAACCGCTGCCACACGGAAGACACTCTCTGTCCTGGGTCCTCCTGCCCTCCGGCCGATGCCTGCCCCTCCGATGTCGAAGGCCCCGAGCCTTCATGGCTCCCACCACGTTGCTGCTGCTGCTGTGCCTCTGCCCGTGCACTGCCTCCTGCTGCCTGCACATCCTCCGCCGGCTGGGGTGCAGTTTTTGATGTGGCCACCCCTGCTGGACGTCCGACTCCCGACTGTGGCAGGGATGCCTCCTCCACCAGCCTGGCTGCACCGTCATAGGCAGCTCCACAGGGCACCCAGGTGACTGATGGGTGGGAAGATGGTACAGAGGACGACTGGCGCGTAGGGGGTCCAGTTGAGGAGGGGGTCGGAGCAAGCCCCATCAGACGGAGGAATCCGGCCTGGGTGACCTGTCCCAGCAGGCTGACGTGGTCAACGAGCCATTCGAGATGACTCGCAGTCTCTTCATGAAAAGACTGCAGGTCACCTCGCATGGCCCGTTGACGTAACGCCACACCAGCCAGGACAGGCTCAACCCGGACCTGGATAGCCACGTCCGCAGGCAGAGGAAGGCCAGTTGACGTGAGCTCATCCCCTGCCTGAAAACGGGTCTGGACTTAGGCATCCCTGCTGGTGCAAGATGATGCAGGGACAGGATCGGGGACAGGATTGCACACAGGCACCTCCGCGGCGGCCTGTGCTGCCTCCTGTCCCTGGTCCTGCACTGCACCACTAGCACCAGTGGGATCCCCACCTCCAGACCCCGTCTCTGGTGCTTGCACGGCCTCCTCCTCCACCAAACCCCCCACCAACCTGGATGACTCCGTGCCATCTTCCCCTGTTGGGCCCTGTGGGGTCCCAGCTGCCCCTTCTGCTGCCGAGGAGTCCAACTCCAACCTCCCCCTCTTGGACCTCCCCCCAGCAGCTGCGGCCTGTGACGCGGCACCGGACTCCTCACTCCCCGACGAGATGACAACCTGGGAGGGGAGCCGGGCCTTGCGTCTCCGGCTGGCGGTCGGATCCCCGCCGCTGTGCTCCACAGCACCTTCTCCACCCTCTTCATCAGTTGACGCTGCAGACAGGGAGAAACAAAACACAGGCATCAGGGCACTGTACAATGGACACATACACACATGACAGTTGTACATGAGTGGCATTGGCAAACCTCAGACATGTCATCACAATCCCCAACACACATGTCATTACAACTCGCACACATGAGCCATACCACAGCCATATCGCAACTGCCACCACCATCCATACACATACAACAGCATGAGCAGCCAAAGGTGAGCCAGACATCACATGCAACACAGGAAGTGCACCACACATGTACACACACCACCACACTTGCATGCATGTGTACACTTCTGCCAAGTGTCGCACTGTTCAGACGGGAATCCATGTCACATCTGCCAATTAGGCTTCCACATACCCGTGCACTGCCTCCTGCTGCCTGCACATCCTCCGCCGGCTGGGGTGCAGTTGTTGATGTGGCCACCCCTGCTGGACGTCCGACTCCCGACTGTGGCAGGGATGCCTCCTCCACCAGCCTGGCTGCACCGTCAGAGGCAGCTCCACAGGGCACCCAGGTGACTGATGGGTGGGAAGATGGCACAGAGGACGACTGGCGCGTAGGGGGTCCAGTTGAGGAGGGGGTCGGAGCAAGCCCCATCAGACGGAGGAATCCGGCCTGGGTGACCTGTCCCAGCAGGCTGACGTGGTCAACGAGCCATTCGAGATGACTCGCAGTCTCTTCATGAAAAGACTGCAGGTCACCTCGCATGGCCCGTTGAAGCAACGCCACACCAGCCAGGACAGGCGCAACCCGGACCTGGATAGCCACGTCTGCAGGCAGAGGAAGGCCAGTTGACATGAGCTCATCCCCTGCCTGAAAACGGGTCTGGACGTAGGCATCCCTGCTGGTGCAAGATGATGCAGGGACAGGATCGGGGACAGGATTGCACACAGGCACCTCCGCGGCGGCCTGTGCTGCCTCCTGTCCCTGGTCCTGCACTGCACCACTAGCACCAGTGGGATCCCCACCTCCAGACCCCGTCTCTGGTGCTTGCACGGCCTCCTCCTCCACCAAACCCCCCACCAACCTGGATGACTCCGTGCCATCTTCCCCTGTTGGGCCCTGTGGGGTCCCAGCTGCCCCTTCTGCTGCCGAGGAGTCCAACTCCAACCTCCGCCTCTTGGACCTCCCCCCGGCAGCTGCGGCCTGGGACGCGGCACCGAACTCCTCACTCCCCGACGAGATGACAACCTGGGAGGGGAGCCGGGCCTTGCGTCGCCGGCTGGCGGTCGGATCCCCGCCGCTGTGCTCCACAGCACCTTCTCCGCCCTCTTCATCAGTTGACGCTGCAGACAGGGAGAAACAAAACACAGGCATCAGGGCACTGTACAATGGACACATACACACATGACAGTTGTACATGAGTGGCATTGGCAAACCTCAGACATGTCATCACAATCCCCAACACACATGTCATTACAACTCGCACACATGAGCCATACCACAGCCATATCGCAACTGCCACCACCATCCATACACATACAACAGCATGAGCAGCCAAAGGTGAGCCAGACATCACATGCAACACAGGAAGTGCACCACACATGTACACACACCACCACACTTGCATGCATGTGTACACCTCTGCCAAGTGTCGCACTGTTCAGACGGGCATCCATGTCACATCTGCCAATCAGGCTTCCACATACCGCTGTCACATGCATCCATGTTGCATCACTGTTGCACCCTTGTCAAATACACACACATGCACATGTACACAGTGCTGATACATGCAGCCGAAAACAACATACATGCGTGACATCACGGACATGTCTACTTACATACACATTCATCCAAACATGTGTGCCCACACAACTGCATTTGGCATCCAAGCCTACACACACAAGCACCATCCATGTCTCACACATTACAGCCCTCACATGTGTCAGCCCCATGGCCCTGTACACCCCCACCCATACTCGACCCCATACAAACAGATGTGCAACCTGCACACTACTGAATAATCACCACACACACTGCTCACAATCAGGATGCATGTACACTCACCGCTCGACTCCAGAGGGGTCTGCTTCTCAAGGACCTGGACGTGGAGCGCTGGGGATATGCATTCCAGGACCCTCATCTGTTCTTCCGACAAGTGGCCCCGGTGCCCCTTGGCATCCGCTGCCTTCAAGAGGCGCCGGGCCTTGTTCAGGGTCCTGGACCTGAAGTCCTCCCAGCACTTCCTGACATGTTGTAAGTCGCGGACTGCCACCCCCTCCGCGTTGATGGCAGTCACGATGTCAGTCCAGATCCGAGTCCGTCCTTCCTTGTCAGCGTGTGAACTTCCGAAGAGGGCATCATACTGCCCCAGGACTTGCTCCACCAGGACACCAACTTCGGTGGCACTGAAGCTGGTGCCCCTCTGCCTCTCTGGCCGGGGGTTGTCAGTGGTCACAGATGGTGTTTGCCCCGACATGACAACCCCAGAGGCAGGAGTGGGTGGGCAACTGGGTCCTGGGGCTGGGCTGTGGAGCGATGGAATCCCAGTCGGGAGTCTTCGGTTCCAGCAGGGGTGGTCACAGCAACAGCACCCCTGGCTGATGTGCAGGCAGCAAATGGCAGGGGACGTGGGCAGCAGGCAGTCAGGCAGCAGCAGATGGCAGGTGGGAGCGTGCTCGGGGCTCTGGGGGGCAGTATTTAGGCCTTCTGGGCAGGAGTGTGGTCTTCCGTGTGCTTACGCGTGGCCAGCTTGATACGGAGTGATTTGGCACGTGAAAAATCTGCACGTCAGCGTGTAATTCGAGGAAAGGCCCTTAGCGCGTAAGCGCGTCTGCACGCATATGCATTTTCATTGGACAGAAGGCCCCTCAAGCGCAATCGCCCCTGTGACGTGACGCGTACAGACGTGCATGGGCATTTCAGCACGCGTGAAAAACTGCACGTCCGCGTGTAATACGAGGAAAGGGCCCATGCGCGTAAGCGCGCGTGGAAAACTGCACGTCCGCGTGTAATACGAGGAAAGGCCCTTACCGCGTATGCACGGCAGCACGCATATGCGATTTCATTGGACCAAAGGCCCTTAGCGCGTGAGCGCGTCTGTGACGTGACGCGCGCAGGTGTTTCCCTCATTGCACGTGATGACAGAACACACGTGGATTTCCACCAATCGCGTGTGAAAGTTCCCGGCACCCCGGAACACACGTACCCAGGCTAATCACGTGTGGAACTTCCCACGCACCCCGAAACACACGTACCCAGGCCAGTTGCGTGTACCCTCACTCCCCTCCGATCACACGCGATGACACTCGGACCGTATCTGAATTCGGGAAACCCGCGCACGGCAAAAGACGTGCACAGGCGTCAACGCGTCTGCCACACGAAGGCAGGCGGAAGCGTCCCCGCGCACAGCATAAAAGTGCGCGCAAACAACACACGCGTATATACAGCTACGATGAATGCCCCATTTGTCGCTGCACTGATCGTGGGACACCGCAGGAGGAGGAGAATAGCCAGGGCACGCATTTTCGCACCACGGACAAGCCTTTTTGGGATGCCTGACGACCAGGTCTATGGCAGGTATAGGTTTCCACCCCGTATCATCCTAGACCTGGTCAGGGAGTGGGAAGATGACCTCACATCCCCCACCCTTTGCTCCCAAGCATTGAGCCCCTTGGAGAAGCTGCTCAATGTCCTGCATTATTTGGCCACTGGGTCATTTCAGCGGACCACTGCCATAGTGGGTGGGGTCTCACAGGCCACGCAGTCACGCTGCCTACACCAGGTACTGGCAATCCTGACAGCACGCCCCTCAGTCCGCAGGCACATATACATGCCCAGAACACCCGCAGAAAGGCAGGCCGTTGTCCTGGATTTTTTCAGGGTGGCACACTTCCCCAAAGTGCTCGGTGCCATAGATTGCACCCATGTGGCCCTACGTCCACCTAGGGCCATTGAGCACATCTACCGAAACCGCAAGCACTGGCATTCCATCAATGTACAGGTGGTATGTGATGCAAAGGGAATCATCACCTCTGTCTATGCAAACTACCCTGGCTCCACCCATGACAGTTTCATATACAGAATGTCCGCCCTGAGCCGGGCCCTGGAAGCTGGGCAGCATGGCGACACATGGCTCCTAGGTCAGTACAAATGCCCTTGCACATGCATGCAAGTCACACACAGACAAATATCCAAACCCTAATAATCTCAACTATTATCACCTCCCCAGGGGACAGTGCCTACCCTCTGAGCAACCACATGATGACGCCAATCCGGAACCCCACCACACCACCCCAGGTAAGATACAACGCCGCCCATATTGCAACCAGGGGCATAGTGGAGCGCACATTCGGAGTGCTCAAGTCACGTTTCCGCTCCCTTGACCGCTCTGGTGGGCAACTACTCTATGCACCACCAGTAGTGTGCAGGATCATTGTGGCAGCATGTGTCCTGCACAATGTTGCAACACGGCAGGGTGTCCCGGTGGACATGGTGGTGCCCCCACATCCCCAACCACAGGCACAGGCGCTGCCCATGGGAGGGGACAGGGCACGTGGCGAGGAAGCCCGGACCCAGCTTGTGGCCACATTTTTCACCTAAACTCCCACCCCTGCGGAGTGCACACAGGCCTGGCACATACCAGGTGACAATCGATGATGACAAAGAGACAGTTAACTGTCACAACCCTACCACCCTGAGAAAGTTGCCATGGAAGTGCCACATCGTCTGCATCCCTAGCTACTTAAACACAAGCTATCCTGTGTGACCAAAAGGCACACATATGACATATGACATGATATGGGCCATACACAAGTATTCCAAGGCGCAATGAGGCAGGGAGGGGGGAACAAGGGAACACAGAGAACGGTACTACTAGGCCAGGTGTCATTGGGATCGTGCAAGTGCAGGGGTAGGGGGAATGGGAAAAGTGCAAGGGAAGGGTGGGGCGGGTCCAGTACAGGGGAAGTAGCCCAAAAAAATAATACATAGGTTGCCTGGTGGCAACTACAAAGGTAAGTGCAGACAAGTGCTGGGAAGGGAGGGCTGTAGGGATAGAGAGACAGTACTGCAGTGCAGGGCTTGCCAGGGAGGCAGTGCAAGTGGAGAGTGGCTGGGCCAGGGACCGAGGTCGGTGAGAGTGGCCCAGTTGCAGCTCCTGTGCAGTTCCAGTGGAGAATTCTGCAAGGGAGAGGCAGACAGTAAGCAGAAGCAAAGAGGAAGGTCTTGAGGTGCTTCCAGAACTGGAGATGATTCCCCTCAAGTTCAAGTCAGGCTGGAAGTCTGTTCCAGGGGGAGGGCCCTGCTGCGGAGAGAAATCTACCCCCAGCTAGTTGCTCTGAGAAGCGGATGACACAGACATGCAAGGTGTGCATCACACACACCTGCAAACCAGGCCATGGCAATCACTGCCATGTCACTCAAACCCTCCCAAACATCAACATGACATGGCACGCAATACCCATACACCAACGCAGTAATGATAAGGTACACATTGCCATGTCCTAAATGCACAGTGGCATCGGACACTGCTGCCTGACCCGGAATCAGATGAAATGACAGACCAACAACCTCCCACCCAAAATAAGTCATTTCCAAATGCATTACAACAGTAGTAGACGTAACATCACAATGAATGCCTGTGTACATGCACATTATGCATTGCAAAATCAACACTGCAGCTCATGTGTGCAGTGTCCTACGCACAGCACAGTGAACAGCCATTGTGTGTGATGCACACCCTGAGCATCACATCTAAGTGACAGACCACGTCAAACATCAAATTAGGCATGTACTGGATCCATGATCGGTCACAGAACATGTGCTGCCGGGACACAGTGGGCACCAGAAGGCAAACAGTGTACACGTGGATATGCAAGGGTGGGAGTACATGTAGTGCATCAGAGTGCAAGTGTGTGGTTCTGCAAGGACATGCACTCCACATATGCATGTGCACTCAAGTGACCATCAGTGTTCCCTACACATCACATGTGAATATCCACCATGTGTACACCCCAGCATGTCAAACCACAACTATCCCCTCGCACCTGAAAGGAAAACACAACACATGAACAGGCATTGATCAGCAGAACACAACATGTACATAGGATACCACCATTACTATGTCAGAGTTCCCATCACACTGCAGGGCAAGGCAACTATCAACAACAACCCCCCCTCCCTCACAAATGACCATGACCCACTGAACAACTGCACCTGGGTCATGGAGCCTCCAAACCTCAATTCCACCTGGCCACAGGATCACCTTTACCCTTCGTCACCATCTCCCACCTTGTGTGTAAAAAGATGCCTGAACCCTCAGAATCCACACTCATTTCCAAAATCACAAAATCCAAGGCATAAAAACGAACCTGAACACCCTCCAGTAGATGACTTGACGTAGCAGTACCTCACAAAGGCCAAGTACTACCACAATGATGCAACAACCAAGGTAGCACAGCAAAACAATGTCACGACAGGATGTGAGACATGTGTGTTACATGACATAGGATGATGCACCATGAATGGATGTGTACTGTCACAGGTCCCCTGTACAGGCGCGGGAGTGTCAAGAAACAACCACCCCCACCATGTCCCGGGTGCCTGCAAGGTCAAACACACACAGGCCCCTGAGACCCTGGTGGGGAATGAGGTTCAGGGATATGCAGTCGGGACAGGTGTTGACACACTGGATGACTGGAATGAGCGGCAGGAGAGGGGAGGAGGAATGACACATGAAACTAGGGTATGCACGAAAATGTACAACCTGCATGAACACATACACAATCCAAACAAACTTGGACATCATTGTCATGGCCTTCTGTAGTCCAGGCTCAGGAGTGGTACGAACCAACCACCCCCTTTAGGGTTTTGGCGCCTGCAAGTTCGGGGCTTACACAGGCATCCGCAACCCCAGTGGGGAAAGAGGGTCAGGGAACGTTGCTTGGATAGGCACGGGAAGCAGGAACACCGGGTAGAGGGTACAGGTTTCAAAATTGCATAGGATCACGTGTGATTAGGAAGAAAAAACATACCAAATTGAACCACACATACATCCATGCATCAGTACACTCCCCAGCAAGCCCAAGCAGAGCAGTTCGTAAGAAAAACAACAAGACACTTAGCTCTGGTTTTGAGTGCTGGCCTCCTGCCTGCGCACTCTCAGGTCCGGTTACAGGAGCACTGCAATGCTGCAAAGAGAGACACAGTCAACAACCTGTACGTGCCAATTGCACAAAAAAACAACACCAAACATGCCCCATAGCAACAGACTACTCTACAAACAGACAATCTGTGGTTGATGCTTCGTACCCATATATAACATTACCCCTGTGACTGGTCATACACAGTCAATGCAGTAAGGCAGCCGCTGCTGGGTGCGTGGCAAATGGAACACCAATGTGTCACAATTCACACAACATGCAATGTTCCCTGGGTAAGCAGACAGACCCATATAGCAAGCCATGACTACAGAGCAAATTGCGTACCACCATGACCGAAACAAAGTTGGCAGTGCATTTATCATGAAGTACGTGGAAAAGACATGCACTGCACCCGAGTATGTCCCTTGCTGTATGTCCCTGTGAGCTGCCCCTTTCCATGTCTCGGAAGGCTACATGGTTGATACAAGTGGCTCAATGGACCTTGGTGTACCGGAGAGTATGTGCCACTGCCCCTGCATGTGTCCCAGACAACCCTACTATCAGCAGCCATCAGTCCACAAACACATCTGAGCTGCATTGTGTGCTTCAACACCAATATTCGTCTAAGCTCACCCTCAGTGATGTGACTAAGCCTGCATGTGCAACTCGCCTGGTGCAAGCTTTGCTGTGTCGTGGCTCTCCTGTGATGCTCACCTTGCCTGGAGTTCCTTGGAACATGTCAGCAGTTCTAGGATGTGGGTCTGCAATCACTGTGCCTCTGCTTCTGCACACATGTGCATGTGGGCACCAACAAACGGGTCCAGAATTCCGTCGTCCAATGGGCCATGTCTGCTGGCAAAGGTGCTCTGGAGGCTCATCCCCCTGCAGAAAGGGCATGAAACACATGATTAATGCTTCAAAGTCATCTGTGTGTGTCTCATCAGGCATCTCATTACTTGACCATGTCAGAGAGTCACATCACAAATCACACCATCAGTCCGTCTTTCACCTCCAAAGTGTGGAACACTATCTACAGCATGAATTGCAACAAACACATGTACAGGAAAGATATGAAACATACTACACAATGCATAGCAATCAATGTCCTCATTAATCATGACACACCCCATCTAGCAAAAGCTGAACAGTGGACAATGACACCTAAATCATCCCCACTAGGGGTGTCAACACAAGTCACACAGCACCAGACATGCCACAGATATGACAGTCCAAAGCCCTTGTGTAAAATGCTGTAACACCGAACCATCCTTGCGAGCCCATGGATAAGGGAGGCAGGAGTGGCATATGTGAGTCAAGGAACCCAAGCAGCAAACACATACACAAGACAACCATGAAGGGCCCAGCTGGAACAGACAGTGGATGCCTTCAAAAGCCACAAAGCACCGCACCGTCACTTGAAAGCACAATAGACTAGCAATTTTAAACTAAATCAACTATTAACTAATTACACTAACTATGGAAAACCTACATTACCTATTTAAACTAACTATCAAACAGAAACTTAACTAACTAAACTAAAAGAAAAATCAAAAATGGCCACATATGACCCGGGGGGGAGGGGAGGCACCCAGGAGGGGGGAGGTACAGGGTGCTGCTCAACATCCACATGCGATGATGCTGAGCCAAAAAAAAATCCTCCATGGGCTCAACGCCTGCACAGCACGACCTATGTGGGAGATAGATGGTCGTCCGAGTCTGGCTCATCCTGGAATGGAGGATGTGGCACAGTAGCCTGGCCACGCCTAGCCGCAGCTTGCCCCTCGTCGGCAGCAAGTCTGCCGGACGGGTGAGCCTGGTTCTGTGTGGCTATGTGACATAGGTCTGCATGCAGAACCTCCCGTGATACACGTGCTTCCTCTTGCAAGGTAGCACGTGTAACACGGAGTTCCTCCTGCAAGGCCTGGCTCGACAACCGCTGCACCTCCCGGCAAGCCTGTAGCTCAGCCGAGATGGTACGCTCAAGCTGTGCAAACCTCTCCTCTGCCTGCTGCCTCTGGGACATCATGAGGACACCCAGAGTGGATCTGAGGGAAGCATACTCCTCCCTCAGGGCATCCATGTGCGCCTCTGCGTGAGCAGCAATTGCTTGACGCAGAGACGACATTTCAGCCTGGCGTGCCCTGTCTGAGGCCGCCATGCCCAGCCTGAGCGAGCGGGCCGTGGACCGTGCCGCCTGCTGCTGGAGAAGCACCTGCCTAGCAGTGGGGAGCACAGATCGGGCCACACGCTCCATGCTCTCAGCGATGTTCTCCATTGCTGCCCCCTGCCGTTCGGAATTGGGAGTCATGTCTTGCTCCCACTCAGTATACAGCAGTTGCGCGCGGCCACCGCGTTGCCGGGCTTGACCCCTGCGGGACCCAAGGACCGGGGGTCCTCGCTGTGTTGGCACCGCCTGCGGCTGCACGACTACATGCCCCCGTCGACGTGATGTCCGAGGCACATCAGTGACTGGTGTGGAGGGTGACCCTGCGTCCCGATCCATCATGGGCGGAGGAACCAAGACTGTCTGATCCCTCAGTGCAGGTGTCGCAGACAGAGGAGTGTCCACATCAGAATCACTCACCCCTGACACATGGACTTGATGCTCATCCAACTCAACATGGACGTCAGAGTCGTCATCAAGGCTGGACTCATAGGCAGCCAGAGACAAGATGGACTGCAGCACTTGGGGGTTTTCGTGGCCTACCACCCCACGACCCCCACTAGTGCTGGGTTGATGTGGCGTTACCAACCCTGTGTCTGGCATGACAACACCATCCTCTGCCTCCATTGCGTCATCACCTGAAAAATAGAGAGAAAAAGGTCAATACACATGCCAGAAACACACAACACACACACACACCGACAGCAAAGGCATCCGGCAGACATGTGACGCACAACATATGACCTGGCATGCATGCTGGGTATACTTTGAATAGCTTCTGTGATCAGACCTGTTGAAAGGTGGCAGTTTCCATGGAAGTGGGTCTATGCAGTGCAGAAAATGTGTACGCCACTCACTACCTACATGTACAAGCACTACATGGTGTGTGCCAGGAAATGTGAAGGCAGTGCAATGTCAAATTCAGACATCACTTGCATTGTGCATTCAATGTGTACCATGTCTAGAAGCCAAGCACCCCTCCACCCCAGTACCAAAGCAGGGATGCCTAGCATGGTATCAAAAGGCTGACCATACACCTGTGTATTGACAGGCAGTGTTGACTGGCATCAACAGCTTAATGTGATTCAAATTACAACACTGCAAATGATGCTGGGACAGTGGGCAGGACACATGATGGAAACTTCGGAGGCCGCCCACGTGTGAAGAAGACACAACAAGAGTTGGACAGAGTCATTGGCCATTGAACAGGCTGAGGCCTGTGAGCCACACAGATTGTCAGAGCCTAAACATGTGTGCAACGCAGGACTGAGCCACAGTTGACATGGGAAGGCTGATGAGATGGCAGGCAATGTATGTAACCAAGGACTTATATTACAGTGATCATCCAGTCAAGGACACATAGGGGCATGCGTGCAATGCACATGGAGCATGAATGGGCACTCATGTCCCTGCGGGACATCTGACCCATGCACAGTACAAGTGAGATACCCTGCATCGAGTACTAAGGCTGTACCACACGGCATATGTCTGGCAGATTCTACGCTGGAAGTTAGCATCTACACAGGACACATGAACAAGAAAGTACACATTGGCAAGATTGAAGCAGACCAGTGCAAAGGTGGAACTGGGGTGCAGAGTGGCGGAGGAGGGGCAAGGGAGCATGCCTACATGGAGTCCTGCATGCAGGCAGAGGAGACATGCATGAGGGTAGCATTGCATTACTTACACATCAGAACCATGTACACGTCACATGTAGCAGCAATCATGCACAACACATCCCACAAGTGAAACACACACGTCCTCAACAAACATGCATCAACACTCACTGGACTGGGCATCAAAGTCCAGCTTCTCTCCCACTCCTTCGACCAATTCAGGTGGTATGAACTCCGCAACGAAAGCCTCATGCGGAGTGAGTTCTTCCTCCTCTGGTGCAGGCCCACCGCCAGTCACCAGAGTCAAGTTGTAATTTGAGGCACGCTTGGCCTTAGTGCTGCGCTTGATGTCATTCCAACGCTTTTTGCACTCCTGCGCCGTGCGCACCTCATGGCCGAATGAACTGACATGTTCCGCAACATGCTTCCAGTGGGTGTCACGTTGGGCAGCCGTGGTCTGACTATTGGCACCCACTAGCATGTCACGGCTGTGGCCCCGCACGTAGTCCACGAGGAAGTCCAGTTCCTGCTTACAGAAAGGCTTCTTCCTCGATGTGCAGGAGGTCGTGGCTGTGTGTGGGGTCCCAGCCTGTGCTGCAGGTGCAACCTTCCTCCTCTTGGACTGTGGCGCAGACCCTGGCTGGCTAATGCCGCCCTGACCAGTATGGCCAGTGTGTTCGGTGGATTGAGCCAAGGGAGTGGCAGGTGGAGGGATGACCAAAGGCCTGACTTGTGTCAGTGGCAGCTGGGTGCCCACTAATGGACCCTGCGCAGCAACATCAGCTGTGGCAGGGTCGTTGGCCGCAACGGTCCTGGTTGGCAGACTCACAACCGGGGTGCTGTTGGGTGCATCTGCCCCTGCACTTGCCAACACCCGGCTGTTCGGGGCAGCAGATGACATGACTGCCCCAGGGACACGTGTCTTGGTCTGAGCAGCCCGGCCTGCCCCTATGGTTTCCCCCCTGGCCTGTTGGAGATCTACCAAGGGCTCTTCAAGTGCCAACGCAGCCTGCGCTGGCAGACCCTGAGCCTGGGTGGCGGTGTCCACAGCTGCACCTACAGCTACCACTACCCTTGGGCCCGTGGCAGTCGATGGAACGGACTGCCGGGTCATATGGGTGCCAGTGCCAGATGCAGGAGCTGCATCCCCCGGAACCACAGGGGGTGGTGGCATGGCTGCACCGACACATGGCACAACATTGTGCTCAAGTGGCGCACCCCTGCCTCTTCCCACTCTGTGGCTGCCCTGGACACCCTGGAGTCCCCCTACTCCCTGGTCACCACGGCCACGTCCCTGACCACGCCCGCCACGAGGAGTACGCCCAGCTGAGGCGCCCCTCACCTTTGGTGGCCTCCCAACCATGGCACAGATGTAGTAGTGCTGGCACAGATGGAGTGGTGCCAATGGGAGGTGTACACCACAATTGACCTGGGCAATTGGGGTGAAGGGGGTGGGAAGCAAGATGTTAACAGCCCCCCTGCACCTGCAAGACTGTATGTGACCCCGGTGATGTGGTGACGGGTCACGCAACGCTCAGGCACCCCAAAACTGCAGTAAAAACCGTGCACGCAACCCTGCAGCCTACGTGCGTGGATTCAACCTCCCGCAGTACGCGGTGGCACCCAGTAACACGAATAATGCGTACGCGTGGGACACGCAGGCTACTATGACATCGAAAATGGGTGCGCTACACAGGGGCACCCACAGTGGGAAAAAGAGCGTGTGCGACTCACCGTCTGACTAGCGCGATGCAGAAAAACATGCGTAGCCAATACCCCCGCCAAAAGAAGAGATACGTCCTTGATAGCTGTGAAGTTGTGATGGCGCGCAAAACAACAGGAAGCAGCAACACACGTCGGTCTCCACGAAAGGCACGTACAGCGAACTGCTGGGCCCGCTCACCTTTAACCCGTGCTGAGGGAAACGCACGCGCGCGTCACATCACTTACGCGCATGGGCCCTTTCCTCGTATTACACGCGGACGTGCAGTTTCCATGCGCGCTTACGCGCATGGCCCTTTCCTCGTATTACACGCGGACGTACAGTTTCCACGCGCGCTTACGCGCATGGCCCTTTCCTCGTATTACACGCGGACGTGCAGTTTTTCACGCGCGCTGAAATGCCCAGGCACGTCTGTACGCGTCACGTCACAGGGGCGCTTGCGCTTGAGGGGCCTTCTGTCCAATGAAAATGCGTATGCGTGCAGACGCGCTTACGCGCTAAGGGCCTTTCCTCGAATTACACGCTGACGTGCATATTTTTCACGTGCCAAATCACTCCGTATCAAGCTGGCCACGCGTAAGCACACGGAAGACCACGCTCCTGCCCAGAAGGCCGAACTACTGCCCCCCAGAGCCCCGAGCACGCTCCCACCTGCCATCTGCTGCTGCCTGACTGCCTGCTGCCCACGTGCACTGCCATTTGCTGCCTGCACATCAGCCAGGTGTGCTGTTGCTGTGACCACCCCTGCTGGAACCGAAGACTCCCGACTGGGATTCCATCACTCCACAGCCCAGCCCCAGGACCCAGTTGCCCACCCACTCCTGCCTCTGGGGTTGTCATGTCAGGGCAAACACCATCTGTGACCACTGACAACCCCCGGCCAGAGAGGCAGAGGGGCACCAGCTTCAGTGCCACCGAAGTTGGTGTCCTGGTGGAGCAAGTCCTGGGGCAGTATGATGCCCTCTTCGGAAGTTCCCGCGCCGACAAGGAAGGACGGACTCGGATCTGGACTGACATCGTGACTGCCATCAACGCGGAGGGGGTGGCAGTCCGCGACTTACAACATGTCAGGAAGCGCTGGGAGGACTTCAGGTCCAGGACCCTGAACAAGGCCCGTGGCAGTCGATGGAACGGACTGCCGGGTCATATGGGTGCCAGTGCCAGATGCAGGAGCTGCATCCCCCGGAACCACAGGGGGTGGTGGCATGGCTGCACCGACACATGGCACAACATTGTGCTCAAGTGGCGCACCCCTGCCTCTTCCCCCTCTGTGGCTGCCCTGGACACCCTGGAGTCTCCCTACTCCCTGGTCACCACGGCCACGTCCCTGACCACGCCCGCCACGAGGAGTACGCCCAGCTGAGGCGCCCCTCACCTTTGGTGGCCTCCCAACCATGGCACAGATGTAGTAGTGCTGGCACAGATGGAGTGGTGCCAATGGGAGGTGTACACCACAATTGCCTTGGCAATTGGGGTGAAGGGGGTGGGAAGCAAGATGTTAACAGCCCCCCTGCACCTGCAAGACTGTATGTGACCCCGGTGATGTGGTGACGGGTCACGCAACGCTCAGGCACCCCAAAACTGCAGTAAAAACCGTGCACGCAACCCTGCAGCCTACGTGCGTGGATTCAACCTCCCGCAGTACGCGGTGGCACCCAGTAACACGAATAATGCGTACGCGTGGGACACGCAGGCTACTATGACATCGAAAATGGGTGCGCTACACAGGGGCACCCACAGTGGGAAAAAGAGCGTGTGCGACTCACCGTCTGACTAGCGCGATGCAGAAAAACATGCGTAGCCAATACCCCCGCCAAAAGAAGAGATACGTCCTTGATAGCTGTGAAGTTGTGATGGCGCGCAAAACAACAGGAAGCAGCAACACACGTCGGTCTCCACGAAAGGCACGTACAGCGAACTGCTGGGCCCGCTCACCTTTAACCCGTGCTGAGGGAAACGCACGCGCGCGTCACATCACTTACGCGCATGGGCCCTTTCCTCGTATTACACGCGGACGTGCAGTTTCCATGCGCGCTTACGCGCATGGCCCTTTCCTCGTATTACACGCGGACGTACAGTTTCCACGCGCGCTTACGCGCATGGCCCTTTCCTCGTATTACACGCGGACGTGCAGTTTTTCACGCGCGCTGAAATGCCCAGGCACGTCTGTACGCGTCACGTCACAGGGGCGCTTGCGCTTGAGGGGCCTTCTGTCCAATGAAAATGCGTATGCGTGCAGACGCGCTTACGCGCTAAGGGCCTTTCCTCGAATTACACGCTGACGTGCATATTTTTCACGTGCCAAATCACTCCGTATCAAGCTGGCCACGCGTAAGCACACGGAAGACCACGCTCCTGCCCAGAAGGCCGAACTACTGCCCCCCAGAGCCCCGAGCACGCTCCCACCTGCCATCTGCTGCTGCCTGACTGCCTGCTGCCCACGTGCACTGCCATTTGCTGCCTGCACATCAGCCAGGTGTGCTGTTGCTGTGACCACCCCTGCTGGAACCGAAGACTCCCGACTGGGATTCCATCACTCCACAGCCCAGCCCCAGGACCCAGTTGCCCACCCACTCCTGCCTCTGGGGTTGTCATGTCAGGGCAAACACCATCTGTGACCACTGACAACCCCCGGCCAGAGAGGCAGAGGGGCACCAGCTTCAGTGCCACCGAAGTTGGTGTCCTGGTGGAGCAAGTCCTGGGGCAGTATGATGCCCTCTTCGGAAGTTCCCGCGCCGACAAGGAAGGACGGACTCGGATCTGGACTGACATCGTGACTGCCATCAACGCGGAGGGGGTGGCAGTCCGCGACTTACAACATGTCAGGAAGCGCTGGGAGGACTTCAGGTCCAGGACCCTGAACAAGGCCCGTGGCAGTCGATGGAACGGACTGCCGGGTCATATGGGTGCCAGTGCCAGATGCAGGAGCTGCATCCCCCGGAACCACAGGGGGTGGTGGCATGGCTGCACCGACACATGGCACAACATTGTGCTCAAGTGGCGCACCCCTGCCTCTTCCCCCTCTGTGGCTGCCCTGGACACCCTGGAGTCTCCCTACTCCCTGGTCACCACGGCCACGTCCCTGACCACGCCCGCCACGAGGAGTACGCCCAGCTGAGGCGCCCCTCACCATTGGTGGCCTCCCAACCATGGCACAGATGTAGTAGTGCTGGCACAGATGGAGTGGTGCCAATGGGAGGTGTACACCACAATTGACCTGGGCAATTGGGGTGAAGGGGGTGGGAAGCAAGATGTTAACAGCCCCCCTGCACCTGCAAGGCTGTATGTGACCCCGGTGATGTGGTGACGGGTCACGCAACGCTCAGGCACCCCAAAACTGCAGTAAAAACCGTGCACGCAACCCTGCAGCCTACGTGCGTGGATTCAACCTCCCGCAGTACGCGGTGGCACCCAGTAACACGAATAACGCGTACGCGTGGGACACGCAGGCTACTATGACATCGAAAATGGGTGCGCTACAAGGGGCACCCACAGTGGGAAAAAGAGCGTGTGCGACTCACCGTCTGACTAGCGCGATGCAGAAAAACATGCGTAGCCAATACCCCCGCCAAAAGAAGAGATACGTCCTTGATAGCTGTGAAGTTGTGATGGCGCGCAAAACAACAGGAAGCAGCAACACACGTCGGTCTCCACGAAAGGCACGTACAGCGAACTGCTGGGCCCGCTCACCTTTAACCCGTGCTGAGGGAAACGCACGCGCGCGTCACATCACTTACGCGCATGGGCCCTTTCCTCGTATTACACGCGGACGTGCAGTTTCCATGCGCGCTTACGCGCATGGCCCTTTCCTCGTATTACACGCGGACGTACAGTTTCCACGCGCGCTTACGCGCATGGCCCTTTCCTCGTATTACACGCGGACGTGCAGTTTTTCACGCGCGCTGAAATGCCCAGGCACGTCTGTACGCGTCACGTCACAGGGGCGCTTGCGCTTGAGGGGCCTTCTGTCCAATGAAAATGCGTATGCGTGCAGACGCGCTTACGCGCTAAGGGCCTTTCCTCGAATTACACGCTGACGTGCAGATTTTTCACGTGCCAAATCACTCCGTATCAAGCTGGCCACGCGTAAGCACACGGAAGACCACGCTCCTGCCCAGAAGGCCGAACTACTGCCCCCCAGAGCCCCGAGCACACTCCCACCTGCCATCTGCTGCTGCCTGACTGCCTGCTGCCCACGTGCACTGCCATTTGCTGCCTGCACATCAGCCAGGGGTGCTGTTGCTGTGACCACCCCTGCTGGAACCGAAGACTCCCGACTGGGATTCCATCGCTCCACAGCCCAGCCCCAGGACCCAGTTGCCCACCCACTCCTGCCTCTGGGGTTGTCATGTCGGGGCAAACACCATCTGTGACCACTGACAACCCCCGGCCAGAGAGGCAGAGGGGCACCAGCTTCAGTGCCACCGAAGTTGGTGTCCTGGTGGAGCAAGTCCTGGGGCAGTATGATGCCCTCTTCGGAAGTTCCCGCGCCGACAAGGAAGGACGGACTCGGATCTGGACTGACATCGTGACTGCCATCAACGCGGAGGGGGTGGCAGTCCGCGACTTACAACATGTCAGGAAGCGCTGGGAGGACTTCAGGTCCAGGACCCTGAACAAGGCCCGGCGCCTCTTGAAGGCAGCGGATGCCAAGGGGAGCCGGGGCCACTTGTCGGAAGAACAGATGAGGGTCCTGGAACGCATATCCCCAGCGCTCCACGTCCAGGTCCTTGAGAAGCAGACCCGTCTGGAGTCGAGCGGTGAGTGTACATGCATCTTGATTGTGAGCAGTGCGTGTGGTGATTATTCAGTAGTGTGCAGGTTGCACATCTGTTTGTATGGAGTCGAGTATGGGTGGGGGTGTACAGGGCCGTGGGGCTGACACATGCGAGGGCTGTAATGTGTGAGACATGGATGGTGCTTGTGTGTGTAGGCTTGCATGCCAAATGCAGTTGTGTGGGCACACATGTTTGGATGAATGTGTATGTAAGTAGACATGTCCGTGATGTCACGCATGTATGTTGTTTTCGGCTGCATGTATCAGCACTGTGTACATGTGCATGTGTGTGTATTTGACAAGGGTGCAACAGTGATGCAACATGGATGCATGTGACAGCGGTATGTGGAAGCCTGATTGGCAGATGTGACATGGATGCCCGTCTGAACAGTGCGACACTTGGCAGAGGTATACACATGCATGCAAGTGTGGTGGTGTGTGTACATGTGTGGTGCACTTCCTGTGTTGCATGTGATGTCTGGCTCACCTTTGGCTGCTCATGCTGTTGTATGTGTATGGATGGTGGTGGCAGTTGCGATATGGCTGTGGTATGGCTAATGTGTGCGAGTTGTAATGACATGTGTGTTGGGGATTGTGATGACATGTCTGAGGTTTGCCAATGCCACTCATGTACAACTGTCATGTGTGTATGTGTCCATTGTACAGTGCCCTGATGCCTGTGTTTTGTTTCTCCCTGTCTGCAGCGTCAACTGATGAAGAGGGCGGAGAAGGTGCTGTGGAGCACAGCGGCGGGGATCCCACCGCCAGCCGGAGACGCAAGGCCCGGCTCCCCTCCCAGGTTGTCATCTCGTCGGGGAGTGAGGAGTCAGGTGCCGCGTCCCAGGCCGCAGCTGCCGGGGGGAGGTCCAAGAGGCGGAGGTTGGAGTTGGACTCCTCGGCAGCAGAAGGGGCAGCTGGGACCCCACAGGGCCCAACAGGGGAAGATGGCACGGAGTCATCCAGGTTGGTGGGGGGTTTGGTGGAGGAGGAGGCCGTGCAAGCACCAGAGACGGGGTCTGGAGGTGGGGATCCCACTGGTGCTAGTGGTGCAGTGCAGGACCAGGGACAGGAGGCAGCACAGGCCGCCGCGGAGGTGCCTGTGTGCAATCCTGTCCCCGATCCTGTCCCTGCATCATCTTGCACCAGCAGGGATGCCTACGTCCAGACCCGTTTTCAGGCAGGGGATGAGCTCACGTCAACTGGCCTTCCTCTGCCTGCGGACGTGGCTATCCAGGTCCGGGTTGAGCCTGTCCTGGCTGGTGTGGCGTTGCGTCAACGGGCCATGCGAGGTGACCTGCAGTCTTTTCATGAAGAGACTGCACGTCATCTCGAATGGCTCGTTGACCACGTCAGCCTGCTGGGACAGGTCACCCAGGCCGGATTCCTCTGTCTGATGGGGCTTGCTCCGACCCCCTCCTCAACTGGACCCCCTACGCGCCAGTCGTCCTCTGTGCCATCTTCCCACCCATCAGTCACCTGGGTGCCCTGTGGAGCTGCCTCTGACGGTGCGGCCAGGCTGGTGGAGGAGGCATCCCTGCCACAGTCGGGAGTCGGACGTCCAGCAGGGGTGGCCACATCAACAACTGCACCCCAGCCGGCGTAGGATGTGCAGGCAGCAGGAGGCAGTGCACGGGCAGAGGCACAGCAGCAGCAGCAACGTGGTGGGAGCCATGAAGGCTCGGGGCCTTCAACATCGGAGGGGCAGGCATCGGCCGGAGGGCAGGTGGACCCAGGACGGGGTGTGTCTTCTGTGTGACAGCGGTTGGGCCAGCAGATAGGTGCGGAGCGGCGGCGGGCGGAAGAGGCGCGGCTCACAATGGTCAGGGCGGAGAACTCCATGCGGAGGGCCCTGAGGCGGGCCGAGTGCCTCGAGGCAATCCACAGGGGGTTGGAGGAGGAGACGGCGTCGTCCCTGCGGTCCCTCGGGGCCATGGAACAGGACCGCCTCCGGGACATCGAACAGGAGTTCGATGATGCCCTGGCCCAGAACACCACGGAGTGAGCCGCTGGACTTGCCCGCCGCCTTTGTATATAGTTATATAGTTAGTGTTAGGTTTCCTTTATTTTTTTTTTTATTTGGTTGCGATTGGACAATGCGCCACGTTTTTGTATGTAGTTCAGTTTTTAGTTAGTTGTCATAGTTAGGTTTCATTTGGTTGGGCTCATGGACCCGGGATTATCTTGTAAATAGTTCTTCAATGGATTTTTCTTTTTTATGGAGTTTTTTCATCGCCATGGAGCAATGGTTTTTGTTTATCATTTACCCTTGGGTTTCTTTTCTGACTGTGACTTTGGACACCATTTATTTTGATTGTGCTGTGTGTTTTTGATTTTTTTCATGGACATTCATCTTCTTTTGGTTGTTTTGCTTTGTGGTTTTTCTCATTTCATTTCCATTCAAGTTGATTTTAAATACATTTATATTTTCATCCTTCAATGTGTCGTATCATCTCATTGCTTTCATGCATGTCATGTTGGGTGTTTTAACATTCACTTGCAGCCATTGTGTGTGACAGACATGTGTTCATTTGCATTATTTACATTGGGTGTGTAACATGTAATTGCCTTTGATATGTGGGTGGATGTGATAGTTGGTTGGGCCTTTTGGCAGGGGAGGATGGCCATTACGGACATGATTGGGGATTGGTGGGACCCAGGTGCAGGGGGGCTTGGATGGGACATGGGCGAGGGCCTGGTGGAGGGTGCCCCTGCACTGCTCGGGGGTGGGGGTGGTGGGAGACATGGGTGGGGGCCTGCTGGCAGGTGCCCCACAGTGCTGGGGGGTGGGGGTGCAGGGGTACATGAGTTGGACATGAGTGGGGGCCTGGTGGAGGCTGCCCCTGGTGGCTGGGGGATGGGGGTGGTGGGGACAATGAGTTGGACATGGGTGGGGGCCTGCTGGCAGGTGCCCCACAGTGCTGGGGGGTGGGGGTGCAGGGGTACATGAGTTGCACATGGGTGGGGGCCTGCTGGCAGGTGCCCCACAGTGCTGTGGGGTGGGGGTGCTGGGAGACATGGGTGGGGGCCTGGTGGAGGCTGCCCCTGGTGGCTGGGGGGTGGGGGTGGTGGGAGACATGGGTGGGGGCCTGGTGGTGGGTGCCCCTGCACTGCTGGGGGGTGGGGGTGGTGGGAGACATGGGTGGGGGCCTGGTGGAGCCTGCCCCTGGTGGCTGGGGGGTGGGGGTGGTGGGAGACATGGGTGGGGGCCTGGTGGAGCCTGCCCCTGGTGGCTGGGGGGTGGGGGTGGTGGGAGACATGGGTGGGGGCCTGGTGGTGGGTGCCCCTGCACTGCTGGGGGGTGGGGGTGGTGGGAGACATTGGTGGGGGCCTGGTGGAGGCTGCCCCTGGTGGCTGGGGGGTGGGGGTGGTGGGAGACATGGGTGGGGGCCTGGTGGTGGGTGCCCCTGCACTGCTGGGGGGTGGGGGTGGTGGGAGACATGGGTGGGGGCCTGGTGGAGGCTGCCCCTGGTGGCTGGGGGGTGGGGGTGGTGGGAGACATGGGTGGGGGCCTGGTGGTGGGTGCCCCTGCACTGCTGGGGGGTGGGGGGGTGGGAGCCATGGGTGGGGGCCTGGTGGAGGCTGCCCCTGGTGGCTGGGGGGTGGGGGTGGTGGGAGACACGGGTGGGGGCCTGGTGGTGGGTGCCCCTGCACTGCTGGGGGGTGGGGGTGGTGGGAGACATGGGTGGGGGCCTGGTGGAGGCTGCCCCTGGTGGCTGGGGGGTGGGGGTGGTGGGAGACATGGGTGGGGGCCTGGTGGAGGGTGCCCCTGCACTGCTGGGGGGTGGTGGGAGACATGGGTGGGGGCCTGTGGAGGGTGCCCCTGGTGGCTGGGGGTGCAGGGGGACATGCGTTGGTGGGCAGTAGTGCAAGTTGACATGTGGGTTGGCTGGGGGGCATGGCCATGGTGGATGGGGTGCCTGCAGGACATGTGCAGGGTAGGCCCCTGTGGTGTGAGCCACCTGCAGGGGCCGTGGAGGGTGTAGAGGGAACACCTGGGAGGGCCCACACGTGCAATTCACGTGTGGTGCTCCCCGCGCACCCCTGTAATACACGTACCCTGATGGAATCACGTGTCGAACTTCCCCCGCACCCTGAAATACACGTACCCTGATGGAATCGCGTGTGGAACTTCCCGCGCACCCCTGGAATACACGTACCCTGCTGATTTTGCGTGTGTAACTTCCCCTGCACCCTGAAATACACGTACCCTGCTGATATCGCGTGTGGAACTTCACGTGCATCCCTGAAAAACACGTACCCTGCGGAAGTCACGTGTGTAACTTCCCCTGCACCCTGAAATACACGTACCCTGCTGATATCGCGTGTGGAACTTCACGCGCACCCCTGAATAACACGTACCCTGCGGAAGTCACGTGTGTAACTTCCCCTGCACCCTGAAATACAAGTACCCTGCTGATATCGCGTGTGGAACTTCACGCGCACCCCGAAATACACGTACCCTGATGAGATCGCGTGTGTGACTTCCCGCGCACCCCTGAAATACACGTACCCTGCTGAAATCGCGTGTGTAACTTCCCCTGCACCCTGAAATACATGTACCCAGATGGAATCGCGTGTGGAACTTCCTGCGCACCCCTGGAATACACGTACCCTGCTGATTTCGCGTGTGTAACTTCCCCTGCACCCTGAAATACACGTACCCTGATGGAATCGCGTGTGGAACTTCCCGCGCACACCTGGAATACACGTACCCTGCTGATTTCGCGTGTGAAACTTCCCCCGCACCCTGAAATACACGTACCCTGATGGAATCGCGTGTGGAACTTCCCGCGCACCCCTGAGATACGCGTACCCTGCTCGCACGGGCCCAATCGCGTGTGGAAATTCCCGCGCACCCCTGAAATACACGTACCCTGCTTGAATCACGTGTGTAACTTCCCCTGCACCCTGAAATACACGTATCCTGCTGATATCGCGTGTGGAACTTCATGCGCACCCCGAAATACACGTACCCTGATGGAATCGCGTGTGGAACTTCCCGCGCACCCCTGAGATACGCGTACCCTGCTCGCACGGGCCCAATCACGTGTGGAAATTCCCGCGCACCCCTGAAATACACGTACCATGATGAAATCGCATGTGGAACTTCCCGTGCACCCCTGAAATACGCGTACCCTGCTCGCACGGGGCCAATCGCGTGAGGTACTTCCCGCGCACCCCAGTGATACACGTAGCCCGCTTGCTGTGCTGGTACAGGGTTAGCGCAGCCCTTTGCGCTGGATTGGGTATGTTGATGGCTTTTCCCTGCGCGAGAGGCGTTCTTGGGGGCGTAACTGGCGCTGCTGCAGGGTCGCTGCGCCACTGTGCGCCACGGCTGGTTTTGGTGGCTGGAATCCATGAATACGCTGTGCGCGTAAATGGATTTTGGCGCACGCGGCTGGCGCAGGGATTCGCACGCGCACACTGTGCGCCAGCTGCGTGCGCCACTTGTGCGCTGAATTCTATGAATTACCCCCTTAATTGCATCATGTAGCATTATTTGTCATTAACAGTGACATAAAGACAGCCTATGAAAGTGAAAGGATAAAACACATAGGTAAGTCTGTTTCTTCTTTATTCAAGAGCACATGTATTCCCCACTGGCTTCCTTCAAGTCAGCTCTCTTTCGATTACTCTGGGCCTCATTAGGACCCAGGCGGTAAGGGGTTTACGGCGGCGTAAACAGCGCCGACCCTTACCGCCTGATTCCGAGGTCCCTTAGCGCCATGGAGGATTTAACACCTGCGGTGTTAAAATCCATGGCGCTAAGGGACCTTGTTGTTAATTACGCCACCGTAATTTACGGTGGCGTAATTAACGCCTTCCCCACTCCCATTATGCCCTATGGGGCAAAAATGGGAATGGGGAAGGGTAAATGGGGATTGGGGACTTACCGCCCCGCCAACCTCGGAATGGGGCGGTAAGTCCGCCAACCACCATGGCGTAAACGCAGTTTACGCCATGGTGGTAAAGGTACGACCCAGGCGGTAACTTACCGCCTGGGTCGTAATGAGGCCCTCTGTGTTTCTAAAGATGCACATTCTAATGGAAGATGCATGTTGTTACCATTCTACCTGAAGTGTTCTACATTCTAGTTCTCTAGGTACAGATGCTACATAGTGCAGAATGTTACACATCTCCCTTCTTTACAGATGTTTCTCACTACAGAAATACACTTGATTCAACACGAATTTGAAATAACCAGAGCTAAGTATATAAATTGACACATCCTATTTAAAAAATTGAAAGATGTAAAAGTGAACATGGTAAAATTAACAATTGACTCAAAGTGGTAATCCTCAAAACGTGTTAATTCCACATATTCCCTAAAATAAAAGGACTTATAACATTCTCTTCTCAGACAACCACCACATCCTCTTCTTGAACAACCATAATTTTTTTTGTTGGATACGGTGCTGGATTTTTTAAAATTATGTATTTTCTCTTGACTGACCTGACTATAACAAACTCTATTCTTGTTCCAAACTTTACCATCAGAGGTTCTCACAGATCCATGTAATACCCTTACCATTTGGATCTGTTCTGACCAATTCACCATTCCTTCCTTCCTCCCTTGAGGCAGCTTGATGCCTACTTCATCATCCACTTCAAATCTTCTCACTTTCACAGCTTTTCTAACATCAAAACATTGCTTATTCTGCCATTGTTTCTTACTAATGTTATTCTTGATAGTATAAAAATCTATGTTTCTCCCCATTGCCCTGCCAGGCCAAGGAGGACATACCCTACTATTGGGTTTCCTTCCTCTGAGCATTTCAAAGGGTGAAATGCCTATTGTGGAGTGAGGAGTAAATCTATATGCTAACACCACTCCATCGGCAGCTTTCCTCCAATCTCTACCTTCAGCAATGGCACCTCTAATACTGTCCTTGAAGACTCTATTAAACTGTTACCCTATGCCATTTGTCTCGGGATGATTGATCAAACTTGTCATATGTTGAATACCATTTCTCTTTAAGGAGGCTTCCATTTCCTCTGGCATCAATTGCCCACCATTATCTGTAATTATAATGGATGGATAACCTTCCCCCCTGAATATCTCATCTAGAAATGTAATTATGTTTCTCGTACTTATATTTTGTACCCAAGCAGTCACAACCCAATGTGATAGCATGTCAACTAAAACAATGCAATACTTTAGACTTCCTTGTCATCGTACTGGCCCTACAATGTCTAAACCTACACAGTCCCACAGAATCTCTGGACTAGACGTTTAAGTCATTGGTTCCACTCTTGGAAAAGAACCGTTGCCAGAATCTTCACAAATATGACACTATCTAACTATTCTTTACAATTGTATATACATTCCTGGCCACCAATAGTCTTGTCTCAACAATCTTTTTGTTTTTGGCATACCATGATGACTTTCATGGGCTCTGACCAATATATTCTTTCTTACATCCTCAGGGGGAACCAGCTTATCTCCCCTCATTAGCATATTTCCTTTCCAGCTAAGCTCACCAAACACTGGTTTATGGAATTGGGTATGTATCCTCTCCTTCTTTCATGACATTTAATTCCAAACTCAATGCACTCTATTGCATCTCTCAATACTTCATCTTTTGGCATGGCTTCCCACCATTCTTCTTCTGACGCCACATCTTTATTTTATTATATTTCCAACAGTTTAACAGTTGAACATGAAAGCTTTCATCACTTGCATCATGTTCCACAGCTACATTGGTTAATCAAGACAAACAATCTACTGCTTTGTGTTTTACTCCTGGTACATACTCCACATCCCATACATAATCTTAAAGACTGGGTACCCACTTTCTCATTCTGGAAAATACCTTATCTAAACCTTTGGTAGTCAGAATTTCCTTTAAGGGGTTATGATCTGAACAAACTGTGAACTTCACGCCCCACAAAAATTGACACAAATTTTCTTTAGCACATTTTACTGACAACAATTCTTTTTCAACGGTCAAGTGCTTTATTTCTGCTGCTTTTAACGCTCGGGAAGCAAAGGTTATGGTATATTCTTTCTCCTTACACAGTTGAGTTAATACAGCTCCTTGCCCATGGTTACTAGCATCTGTAGTTACTATAGATCTCCTATAGATCTTCAATTGGGATCATAGATATTTAGTGTCGGGACTTCATTTAAGGCCGACTTGATGTCTTGAAATTCTGTTTTACAGGTGCAATCCCAGTTAAATTTAGCACCCTTCTTCACCAGCTTTCTCATGTTCACAGATTATGTGGCTAGACCAGGAATACATTTTGAATAATACTCTGCCATTCCTAAAAACAAAACCACTGGAGCTGTGTCATTCGGAATAGGAAACCCCAAGATGCTAATTACAAGTTCCATGTTTTGGCCTGATGCCCTCCTCAGAGACTTCATGACCCAGGTACTGAATTGTGGTCCTGAGAAATGTACTCTTCTCTTTTCTAAATGTCAAACCATAGTTTAAGAATACATCCAGAACTTTTGTTAATCTCCTATCATGTTCCTCCCTGGTTTGAGCACAAACCAGAACATCATCCTGAAAACACAAAACTCCCCGGACAGCTTGGAACAGTTGATATGTTACACGTTAGAAAACTGCAGCATCAGATACTAAACAGAAAGTCATGCATTTACATTGAAATAAACCTTCTGGTGTAAAAAATGCTGTGATATTACTAGAGTCTGGGTGAAGAGCTGTCTGATGGTACGCAGACCTTAAATCTATAGTGCTCATTATTTTGGCCCCTTTTATGGTACCTAACATCTCAGTAATATTTGGTAACGGATGTCTATTGGGTATAACAGAGCAATTCACTGACCTACATCAATAGTTTACTATTGGGCATGTGTACAATCACTAGAGTAGAAACCCATTCAGAGAAGTCTGTCCTCTCAATTACCCCATTCCTCTCCATTTCTTCAAGTTCCTACTTAACATTGAGTCTGAGATTTATAGGAACAGATCTTGCTTTCTGCACCACAGGAACACACCCCAACCAGGTTTCATTCTAATCTTGTACATATATCCGTTGAACCAGCTAAGTCTCTCCTTGAAAACCTTGTGGGTTTCAAAACTGGAAGACAAAGCTCCATTCACTCTATCTATCGCATATGCAGTTTCCATTAGGATCCAATTTTATTTTTAATCTCTTTTGATGAGACCAGCTCAATGAAGGATGACTCCCTCTATCTGACACGTAAAACTTTCCCTTTGCAATCCTATCTTTAAATTGCAAAGCAGGCCAAAACCAACCTACTATTTCAATATGCTTCCCACCATATGCCACTGGTCTGATGTCCACTTCATCGAGATGGTACGACGTCCTTTCATCGCCTGCCTGTTCATCCCCATGCTTTTTAACGTGCACATTCCAAAGAATGTGCTCATCGAATTTTTTAGGGTGGGAAAGGGCAGATAAGGGTTTGAGCAGGTGAGCAATAGCAGACAATAAGTGTACGATAGGGGCTTGAGCATTTTCAATGGAATGTGCGGGTTAAAAAGCTTGGGGATGAACAGGCAGGCGATGAAATGACATGGAACCATCAAGATGACATTTCTTATTTATCTTACTCTCCAGAATATTCTGATGCATTAATGTGCATTTTGCACCTGAATCTATTACCATTTTAATTCTACCCTTTGTATGTTAAAAATGTCAGCATCCTCATCAACAAAACTGTTGATTAATTCTTATTCTACTAGAAAGGCACATTCTTCAGAATCATCACAGAGTTCACTAACACATTCTATAGTCTCTTTCTTTGTTCTGCAACAATTCGTAACATGGCCCTTCCTATTGCATTTCTTACAAATAGCTTTCACTCCAGAACACTTATCACTATTGGCAAAATGATAAATACTATCACATAGGAAACATCCTTTTCTGTCCTCTCCATCTTTATTTTCTTTAAATCTGGCCCCTTTCTTTTTAACTACAGATTTCGTTTTGTCCAGTTTCTTACCTTGCATGGTTAAAACTTCCATGACTTTAAATATCATTATTTTTCTTAACATCAGACTCTATTCTTTTTCTCCAATTCTCTGACACAATATACACAACTTCTTTCACAACTCTGAGTAATTCTACTAGGGGAGGATTGCTTTTAGACCATAAAGCTTCTCACACCTCACTATCAGAACACTCCAACATGAACTGATCACAAAGCCTCTCAATAAGAATGACACCAAACTCACATGTAGAAGCTAATCCCTCAAGACCACGATGTACTGTTCCACAGACTCTGCTACCTGTTTCTTACTCTTACCAAAATGATATCTCTCCAGCGTTATACTAACGGATTTCTCATAGGGTGTGTCCAGCATAAATATACACTTATCATATTCTGTTAATCCACTATACTCATCATCATACAATTTAGGCAAGTTCTCAAACTGTTCTTGCCCATAATTCCCAGACAATGTAAAAACAGCCATTTTTTTTTCACTAGCATAACTGTACCCATGTATAGCAACACATAATGCTCAAATCGTATTTTTACACATTTTCCATGCAACATTAGTTTCACCTTGAGCCTCCAAAAAATAACTGAGAGGCGGTATATTGTATGATGTATTGTAATGTGAGCTTGAGGATCGGTGTTTACTACAACAAACAAACAAAAAATGAACAATCTATTTATCCAACTGTGGTGTGGCTTTAACACAGGTGGTCAGCAGGTGGTCAGCAATAGAAGTGAGATAATTAATGCACAGTAGGCCAAGTTCTAGGAGACATGCACTAGAAAATGCATATGTTCTTTTGTTCTGTGAGTAAATAAGTGAGAAGGGTAATAGTTCTGTTGCTTCCAATTGTACATCAAAGTGAGTGCATGTAACTCAAGACTGCTTCACACATTTCATATGTAAACAGGGGAATTGTAGTTCAAAAGGGGACATCAGTCACAACAACCGAAACAAATGACCGCTGATGATGTTAGTGTGTATTTGCTAAGTGAGTGGTGATGTACCAATATGAGAACCACAATATTATTATGCAAACGTGAGCACTACAATATTATTATGCAAGGAAAAGCTGTACGCTCCGCTGTGGAGCAACGAAGCTTGTGATTGATGCTTCTCTTGTCGCAGCATACACTGCTGGAAAAGTGAGTGTGCCATTGTAGAAGCGTTCACTGTTTACGCAGTTGTCATGGAAAACCAAAATGGCTGCCATGTTTTTTACCACCGACCGGTGACTTCCTCAGGAGTACATTCAGTAAATAGAACGTTAATTGTAGCATGTAATGTCTCTCAGGCAATAGGATGCAAAAGCCGCACAGCGCATTCAGGGGAATCCAACGCCTACATGTCCTTGGTAATCGCCAGCCGAAAAAACTACTTTCCCATACCTGAACAACTACAAAAAAACTGTGACTTGTTGGATATTATTTCCAGAGACAAACGTAATTCCAACTAGGCAATCACTATTTGCTCACCAGTCAGAGTCCGTTCAGCCACCTGAGAGCTTTAAAACTTCAGATCCTGCCATTCAGCAGAGCGTACCCACTAAGGATCACGAGTGTGCAGTTAAAGTAAAATCACAGAGACGTTCACAAAGTGGACACCGCAGGGCTGCAGTCCACTGCAGGCACTCTCAGCTTGGCCAGATACCTTGTCAGGCAGTGAAAAATTCACAGCTCCTAGGAATACACAACACTCTGGTGCCAGATAATTCAATGCTCCCAGAAATACATGAAATGCAGGGACACCATCAAAGCGAAATAGAAGAAGTAGTTAATTCTGGGTGCCAGAACATCTCCTGGGATCGAGCCAGTAAGTGTGATATTGCACAGGGAAAGAGAAAAAAAAAGAAGTCTGCAATGTCAGTACTCAGTGGGGCTCCGGCATTGCCCACCTCATCGCTATTGAAAGGATACAGCACACAGGTAAGTCTGTTTCTTCCTCTTTATTCAAGAGCACATTTACACCCCACTGGCTTCCTTCAAGTCAGCTCTCTTTCTGTTACTCTAGGTTTCTAAAGATGCACATTCTAATGGGAGATGCATGTTCCTACCATTCTGCATGAAGTGTTCTACATTCTACTTCTCCAGGTACAGTTGTTACATAGTGCAGTGACAGAAAGCTCATACTTTGGTCTGTTTAATGAATATACTTAACTTACTTTATGGGGATCCCTACCGCAGGCCTCTGTATATAAAATACAGGCCAAACCTGTTGAGAAATCCTTACTAAAAGACTGCCCTCTCATCAGCGAGCACACTTAACATGGTGAACAACTTGGTGCAAGCTGCTCGCATTCTAGAACACACATTTGGTTTTTGATTTCAACAACACTTTTATGCCAATGTCAAGATCTTCCTGCTGATTGCAAATTCAACCAAATTCTCAAATACGTTTTGAAAATATTTAATCATCCAGAAATTCATGGCAATAGGAATCGAGCCTTTTAGAATATGTTCATTTTGCATTTTGCCAATTTAAATTTTGAGTTGTAACAATAGGATTTTGAGCTATTAAATGTGAACATACAGACATGTCAAATAGCAGAATGGATGTGGAGTGGAAGGAAATGGGTGTGTATAGTAGAAAGGGAAGAGTACAAGTAGTCTGGCAAGATTACGGTAGGACTTATTTTGTTGCATAGTGCTGTAAGACCAACTGTTCTACATTGGTCCGATGCCCCACATGGAACTCTCATTTAATTTTACCTTTATATTTATGTTTACTTATTTGTAAGGTGCTCACTTCCTAAATTCCAACCGTGGGTTCTCCTGGTTGTCCTAAGATTTGCCATCAAAGAATTCTAGTCGAAGACGCGTTTAATGTCTTCTGGTAAGCTTCTCCAGTGGTGATCCCAATGAATAGACTGACATATAGTTTGCTATGTTTAGCCAGCTCCTGTCCCGAGTTTACAGCCTGTACTGCTTTACCATTGCCATCAATAGGTGAGTCAACAGAAGCCTAGGAGTCTGGCCCTCTATGTATCAGGGCCCCTCTTGGATCCTGCAATAGGGTTCCTGAGAACATCCCTTAATGACATGACCTGAAGGCCAAAATGCAGCAGTTTTTGGGTGCATTTTGAGATGATTTGTCTCTGAAAAATGGAGAATGAGCTACAATCCCAGCATCTGAGGGTGTCTAGGTATGTACAACTGTTGGAAAGTATCAGATTGAAACAGCACTCACTGAAGTCTTTACATGACACTCTAGACAGTGTGTAGTGTAGTTTACCATTTGTGGGCATAAACTGGTTGTATTATTCCTCTCTTCTGCTATTACACAATGTTCATACATATTGGGCTTCGTTACGAGTCTGCCGGTATGGAAATAAGGGTGCCAGTAGTAACGTACCAGCACCCTTTCCAGACTGGCACATGACAACTCTGCTTCTCTGGGCCCGTGCGCCCGCACAGCAGCCCCGGAAAACAGAGTTGTTATGGAAGCACCACACCGTTAGCAATGGTGCTTGTGCTTCCGAGTGAGTACCCATTCCCGTCGAGTCCTTTCGGGATTGGAAACAGTGTTTCAGTCCGGTGGCAACCCGCCAGTACTACTGGCTGGTTACCGCCAGACTTGTAATGAGACCCATTTCAATAAAAAAGCTTGCTCATGACAAATAGCAGCCAATGTCACATTTTCAATAGACAACAAAGAAATTAGGCTTTTGTGCCTTTTGTGAAATGTCATTATTCACGTGCATGCAGGCAGCAAGCAGGAGCACTGAAAGGTGCAGATGGAAATAAACCCCAGATTCAGCAAGGAGTGCATTTTGATCGGTTTAGGTCGATTTTACCGCAAACAAATGGTCGTAATGACCAAAAGTTCTAAAAATGTTACCACCAAAGGTTCGAACACCAAAAGTTCGTACCTTTGGTGGTAGTATTGCAGTTAAGTATAATAAAAAAAAAGACTGCGGGGGCTGCAGGGGTGTCCCCTGCAAAAACCGCTCACTATACTGTGTGGTATACGGGTGCAGCACACCCGTAAAAAATAAAAAAATAAAAATGTAAAAAGAAAAAACTAAAAAGAACAGGGGCTGCGGGGGTGTCCCCCACTGCACCCCGCTCACTATGCATTTCAGTATAGTGAGCGGGGTGTTGTGGGGGACACCCCCTGCAGCCCCCGTAGTATGTGTGTTTGCATGAGAAAGGTGCAAACTTTTGGTAGTTCGCACCTTTCTCATGCGAACGTTACGACCGCGGCCAAATCAGCCGCGGTCGGATCACTCAGATTCTTTTGATCAGCACATGGTATACCCTTCATTGATCAGCAACTGATGCCCTTGGTAGAAAACACCGACGGACAAAAGCACAGTGCATTCAGGGGTAAGCACAGCCCTCAGCCTGCACTGATCTGCCTAAAGTAAACACTCTGAAGAATTTCATGAGCGTGCCTATTCATGAGGTTGTAAAAAGAGATTTTTGTTTTACATCTGCAAAAACAAAAGGTGTCTGTAGATATAAAAAAAAATCTATGATGATGGGATTTGAGACCTGGTGGGTGATCCCAGCCATACACCCAGATGGGTGTACTGTCAATGTATCCATTGGTGAATCGAGTTCACTTGTCCCTAATGTATGTGTGGAGGGGTTAGCTGTGGTTCCCTTGCTTCTGCAGCCATCCCCTCATGCACACTTGCAAGACCCTTTTGTGAATCAAAGGCTAACAGAATAGCCCTGCAGTTGCACAATCTGAGGTCCAAATTGCACATTTGCACCCAGGGAAGGGAGCGCAGCCAATCAGGTGGCTGGAAGAGCAGGTCAGAATACAGTGTCTACCACGCACGCTTTCCAACCACTGGATGCCCTTCCTCAGGTGGTGCCTTCTTGATTGTGTGGCGGCAACAGGGAGCCTCACCCTGATGCCTCCCCATGGACCACCACCCCAAAGAGATCCAGCTTCCTTGCCCCATGACCCAGCATCCCTCCCCACTTACCTGCTGGACCAGTGGTTTGTGCTCTGGACCCGGTGCTCCTCTTTAGGTATTTGGGCACACTCAATACGTGTGGAGCCCATCTCCAGTGAAGGTTACAATCAACCATCGCTTCAGCAACTATGTGTCAATTATTTTATTGTGGTTGGCCTTGAAACTGCACCTTCTCTCTTGAAAAATTCTGATATCTCTCCCTGGGCGGATGCCAAGCATAGGTGTGAACCCGTGTTCCTTCTTGTTCGGCTGGTCATGTGCTACCCACACCGTGAATTTGTCTAGTTTCTTTCAATTTGTGCATTTAATTCTTATTCAGCTTGCCACTTGCCCACGACTCCTTATCTCGACCTTTCAAGGACAGGCTATTCTGTTCTTAAGTTTCAATTATATGTAGCTACTCTTCGTTCCTTCTATTGGTATGACCTTGGCTCTCCAGACACGAGTTGTATCTGCTGAGTTTCGATTCAGCCCTCTCTTCTCGTTTTGCCAGAATATGAATCTTGTCTTGTTTGGCCTCTAGTAACCTGAGTTGATTCTGCTTTTCGTGCAAAGTGGAATCGCACTTATAACATTGTGCTTCGTTTTGAGGTAGATTATGTATAATGGCGCTTGCTGCGCTATTCTTCTACTTAGCATTGCAAGTCGCACTATTTTTTTAGCTTTCTTGCGGTTCCAAGCATATGTACAGTTGTTAACTGGTTAAATATTTCCATCCTGTTTACAGCTTAAGCTTCTTTGTATTTCAACATCATTCTCCTCCTTTAGGTTCAAAATATCGTTATTCATGGTGTTTTGTCTCTGTGTGTCATTCTTAGGTTGTCATTTCTTCTATCTGTGAGTCTGTCCGGGCTCTTGTGACACCACCATTCGTCTTCCATTAAGGCCTTTTTGGTTTCTTCCGGGACGGTACTTAGGTAATCTTCATTTCGTCTCATATGCTGGTAGGGTTTTCTTAATAGATACCTTACTGTCCATGGTTTTCTGGGTACTGGGACTTCAATAGGTGTTGTTCTTCTGATAGGTACTGGCCAGAGACTTCTGCGGCTCCCTGCTGGTTTATTTGATCATCATACGTCACATATCTCGGTGTGAATGTTCCTGGTACTTCAAAATGGTTGACTGGAGTGCAGGCTTTTTTCGAGACCTCCTCTACACTCCCCCCTCTGGGCGATTCATTGACCACTTTCACCTCTGTCTTCGGATTTATTTTACTTGTTTCTTCTGTATTCATCTTCACTCCATCATCTGGGTTCATCCCTTCTTCATCCTTATAACTCCCTTCAAGCTTCCTGCCGTTCTTACATGTCCGTCTTTATTCCATGTCATGAGTTGACATTGTCCATTTGGGCTACAGTAAACCCATCTTCCTACATAATTTCTGTGTTTCCTGGGATAGAGAAACTTTGTTCCCTCAGGTGCATGCCTGCTGGCCTTCACAAAGTCTCTTATTTCTTCATCAGTCCATGCTGGCTTGACATCAATCATGATCTTCATCACTATGGCTTTCTTGGCAGTTTTCTGGCATTGCGAGATTATTATCTTGATAACACAAACTCCTAGTAATATCATTACTAGCAGGGCTCCCAGAAACTTGAATATGTCTGCCATCCATTGTGGGACCCACGGGAATAGTGATCCAAACCAGCTGTCATCATCAACTTGGTCAGTTTGGTCGATCATCTGGTTCTGTAGCTTCATCAGCATACCTATGGCTTCTGTTCAAGTTCCATTTTCCTCATCGTCGGAAGGTAAAATGTGCAACATGATTCTCCTATTTTTGCACAAACTCCTCCATCCATAGCTGTGATCATGTCAAGGACATATCTGTTCCGGAGAGTCATCAGTCGGATGGCTCTTAACTCTTCCTTGATTGCATTGAATCCTTTTATGGTCGTGTTGATGGTCTGCAGTAACTCCCATCTGTTTATCTGCAACCATTTAGTATTTACTCCAACTTGGGTTCTTGGCATGGAAATCGTTGTGAACACTGATGAGGTGAGGCTGAACACCCTGTGTTCATATGGGATTGCATGAAAGGCTTCTTCTGATTTAGCAGAGAAGTCGTTTTCTCTCCTCATTCGAGTTATCAGTTCCACAGATCTCTTCTTCCTCAGGTGAGCATATGTTTTCAGGAAACTGTCAATATTCAGGTCACTTTTCGGGAATACTAATGCTGGAACGTGGACTTTCACTATTGTTCATTTGCCTCCCCACTTCTTTAGCAGTCTGATGTATGGTTTGGATCCGCATGCCCAATAATGATCCATAATTACTGCAGTTCCATGTACCATTCCTGGAGCATGAAAAACTCGTCTACAGTTCTGATTCTCTCCCATCTTTCTAATGCCATTATTCCTGAAGCACAATTTAGGGCTTTCCAGCGGCACTATCTGCAAGGGTCCTACTCTGTCTTCAACCCATGTCAGCAGCTTTGCAAGTTTTGGCCATAATGGCTTGCATATCCTTTGTGAATTTTCAATTGCCTCCTTGCAGGCTCCAGCGACAATCCATGCTCTGCAGATCATTACTCCTTTCTCCCATTCTCCTGGTGAAAGCACTGTTCCCCAAATCTGCATTTGGCCTCTGTTTTTCCAATTTCGAACCTCTTCTGGAGTTTTTCCTTGGACATTTAGTCTCAGGTTCACTTCCCATCTTATTTCGTCTTCCAACTTCCTTCATGTGCTGGTACCCTAAATATGACTTCCAAGATGTGCTGTGCTGTCCAGGTAGTCGTTTAGTTTATTGTCATCTCCGTGCATGCTTTTCTTGGTTGTTAAGGTTTTCATGTAGTTTGCTATAACTACATCCCTGAATGCGTCTGTATGGCTTTTTCTTACTGGGGATTTTCAGGTATATAGGTCCATGGTGCAGGCTTCCTCATCTGCACCATTTGAGTGGATAAGAGTCTGGAAGCTCTTTCCTGGTCCTCATACATCTTCTTCCTGCTGGTTATAAGTGCCCATATTCTCCATCCGGACACTGGTCCGGTGTACGGTTGTACTTGTCCCTTGTGTGGGAACATATATGCTTGGCAAGACAGTCTCTGCGGTTTTGTTCTTCAGTTCCTCTTGCAGTTTCCTCACTCTGGCTATGTGCGGAAATAATGAGTCTACTGTCAGTTGTGTCCGTGCATAGAGTTTCTCCAAGTTGGCTCTTGTTTTCTTGTGAGTTTCTTATATGACTGCTTCTGTTGGATTCCCTCTTAACTCTTCTTTTCTCACAATATCTTCTGTGAAGTTTCTTATGGCAGGCAGTCTCTTCTTTTCTACTGTTTTGGTTTGTGGTTCTGCAGTCTTTGACACTAGGCCTGTTTCGTGTGCATTCAGTGTTTGCGTGTGTGTAGTTGTCAGTGATTTTTCTTCATTCATTCCGTGCCGACCCTGTCACCGGCTTTTCTGTTTGTTTGTGACCATAAGTGTGTGTGTGTCATTGCTAATCACATCCATTTCAAGTTCATTCATGAGATCAGATCCATCAGATCTTCTAGGGACTGGAATGACTATATAAGGTCTGGGTGCTTTTGTGGGTTTCATGCGTACATCACTAAGTGGGTGCATTGGATTTGGAACGCTTTGTGCACCAATGAAAAATGCCGTTCTGATCGTTAATGACAGTAAAACAATAATGAATATGATGCATAGATACATTATGGCTCTGTATGTGAGGCGGCAGCATTTGCTTCGAGGGAAACGTGGTCGTCTCTCTTCCTGCAGGAGGACTAGATTGCTGCTCTGGACCCCCATCTTGATCATTTGCCAAATGTCAATGTTATTCTTCCCTTAACCAATATCGTCTTTTGAGTTCTGTGTTTAAGAGTGTCAGGTGCTCCACAAGTGCCCCCCCCTTGCGAGTGACACATTGTCTCTTATTTCAGGATACAGTTCCTTTGCTAGACTATGGGAAAAATCAAATAAAATAACACTTCAGTAAGTCCCTTTACTGTGCATGTTTAAAGTAAGTAAGCTCCCAGTCCACTCCTCGGATATGCTTCAGTCCTGAGGACATATTGTACACTGATCAGTATGAAGAAATAGGGAAAAATAACAACAAACATAACAAGTGAAGTTCTTGACACTGCTTCCTTGATCTGTCCCTCGGCGGAAGGCTTTTTAGAATCTCCTCAGATAGCTCTGTTGATGGTTAGATGGTTCCACTTGGAGCACAATTCCGTGCAAGAGCATTCCCATCTGTGCAATATCAGCTGGATCTCTGATGAATGTGAGGACATCAACATCGATTGGTCTCCCCACTAGCTCTGGAAAGTCAATCACTCGGCGAAAGAGGACATTGTGTGCCAACCTGCTGTCTTCTGGTGACAGGGACATCTGTCCTGTCTTTGCTGGAATTTGGGATTATGTGTTCTTTTCCTTAATGTAAACAATGCCTGCACTGTCCGGTCGCGTGGAGTGCGACTAGAATTACAATTTTATTTAGGAGATGGCTTAGGTGCTCTGTATTTGCTGGATCTCAAAGAAACGTTAGTGTGTCTGTTGTTCTTCCGAGAAGAGTTGGACAGTCTTCAATTATACGGAAGAACAATGTGTTGATAAGCTCATTGATTTCTGATTGTGTTTGGGACATTTGGTTTCTCCTCACTGTACTCAGGAAGCAGAAGAAATTGGTCGGCAATGACAGTGAGCAGTTCTCTTTTTGTCTTTTCGTTTTCAGGATCTTGAAGAAAGTCAGCAACATTGGTGAGCCTCCCTACCAATGGCGGGTATGATGTTAGCACTAGATCAAAATAGGTGACCACATCCTTGGCGATGTCGCTACTGCGGGACACCATAAGTTATTCCGAATAGGGTCTCGGTATGGAATGAGTCGGGATACTGTATTTGTTTCCAATGTAAGTGTCCTCAGGCAAAATGTGGCATATTCTTTTCTCATCAGTGTGCCTCAGTCCAAAGTTCAGCAGTCAACAGACAGTGTTGTGGCTTATATGTGCAATTTTCTTCTTCACCCTGCAACTAGGATGCACAGAGTGTCCGTGTTTTGTGTCCTTATCCCCTTTTATGCTTAGCGGAAGTGTCCAACTTAAGCCACAACTTGCAAAAAGTTCATTGTCTTTGTCTGGCTGGTCATGCGTCCTTCTTCCTCGTCATGGATCTCATCTGCACATGCTGTGGTTCTTCCCCATCGCTCGTTGATTCCTCTCGGTGGGGTGCATGCAGGAGGCCTTCACCGATGTAGGGTTTGATATCGCCGAGAACAATCCAAGCTCTCCTGCCTTGTAGTTTCACTGTGGGTGGAGTGCAGTCCTCCACTGCAAAAAGACTGTTTAATCTTGGCTCGTCGCACTTTTTCCTTGTATGATTCTTCACAAGGATAGCGTCTCCAGGGAAGACGGATGGAACACGTAAACCTTGAACTTGGTCTGTTGTAGTATCTCCTTCTGTGTTCTTTGCTGCTCTGCACCCTTTTTGTCATCGCTGCAGCTGGTCTGAAATTACAGTAAGGCAAGATGTCATTGTCACACTCACGTCTGTCTCTGCAGGAGCGATGGACGAGCCTCCCTTGATCCTGAGTCTTCACTTCCCCTGTTTCACCCGGAAGAATACCTTGATCTTTAGTAGGGTGTGCACTCCATCCTGCATTTGCAGGGGTGCGATTTACTCATGTGATTGGTGTCAATGTCTGTAGGCTGAGTTCAGATGCCAAATGCTGTTTTATGGCTTCACAACGAGGCCGAGAGTTCAAGGCGCCAGTTTCTTCAATGGCTAGAAAGTCCTTCCCACAAGTGAACGTTGTGTGGAGAATGTTGAGTGTCCAAAACTGTCCGTATTGTCTTTGTTTGCCGGTATTTTTGTGGGTGAGTAGCGCTGCGTGTAGAAGCTAGCTGCTGATAGGTTTGAGCAGCACCTTCAATTCGTGTGCACCTGGTAATGTCTCTCCCTTTCCCTTGCAGGAGAAATTATGTGGTATTAGCGCCTCGAGTCCAGGTTCAGCGCTACTGGAGACATGGTGGTTAGGTAAGTTTGCACAGAGGCTTTTGGTAAGTATGCACCGTGTAGAGAGAGAGAGCGCACAGTGAAATAAGTGTCTGCGTTATTGGAGCCAGCGCAATGAATAATGTCTCTTCTTTCTTACAGGGGTTTGTGCGCTCGTGCCACTAACCTGGATTCCAGCGTCGCGGGAAGATTCAGTGAGTATGCGCAGTGTTACTGATGTGCGTGTGTTAACGCTGTTCTTCTTTGTTCTTACAGGTGCCGGTGTAGAAGTCCCCTCTTGACTGGAGATAGCTGCGGCATGGAGTAAGAACCAGGTAAGCTGAAGCTGAATGATCCAGAGTGGGTAAGCAGAAGTAGGATGATCCGGAGCAGGTAAGCAGAAGCAGGATGATCCGGAGCAGGTAAGCAGAAGCAGGATGATCCGGAGCCCGGCAAGTGTGTTGCTGATACAGCTCACAGTAAGCAACACGAAGCACTGGAAGAATCTTGGGTGTGGCGTAAATAGCCAGCCACACCCAAACACTAGAGAGCTCATGAGTTATCATGCACTTCCTGTTTTGCAACAGGAAGTGGTATTCAGGAAGTTACTCCAAACACTAGGAAGGAATGAAAGGAGGGATTTGTTATGGGTTCTTTGTGTGCCTATGCCAGGCCTGCCAAGCCTCCACCCAGCTTGCCCCAACTACCTGCATGATACCATGACAGTCATGCAGTTCAAATAGTTTTGCATTTCAGACACTAAAACTTCTCCTGTTGACTGGGCATCACATCTAGCTCTATCTCGGGGTGTCAGAGGAGTTCTCATTCTTCTTCTTGTGGCTATCTCGTGTGGCGTAAGATGATGGTCGGAACCGGGTTGGTTCTGAAGTGCATACAGTGCCAGTGGAAGGCAGTGCAACCATCCCTTTCTTAGAGTAACCTTCAACTTGGCTATCCTTTCCTTTAACAAGCTGTTGAGCTTCTCACAGATCTCATTACCGTGTGGATGATACACTGACGAGAACTTGTGCTGTATACCAAGCAGCAAGCTAATTTGTTCAAAAACAGTATTAACAAAGTGAGGGCCATTATCTGATCTCATGACTTCGCACACCCCCCACCTGGGGAACACTTCCCTCACAAAACATTTGGCCACACAGGTAGAGTCTCGGTGTGTACATGGACCTGACTCAATCCATCTAGAGAATGGACACACCACAACAATTAAGTATCTGTACCAATTACATACTTAAATCATGTCGACGTAGTCGACATGCAAGTGCTGAAAAGGCCCATTTGGCCTGGGGATGACTCCTCTCATTACTTTTAATGTGTGCCCAGCCGTGAATTGCTGGCAGATTATACAGTTTACCATAAAGAATGCAACGTGCTCTGCTAAATTCGGTATGAACCAGTCTTCCGCGAGCGTTGCTGCTAGATTCTCTTTTTTCCTATGTGCTGGATAATGGAGCTGCTACAGAGCTATTTTTAATAGGGCTACAGGCATTACTGGTTTACCAGTGCTGTCTTGTCGCCACACGCTGTCAGAGAGATTTAAAGAACACCCTCAACATTTCCACAGGTTCTTTTCTTCCTGCAGTGCCTCCCCTTGCAGTTCCATTAGCTGCGTTTGCCCCAAATTACTGTAACTCTCATGTGCAATTCGTGTGACCATCATTCGCTCGTTGGCATGGATAACTTCCACTGCCATGATCATCTCACTTTTGGATGCCATATGCTTGGCTTCCGTGTTTGCTCCTTGATTCCGTGTGAGATCAAATCTGTCCCCAAATCTGTGTGGGTGTGCATTTCACGACCACTATGCCCACTGGGAGCTGTAGTGCCTTAATGAGCCTGTCTAATAAGGTTGCGTGCTGTACTGGCATGCCATCTGCTCGAGGTAGTACTCCTTTTCCAGCGCTCTTGGCCTGCGTGCACTGTTGATGTCACATAGGCGGAGTCACTGTACACTGTTACTTCCTGGTCTGCGTGATTCTCAATGGCGAGTATCAATGCTAAGAATTCTGCAGCCTGTGCTGAATAATGAGATGTTAATCGTGCACTAAGAAGCACTCAAAATTCTCCATTTGCTGTGTGCTTCATCACAGCAACACCTGTGTATCTTTGCCCATCATTTTGGTCGATCCTCGAAGACCCGTCAATAAAGACGATCTCTTCTTCTGCCAAGGCATTTTCTTTCACCCTGGGGATTTCATCATAGAATTCTTCATAATTTGCACAGTCATGTATCGGCTCTCATTCAGTGACTTGCTCTGCTATAAACATAGCTGGGTTCACTATCTTACATTGGACTACTTTAATGGATGGATTTGATATGATCACTTCATAAGCAGAAGCTCTCTGAGATGTCAACGTGCCCTCTGGTTTCTCTAGAATGGCAAATAATGAGTGCTCGCCGTACAACGTCATGGAGCAACCCAATACCATGGTTGTAGCCTTCTCTATGGTGAACATACGGCAGCTAAACTTTGTTCGCAAGGAAAATGACCTCTCATTACTGGATCCATATTCCCACTGTAGTATGCCAGGGGTTTGTACCCCAACGTGGTTCTCTGTGTGAGTGCTGCTGTCATAACGCTGCCATTCGTGTGTGAACACAGGTAAAATTCCTCTGCATAATTGGGAATCCCGAGAACTGGAGCTGTGCAAATAGCTCTTTTGAGTTCAGCAAACCCTTTCTCCATGGTCTCAGACCATGCAATTTTTTCTTTTGTCACTTGGGCCTTCTTTAGGGCCTGAAGTAAAGGCTTAGTGTAAGAGCTGTAGTCGAAGACCCATGCCCTGACATAGTTACATAGGCTTAAAAAGATCTCCATCTGCTTTATCGTGTGTGGCTTAGCCATGTTAAGTACGGCTTCAGCTCTTTCTGGGGTCACTCTCTTTACCTCATGTGAGATTAGCTGGCCTATGTACAGCACTTGTTGTTGACAATATTGTAACTTTTCCTTGTCAACTTTATATCCTTTCTCAGCCAGTATAGTCAATAGCTGAACAGAATTGTGCCTGCATTGCTCTTCTGTGGTGCTGCAAATTCAGATGTCATCCACGTATTGCAGGATGACACTTTATAATGCAATATTGTCCATCTGCAGGACTCGGTTGAAAATAGAAGGAGACTCACAGTACCCCTGTGGCAGCCTCGTGCTTTTCAGATGCATTTGTCTGAACGTGAATGACATCAGATCTTGTAAGTCACAGTGCAACGGGATTGAGAAAAATACATTTTTCAAGTCAATCACAGTGAAATATTTTGCCTCAACGGGTATATTACATAGAATTGTAGACAGGTTAGAGACTAGAGGGAACTCAGCCTCCACAATATCATTTATTGGGTGTAAATCCTGGATTAAATGCCAAGACCCTCTCTTTGATTTTTTGATCGGAAAAACCGCAGTATTGCATGACGACTCTGACGTCACTAAGATACCCTGTTCCATCATTGCAGAAATTGTCTTAAAAATCCCCTCATCTGCCTCTCTGGACATGGGATATTGTCGGGCTTTTGGTACAATTGCTCCGGGTTTCAGTTAAATCTCCACTTCTCCAACCCCTTTCAAGAGGCCTACGTCATAGGGGCCTGTAGTCCATACTGACACAGGCACCTTGGCCATATCATCATCAAAATATTCAGGACGATTTCGTGCCGACATCATTCTCTACGGTACTTCTCTTTTAATCATTTTTACCCAAATGTTGAGACTCACTTCCACCATTGTCTCTCCCATATCTGTTTGCTCTTCAAACAGATCGTCATCGGTGACGTCAGTCAATAGATATCCTTCTTCAATGGTGATTACTGCGCACCATTGTCGGACCTTGTTGTCATAAACATCAATCAAGGCCACTCTCCCTCGCACTGCAGCTGTGTGTATCATCAAGGGAAATACTGGTCCCTTCTCCTCATGCATCGGTATTCTGGGAATGAATAAGAACTCATCGGGGGTTCTCATGATTTTGTCTGCAAGGCCTGGCAATCCTGCCATAAGCACACGGATACCGTATGTGAAAATGCCTGGCTCTAATGGTATGGCCCTCATGGCTATGTGTCCTGAGTATGCCCTAATCATTTTGCATACATTTGAGTAGTGCATTCCTGGAGTGGAACATACTATGCCCTCATCCGTGAACGAGATTGTCATGTTTAACTTTGTCATTAAATCTCGACCCAAAATGTTTACTGGGGTCTGTCGAGAATATAATAAATGTACATTCTATTCACATTCTCCTATGGAGATTGGAAGTGCATTTGTGAAGGGAACACGACTGGTAGCTCCTGTAAAACTCTGAGTATCTATGGCCTCGCCGGACAAGTAAAACTTGCCTTCCCGTATGCACGAGTGTGTTCCACCCGTGTCAACTAGGAAGGGATATTCTTTATACCCTATATCGACATCCACCCTAGGTTCCCTGTGAGGGTCTGGTGTCACTGATAGGATAGAACACATCAGGGTTCCCAGTGAGCTGTCCTAGTCCATATACAAATTTGGCCCACTGTGTGATTGTGGATTTCTCCAATGTCCATTGTTACTTCCCATTCCAGGGTTCTGAGTCTGGCCTGTGCTCATCGTCTGCGATAATTGCAACGGCATCTGTTGGGATTGTCCTTGTGGAAAATTGCCAATGCTCTGAGGTTGCACGCCTTGTTGCGCTCCTGGCACTTGTTGTTGCACTGTGTGATTCTGTGCAATATCCTGCTGTAAAACCGCAGGTGGATTTGTCATGCCTGCTCCTGTCCCTTGGCCGTTCTGCATCATGCCTTAGTTTCTGCATGTGTGTGCCAAGTGCCCTGTCATTCCACACAGCCAACATACTGGCGGTGGTCGGATCATTTGTCCGTTTGGCATACCTTGGTTACCATTTTGCATATTTTGAAAACCTCCTTGAATATTTTGGAAACCTCCCTGATTGCTCTGCCACCCTCTTCCCCTAAATCCTCTACCCCTGGGATAAAACCCAGTACTGCTCTGATTATTCTGCTGTGGGTAAGTCACCTGCTGCATGTTCGATTCAGCCGCGCTAGTTATCATGGCTCCCTAAAGAGCATATTTTGACAATTTCCTTTGCACCAATTTTGCTTCCTCACCCTTTCGTGCAACTTCTTTTTTGCGATTCTTTTCTTGCAGCAGTCTGCAATAATGTGCAATGGTCAACTGTATTTCAGCCCAAGGCTTGGCCTCAATTCCCACCAATTTCTTGAGTTGTTTCTGCACCGGCTCTGGCAGCCCTTGGCACAATATATGGTAAAACAGAGTTATAGATTTCATCCAAGATTCATGAGTCTCGAGCACCCAAGCGTCTTGAAAATTCTGTATGTAAATTAACGGACCTCACACTCCTTCATTTTTCGTGTCATTATAGCTCCCATATTGGAAGTATCTGGGTATTTCACTCGTAGCGCTTTCCATACTACTCTACAATTGTTAAATCAAGCTCCATCATGTGCGGTATTAATTGTGGTTACACCAGGATAGCCTGCTCGTGCCCACACATCCTCTGCTCTCTCACCAAGTATGGCGATTAGGAGACCTTTGATGTCCCCTAAGGCTAATGTTTTTCCCCATGTCATTTTTTCTAACTCATGTATCCACTTTCCGGCTCCCGATGTCAGCATTGGAAGCTTGTTTTTCAAATTTTCGCGATCTATGTGTGGCCATGGAATATATTGCGGTCTTACTCCCCCTTTCTCGAGCAAAGGACATTGGGATGAATAGCCCTCTGTCTCTTCTCTCATTGTTCTTCTGTCTATTGCAGGGGTAATATTCCTGCATCACCGTCTTCCTGGCAATGTCCTCAGCATGTCTACATAGGGTGGTGAAGACACCCCCCTCTGACCATGAGGTACTTCTTCATGTTGGTCAGACTGCGTGGCTGACTCTGATGCCCTCGGTGCAGACTCGCTAGTGTCTGACCATCTTATTCCTTATTCCCTTGGGAATCGTCTTTTGCTCCGTCTCTCTTCCTCATTTTCCTTACGCTCCTCCCTTTCTGAGTCAGACATTGTCTGTCCCCAACTAGTGCCACTTCTTGTGTCCTCCTTACTCCTACTTATTTCTAATCTATCCAGGGATAGTTCTCTATTCCTACTACTTCGGGAGACATCCTCAGAGTGCTCTCCAGGCGCTCATCTTTCCCCTCCCCTTGGGGTGTTTGTTCTAACACCATTTCATCATATATTCTATCGATCGTTTCTCCGATGCTTCTGGTGTTGAAGTCATCTTCCATATTTGCCCTAGACGTGCCTGGTACTGAATTGTACACAGGAAAGAATTCTTCTATATCTTCCCAATCTACTACTGAATCAGGTTCTTTAACCTCTCTCCAAAGATATTCAAGATCGCGTGCTCGCTGTCTCCACTTACTTTCTATATCATCATCAAATTCTCTGCACTTCCTCGCCTCTTCTCTTACTCTTTCTTCTTCCTTTTTCTTTTCGTTTCTACGTTCATCTGCCCTTCGAATTTCCTTGTCTCTTTATTTTTTTCTCATGTATCCTTTGCTCTTCCTCTAACCTTTGCTGATCCTGTCTGTCTTGATTATTGGCTGCTCTTGGTTTGCGATTGAGCTGTGTCTCTTGCTCTTCGCGATATAGCTGTTCTCGCCTTTGTCTGTCTTTCTTTCTTATTCTTTTGTCTCGCAATTCCTTCTCTTTCACCTTTCTCTGTACATCTTCTATCCTTTCTTTTTGTTTCACGTCATCAATGCCTTTGCCATCAAGTTTTAATAAAATGTGTCCTCCCATCAATTTGTTTTTTGCGAATGCTGTCTCATCAGTTCTATCTTCGTTTCCCTTCCATCTTTTCCCTTCTCTCTCCTTGTCGAGAGATGCACTTGTCTGTGCCTGATCTCTTTTTTCGTCATTGTGTCTCTGCTTGTCCCGAGGGACTGTGGAGGTAATATTCTTATCCTTATCTTTCCCTTGATTGTCGTCACTACTTTGCGTAGGTGACTCATGTGCTGGTTTGCTGTACCCCGTGGCTACTTTAAGTTCTCTCAGTTGGTATAATCCCTCGTTCTTACTTTCTTCAACTTTTGTTTTGGATGGGGCGGGTGGCGCGGTAGGCGTCTCACCCCCCTCTGTGCATACATTAAGTATCCAATCTATTAGCGGCTCCTCTTCCTTTCCCTGTTCATACATTTTCCAAAGCTCCAGAACAGCGAGGCGTTTTTCTAGATTTTTGCCAGTGTAGGTGGCATGCAAATATGTCGTCATATGTTGCAAGACGGCTTTAGATAAGGACCCACCTTGTGGCAATGGCATAAACATTTTGTGGGCAGTCCCTTTAACCCACTCTGTACTATATTTCTTCAGTTTGGGTGCGTGTTTCAGCAATTGTTTGCATAAGTGTGTCAATGGAGTTATGTTCTCCATGCTCAAATCTGTTCCTTTTCCTCTTATATAACACTTGTCAACACTTTTGTGTGGCTTAAACAGTTCCAACAATATGAGCGAGCACCAAACACTGCAAGCTCCAATCACAAATTTATCACAAAAATCTATATCTTCTACTTTACTCAAAAAACATCAATTTGTATGCGATTTGATCTCAGCTGTTAAATCACGTACAATTTAAATCAGTTTTCTCAAAGAAAATGTTCGATATATGACGTCACAACAAAAAACATGTAAGACAGATGCTTGACAGACTAGATGAAGCCCAGCTGGTCACAGTTATCTATGCCTCTAATCATTTGCCCTTCAAAACGTACCCCTTTCACAACATCTTTAACCGTCGTGGTAGTCTAATCGTTCCCCCTTTAGCTGGGACTCTGGGTCCACGTTTCTTCTAGCCGCTTGTATTAAAAGTGTAGGAATAAAGCAAATCCTCTCACTTCTCAGGTGTCCCCCCCGGTAACCTCTCTCTTCTCAGGTGTCCTCCCCGGTAACCTTCATTTACTTCATTATTCTCAAGTCATTATCCCCTTATATATATACAGTCTTCTCTACTTCTTACTATATTTAGTTTTCTCACGCCTCCCTCCGTTACCTTTTCCCATTACTTGTTCTAAAGCATGCACTTTTGCCAGAACATTTAGCCTTTTTCACTCACCGTTCGCATGGTTCCTCTCTGGACCCTCGGGATCACCACCTTCGTTACTGCCTTCTTCGGTTTTTCGCCCGCTCAGCTGCCCGTAGGATTGGGAAGGGATATTTGGGGAACACGGGTCCCTTAAGGCCCTGGACTGCAGTATTTTTTATACTACCATTATCTACGGGGAACTTCACGGTCCACTCAGCCGAATGGCAAAGGACTTGTGATATTGCTGAAAACCTAAAGTTACTTTATGTCGACACCTATTGCCCAGGTGTCTTATTCTAATCAATAATCGATAATCGATAAACCATCAATCTCTGCTACCAAGTGTACTCTGGAGACCCCTGGCCGGCCCATAGAGCGGAGGTATGCTCCGAAGCACTTTAAGACGAGATAGCTGCACCTTTGAGATGGATGGGGTGCAGATTTATTACTCCAAAACCAATCAATAAGGACAACTCAATGGTTTGTCAAAGGGAGTCCGTTTAATGACAAGTACAAAAAATGGGGAGTCATGGAATTCAGCAGTGATACGATAGTCTGTCTCGCTTCAACTCCAACAAACTTCATACAAGCAGTGACATTTATACTCAAAACTTGTCATAATTGACGTGTAACACTCAAGAGTTTAACATGCAATTCTATTGGTTATGAAAAGGTAACTTTAATATAGGTACTATATCTGTATACGGAGTGCGGGGATTGGGTATACACTGTCAGGTGGGCGTCTAAGCCCTTTCTTCAAAAATGACTACTGTAGACTTCACTAAAAGTACGACGTCCCATTGGTTCTACTAACCATAGGACCCTAGATTATTTGGTCCATTGTGATTGGGTTGGCACCAACCCCATACATAAATTTCCACTTTGCTTAGCAGCACGCAGAATGGTCAGCCAGGTGCAGGGTGCCCCTCAGCTACCCGGCCTTCCTCCAATTAAGGTTACAATCAATCTTTGCTTCAGCAACTATGTGTCAATTATTTTGCTGTGGTTGGCCTTGAAACTGAATCTTCTGTATGGAAAAGTTCTGATATCTCTCCATGGGCGTATGCCAAGCTCGGCTGGTCAGGTGCTTCCCACACAGTGAATTTGTCTAGTTTCTCTCAATTTGTGCATTTAATTCTTATTCAGCTTGCCACCTGCCTATGCCTCCTTATCTTGACCTTTCAAGGACAGGATATTCTGTTATTAAGTTTCAATTATATGTAGCTACTGTTCGTTCCTTCTATTGATATAACCTTGGGTCTATTGTCAGTATTTGCATCTGCTGAGTTTCGATTCAGCCGTCTCTTCTTGTTTTGCTAGAATATGAGTCTTGTCTTGTTTGGCCTCTAGTAACCTGAGTTGATTCTGCTTTTCGTGCAAAGTGGAAGTGCACTGATAACATTGTGCTTCGTTTTGAGGTAGATTATGTATAATGGCGCTTGCCGTGCTATTCTTCTACTCAGCATTGCAAGCCGCACTATTTTCTTAGCTTTCTTGCGGTTCCAAGCATATGAACAGGTGTTAACTGGTTGAATATCTGTATCCTGCTTATAGCTTAAGCTTCTTTTGTATTTCAACATCATTCTCCTCCTTTAGGTTCACAATATCTTTATTCATGGCGTTTCGTCTCTGTGTGTCATTTTTGGGTTGTCATTTCTTCTATCTGTGAGTCTGTCCGGGCTCCTTTGACATCACCATTCGTCTTCCATTAGGGCCTTTTTGGTTTCTCCCGGGACGGTACTTAGGTAATCTTCATTTCTTCTCATATGCTGGTAGGGTTTTCTTAATGGATACCTTACTGTCCATGGTTTTCTGGGTCCTGGGTCTTCAATAAGCTTTGTTCTTCTGATAGGTACTGGGCAGAGCCCTACAGCGGTTCTCTGCTGGTTTATTTGCTCATCATACATCACATATCTCAGTGTGAACATCACTGATACTTCAAAATGGGCGACTGGAGTGCAGGCTTTATTCAAGACCTCCTCTACACTTGTTTCAGTTAGGGACTAGTAGGGACTAGTACTACTGTATCATTGCTGGATCTAAGTGTGTAGTGTTGAAACATACTTCGAAAGGATGGTGGGCTCAGTCCATGGTATGAATGATGGGAGATGCACCATGAACAGAAATGAGATCCTTTTTATGGGCAGACATGAGAATACAGTGTTAAGGATTCAAATCGGGCATCGCACACTGGAGCAGGACACTTTGCCTGGGATGTGGTGCTCAATAGGAATGCTTTTTCTTTAATTTCAATGAATTCAAATTGAGCCGGTACCCGACCGGTCTCACACTCCCTTTTACAAATACCCAGGGTCACAATGAACCAAGCCGGTTGCTGAAAATACAATATTGATTTATTTTTTAAATTCACAAAAATCACTTGGTTAGCCTTCTGGTAGAACATATACAAAGCAAAAGTGAATAGGAGCACTTTTTGAATTAGGATAGATAGCACGAAAGGTAAGGTTTTCCCCCTGCAATGTTCCCTCAACCCACCAATAATCGAATTCTGAGTGGATATCAAAATCCAACCTTTCCTTTGGAAAATAAGAGGCAACAACGGATTTTAAACCCTTTGCAAAGGCCTAAAATGACACTCGGATTTTGAAAAATAATTAATTATATGTGTGTTAAATAAGGATATACATAGGTTTTATTAGGGTTATTATATCTTAACAACCATCAGGCAAAGTACCACAAAACCATTCAGTTTACAAAACACATTGAAATCGAAAACCCATTGCAGCCGAAATCACAAATGGAAAAGTTGCATTTTTTCTGGTTTGCAGTTTTAAAAGCTCAAAACACAGGTCAAAAACACTGAATCGGAATGCGGTTTTTGGGCAGGGGATAGATGCACAGCACAGGGACAATATAGAAGTGAAAGGAGGGCTAAAGCTGGAGAACTGAGAGAGATATGGAAGGTAGAATGAGATTCGTTTTTAGGAAAATAGAGCAGTTAAAAAGAGAAAATCAGTTTTAAAAATGAAAGGCAAATTTTCCTTAAACTAAATTATTTAGACTAAATTGTTAAAGAAAGCCACGGTACATTCAAAGATTGATTCGCAATGTCAACCTTTTCCCGCCGTGTTCTGATCTATGTGGGAATTAATTTAAATAACTCCAAATATCACCGAGTTACAAGGTGGGATGAATAAAAGAGTTGTGCTAACTCTAGGAAACAAGAACAGCGTGCACAGAAAATTGGAACAGTCTATAAAAGTTATCAGGATATGGATAAATTTGGGATTAGGAACAGTCAACCGGGTTCTGGACTCCAGGGCTCGGGTCACCAGGTTGCGGCAGACTTTCCTAGCAGAATATCAACTGGGCCTGTCAGGTCACTGGATAAGGAGGACAGCTGGATGGCAGGGTTGCAGTGGGCATGCAGTTAGTGAGCAAAAAGCCAGTCTGGTTTCAGGATGCTTCCCAAAAGAACACCAGAGCTTTTTCCTTTGGTTCTTGGGATTTTGTTTGTGGGATCTCTGGATTGAGGCCTTGCTGGGATGGTCAGCAATGCTTTGTCCTTGCAGTGGAGTCTGGAGTCAGCTATGCTTTGACTTTGCAGTGGGATCTGGAATCAGCAATGCTTTGGCTTTGCAGTAGGATCTGGACTCTGCCAAAATGAATGAAAAAGATTGGCAACGCAAGCGCAGGACATTTAGAGCATGGTGACATCATAGAATTATACGGCAGGGCAGGCTTAGCTAAGCACGCCTCTAAACAACTGGATTGGTCAGGGGAGATAGCTGGTTGAGTTTCAAGGGCATGATGTCAGATTTATGATGTGAGTTTTACAATGTCCAGAACCTCCCACAGTTACTTAGCTACAATTCAGTTTTGCCATAAATCGCACGTTTGTACAGTTGGGGCCTTTGAACAAATTACATAAGCAGGTTACATATTTTATGCAGAACATTCCAGTCCAACTCTTCAATTTTTTAGACATTGTTTTGCCTTTCTAATAATTTTCTGTGAAATATTCCACCTAAAATTTTATAACTTTACATGTGTGCATGGATTATCATCAGGCATGTCAGTGTTGAATTTTACATTGGCATCATGTTCACTTTCCTTGGAATACCCCATTCTCTGCCATTTATGTTCCCTATATGGCAGTGAAGGCTACAACGTCTTAAATTAAAACCCACAAAATGACATTAAGGGGCCGATTCATGGAACAAACGTGCGCCGAAAATCTTCGCGCAAGCAGGCGCAAGCAGGCGCAAGCAAGCGCAAGCGGAAAAAAACATGGAAGTCCCTGCGCGTGTTTACCACGGGATGTGCGCCAAACCCGTGCATGGCGCACACGTCACTGCAACATCCCAAAAGACGTGCGCGATGCGCAAAGTGAAAGCGCACAACCTCGGCGCATACACCAGAAAGTGGGCGGAACACGGGGCGTAACGCGCGGAATGGGGAACAACTCGCGAAAACAAGGGCGTAACTGGGGATGTACTGCAGGGAAGCAGACGGAACGCCCACACGCACCCGAACCACACGTATTCATGGAATCGAATAGGGCAAAACCACGCACAGCGAAAGACACGCACAAGCCGATACACGTCCGCCACACGAAGGCAGGCGGTAGCGTCCCTGCGCATTACAAAAGTGGCAACATACAGCAATTGTGCGAGCGGGGCACGTGTATTTCGGGGTTGCGCGGGAAGTTACACACGCGATTGAGCGGGATACGTGTATTCCGGGGGTTCGCGGGAAGTCACACACGCGATCGGGCCAGGGGGAGCGTGCTACGTGTATTTCAGGGGTTCGCGTGAAGTTTCTCACGCGATCGGGCCTGGGGGAGCGTGCTACGTGTATTTCAGGGGTTCGCGTGAAGTTTCTCACGCGATCGGGCCTGGGGGAGCGTGCTACGTGTATTTCAGGGGTTCGCGTGAAGTTTCTCACGCGATCGGGCCTGGGGGAGCGTGCTACGTGCATTTCAGGGGTTCGCGTGAAGTTTCTCACGCGATCGGGCCTGGGGGAGCGTGCTACGTGTATTTCAGGGGTTCGCGTGAAGTTACTCACGCGATCGGGCCTGGGGGAGCGTGCTACGTGTATTTCAGGGGTTCGCGTGAACTTTCTCACGCGATCGGGCCTGGGGGAGCGGGGTACCACTCACCGTCTGCCTTGCGTGTAGAAGAACGCGTAGCCAACACCCGCTGTGAAGTAATAGCGTGTGAACCCCAACGGATGGAAAACACACGCACCGCACGAAAAGCACGTACAGAACATAAATGCACGCGGGATCACCAAGCCCTGCCAGGGCAACGCCCGTGCGCAAAACGTCACAGACGCGCTTACGCTGCAAGGGCCTTGGGTCCAATGAAATCGCGTACGCGTGCTGACGCGCTTACGCGCTAAGGGCCTTTCCTCGATTTTCACGCTGACGTGCAGGATTTTCACGTGCCAAATCACTCCGTATCAAGCTGGCCACGCGAAAACACACGGAAGACCACGCTCCTGCCCAGAAGGCCGAATCACTGCCCCCCCCAGTGCCCCGAGCAGCCTCCCACGTGCCATCTGCTGCTGCCTGCCTGCCTGCCTGCCTGCTGCCACCGTGCCCTGCCATTTGGTGCCTGCACATCAGCCATCTGCAGGGGTCCAGTTGCTGTGTCCACCCCTGCTGGAACAGAAGACTCCCGACTCGGATAACATCGCTCCACAGCCCAGCCCCAGGACCCAGATGCCCACCCACTCCTGCCCCTGGGGTTGCCATGTCGGGCACATCAACATCTGGCACCAGTGGCAACCCCCAGCCAGAGGGGCAGAGGGGCACCAGCTTCACTGCCACCGAAGTTGGTGTCCTGGTGGAGCAAGTCCTGGGGCAGTATGATGCCCTCTTCGGATCGTCCCGCGCCAACAAGGAAGGACGGGACAGGATCTGGGCCGACTGTGTGGTTGCCATCAATGCGGAGGGGGTGGCAACCCGCACCATCCAGAAGGTCAAGAAGCGCTGGGAAGACTTGAGGTCCAGGACCCTCAGGAAGGCCCGGCGCCTCGTGGAGGGGGGCCGGGGCCGCATGAGTTCCATCCAGTTGAGGGTCCTGGAACGCGCACACCCAGCGCTCCACGCCCAGGTCCTTGAGAGAGAGACCCGTCTGGAGTTGAGCGGTAAGTGGCCAAGCATTGCTGTGTGAGACAGGGCATGTAGCAGTGTGCTGGTTGTCTGATACTTGCCTGCATGTGTGACATAGGCCATGTACGCATGTATGTGTGCAGGGACATCATGGGAATGCATGTGCGACCTGTAATGTGTGAACCGCACGGTTGTTGCATGTGTTTGAATGCGACATGGGGAGCCCTGTGCAGATTGCACACATGAGAGCATGGCAGTCTCTGTTCCTGGACATGGGTGGGGGCGAGGGATGGGTGCTGATGCCAGATACATATGTGGTATCCATGTCTGTGTGCCTGACCTGCGTGTCTGTGACTTGTGAGTGCCATGGATGCATGACACATGTCCGTGACAATGTACAGATTCACTGATGCAGCCTAGAAATCCTTGTATACACTGTGATTGGGGTGTACGGGGCCAGATGGATGTGACTGAGGTGAAGTGTGTGCATGTGATAGGCATGACCCATGATGCATGTGAGTCCCATTACATTGTATGATTCGAGAGTCCATTGGACATGCATTGAAATGTCCATGGCACGCATCATGACTGTCACTGTGTGTGTTTTGCCTGGACTGACACATGTGTTGTGGTGTGACATGATGGAAGTGTACTTTGACAGTGGCACTCATCTGCTATTGCTTCCTGTCTAGGGGACCATTGTACAGTACCCTGATGCTTGTGTTCTATGTCTCCCTCTACGCAGCGGCTAGTGAAGGAGAGGGCGGAGACGGCGCTGTGGAGCAAGGCGGCGGGGATGCCCCCACGGCTGCAGCGGAAGGGGTGGGTGAGCCCCCACAGGGGCCTGCTACGGCGGTAGACGGCGAGGAGCCATCCAGGTTGGTGGTTTCCACAGAGGAGGAGGAGGCCGCCACTGAGGCGCACATGGGGCCTGGTGGGGGCATCCCTGCTGGTGCAAGTGGTGCAGTCCAGGGGCAGGGGCAGGAGGCAGCACAGGTCACCGTGGAGGGGCCTGTGCATGTCGCTGTCCCTGAACCTGTGGGTGCACCACCTTGCACCAGCAGGGATGCCCCGTCCCAGGCCCGTCCGCAGGTAGAGGGGATGTCCATGTCATCTGACTCCCCTCCACCTGCGGACGAGGGGACCCCTGGCCGTGTGGAGAAGGTCCTGATTGGGGTCGCGATGAGCACGGCTGTGATTCGTGATGCCGTGCGTGCTTTCCAGGAGGAGCATGCACGTCATCACGAAGAGCACCGTGCCGGCGTGGCCCAATTGGGATCGTCCATGTTCGGGGGTTTCCTGCATGTGTCGGCCAATCTGGCGGCCCTCTCCTCCTCTGTGGAGACCATACGCCAGTCGTTCTCCTTGCCGTCTTCCGGCCCAGATGCCACCAGGGCCCCCTGTGGACCTGCCCTGACCAATGCAGCCAGCTCGGTGGGGATCCCATCCCTGCCACAGTCGGGAGTCGAAGGTCCAGCAGGGGTGGACACACCAGCAACTGTCCCCCTGCAGATGGAGGATGTGCCGGCATCATCTGGCAGGGCACGTGCACGACGGCATCGGTGGATTCCATCAGCCTGGATGCCGTCGTGCTGGCAGAGGCAGTGGCGTGGGAGGCAGCAGCAGGCTCGACGTGGGAGGCATCATGGCTCGGGGCCATCAAGATCAGAGGGGCAGGCATCGGCCGGAGGGCAGGAGAACCCTGGGATGGCAGTGTCTTCCGTGTGGGAGCAGTTGGTCCATCGGATAGGTGCGGAGCGGCAGCGGGCGGAAGAGGAGCAGCTCACCATGGTCAGGGCGGAGTTCTCCATGCGTCGGGCGTTGAGGCGGGCTGAGTGCCTCGAGGAAGCTCGCAGGGAGTTTGAGGTGGACACGGGGTTGTCCCTGCGAGACCTCGGGGCCAGGACAGAGTCCCGCCTCCGGGACATCGACATGGAGTTCGATGATGCCCTGGCCGGCAACATCACAGAGTGAGCCGCAGGACTTGCCCGCTGCCATTGTATATAGTTCTTTAGTTAGTTAGTGTTAGGTTTCCTTTATTTTTTAAGTTTTTTTTGGACCGCTCGGACAATGGCCACTTTTCTGTATATATTTTTTTTATTAGTTAGTAGTAGTATGTTTCATTTATGGTGTTGGGCTCATGGACCCTGGGATATTCTTGTACATAGTTTGATGTTTTGAAAACATTTGTTGGATTTATATTTGTGTTCACCATGAGGCAATGGTTTTTCCTTATTTTTTCCCCCCATTATTTTTCTTTGGACTACATTAGTTTTTGGATTCCTTTGTTTTTTGATTTTTTCTATTAGTTCTCGGACATGGACCATTTGTTTTGTCATCCCCATTGTTGTGTGTTTTATTTCTTTACTTCATTTTCATCTTTAATACATATATTTATTACTTACATTTGTGGTATTTTCTCATTGGTTTCATGCATGTCATGATATGGGTTTTGACATTCACTTGCACCCATTGTGTATGTGTGTGTGACGGACATGTGTTCATTTACATACTTGCCATTGGGGTTGTATCATGTAATTGCATCTACTATGTGGGTGGATGCAATCCTTGGCTGGGTGTTTGTGCTGGGTATGCTGCCCATTACTGCCATGATTGCGTTTCGTCAGGACCTGGGGGCAGGGGGACATGAGTGGGGGCCTGCAGGGGGGTGGGGGTGCAAGGGGACATGAGTGGGGGCCTGCTGGGGGGTGGGGGTGCAAGGGGACATGAGTGGGACATGGTTGGGGGCCTGCTGGCAGGTGCCCCACAGTGCTGGGGGGTGGGGGTGCAGGGGGACATGAGTGGGGGCCTGCAGGGGGGTGGGGGTGCAAGGGGACATGAGTGGGGGCCTGCTGGGGGGTGGGGGTGCAAGGGGACATGAGTGGGACATGGTTGGGGGCCTGCTGGCAGGTGCCCCACAGTGCTGGGGGGTGGGGGTGCAGGGGGACATGAGTGGGGGCCTGCAGGGGGGTGGGGGTGCAAGGGGACATGAGTGGGGGCCTGGGGGGTGGGGGTGCAAGGGGACATGAGTGGGACATGGTTGGGGGCCTGCTGGCAGGTGCCCCACAGTGCTGGGGGGTGGGGGTGCAGGGGGACATGAGTGGGGGCCTGCTGGGGGGTGGGGGTGCAAGGGGACATGGTTGGGGGCCTGCTGGCAGGTGCCCCACAGTGCTGGGGGGTGGGGGTGCAGGGGGACATGAGTGGGGGCCTGCAGGGGGGTGGGGGCGCAAGGGGACATGAGTGGGGGCCTGCTGGGGGGTGGGGGTGCAAGGGGACATGAGTGGGACATGGTTGGGGGCCTGCTGGCAGGTGCCCCACAGTGCTGGGGGGTGGGGGTGCAAGGGGACATGAGTGGGACATGGTTGGGGGCCTGCTGGCAGGTGCCCCACAGTGCTGGGGGGTGGGGGTGCAGGGGGACATGAGTGGGGGCCTGCTGGGGGGTGGGGGTGCAAGGGGACATGGTTGGGGGCCTGCTGGCAGGTGCCCCACAGTGCTGGGGGGTGGGGGTGCAGGGGGACATGAGTGGGGGCCTGCAGGGGGGTGGGGGTGCAAGGGGACATGAGTGGGGGCCTGCTGGGGGGTGGGGGTGCAAGGGGACATGAGTGGGACATGGTTGGGGGCCTGCTGGCAGGTGCCCCACAGTGCTGGGGGGTGGGGGTGCAAGGGGACATGAGTGGGACATGGTTGGGGGCCTGCTGGCAGGTGCCCCACAGTGCTGGGGGGTGGGGGTGCAGGGGGACATGAGTGGGGGCCTGCTGGGGGGTGGGGGTGCAAGGGGACATGTGGCTTGGCTGGGGGGCATGCCCATGGTGGATGGGCTGCCTGCGGGACATGACCAGGGGTGCAGGGTAGTCCCCTGTGGTGTGGGCTGCCTGCAGAGGTCGTGGAGGGGGTAGAGGGGAGACCTGGGAGGACCCACACTGGCAATTCACCTCTTCAACTTCCCGCACACCCACGTAATACACTGCCCCACTCGCACAGGCCCAATCGCGTGTAGGATTTCTCGCGCACCCCTGTAATACACGTACCCAGGCCAATCGCGTGTAGAATTTCTCGCGCACCCCTGAAATCCACGTACCCAGGCCAATCGCGTGTAGAATTTCTCGCGCACCCCTGAAATACACGCGCCCAGGCTATTTGCGTGTGGAACTTCCCGCGCACCCCTGAAATACACGCGCCCAGGCTATTCGCGTGTGGAACTTCCCGCGCACCCCTGAAATACACGCGCCCAGGCTATTCGCGTGTGGAACTTCCCGCGCACCCCTGAAATACACGCGCCCAGGCTATTCGCGTGTGGAACTTCCCGCGCACCCCTGAAATACACGCGCCCAGCCTATTCGCGTGTGGAACTTCCCGCGCACCCCTGAAATACACGCGCCCAGGCTATTCGCGTGTGGAACTTCCCGCGCACCCCTGAAATACACGCGCCCAGGCTATTCGCGTGTGGAACTTCCCGCGCACCCCTGAAATACACGCGCCCAGCCTATTCGTGTGTGGAACTTCCCGCGCACCCCTGAAATACACGCGCCCAACCTATTCGCGTGTGGAACTTCCCGCGCACCCCTGAAATACACGCGCCCAGGCTATTCGCGTGTGGAACTTCCCGCGCACCCCTGAAATACACGCGCCCAGGCTATTCGTGTGTGGAACTTCCCGCGCACCCCTGAAATACACGCGCCCAGCCTATTCGCGTGTGGAACTTCCCGCGCACCCCTGAAATACATGCGCCCAGGCTATTCGCGTGTGGAACTTCCCGCGCACCCCTGAAATACACGCGCCCAGCCTATTCGCGTGTGGAACTTCCCGCGCACCCCTGAAATACACGCGCCCAGGCTATTCGCGTGTGGAACTTCACGCACACCCCTGAAATACACGCGCCCAGGCTATTCGCATGTGGAACTTCACGCGAACCCCTGAAATACACGTAGCCCGCTCCCCCAGGCCCGATCGTGTGAGAAACTTCACGCGAACCCCTGAAATACACGTAGCCCGCTTGCCGAGCTGGTACAGGGTTAGCGCAGCCCTTTGCGCTGAATTGGGGATTTTGATGGCTTTTCCCTGCGCGGAAGGCGTTCTTGGGGGCGTAACTGGCGCTGCTGCAAGGTCGCTGCGCCACTATGCGCCACGGCTGGTTTTGGTGGCTGGAATCCATGAATACGCTGTGCGCGGAAATGGGTTTTGGCGCACGCGGCTGGCGCAGGGATTCGCACGCGCACACTGTGCGCCAGCCGCGTGCGCCACTTGTGCGCTGAATTCTATGAATTACCCCCTAAAACTGTTAACTTTTATATTCCTGCAAATTTCTGTTGCAAAAATAGCTGTCATCAAAGTTTCTTAATAAAATAGTTTTTTGAAACAAATGGCATCCTTTGTCCTTCACTGGGACAATTTTTTTCTCTTCAGCTACCTCCAACTGTCACTTCCCCAGTGTGGGGAGGAGTTTTCCCAGTTTGATTGAAGGTTTATGGCTGCTTCCACTTCACAGGTTGGTGTCCCAGAACTTCCATTGTAAGAGGCCTCAGCCCAGACGAAAGTCTGCCAAGGTAGCAATTATCACTTGTGTGTTCTAGCATCTACTGTGAGGGGTCTTCTGTTGCTGGCCACGCCCAAGCAGAAACCTTATCCAACATAGACTTTTAAACAAGTATTTTTCTTAGTTTGCGAAAGTACATTTTAAACTTTTATTTTTGTTGACAGAGGCATATAGCATACACATACATCAGAGCAATCAAAACAAATTTGGTACATGTATAGACGAATACCAGGGCATATAAACAACAGTAGGACAACAGTAGTTGAGTAACGAAATATCACGGAGCACCAAGTTCTCAAACAGTTAATGGAGAGGGCAGGGAGGACTCATCCACCGAGGAGGTGTCCTTTAAGCTATTCAAGTAGCTGTTGAAGGCCGACCATATATTTTGGGGATGAGAGCGGGCCAGGAGCGTACCCAGGACCTCTTCCTTGCAATTTCGGGACCAGGTGAGTACATTTAACCATTTCTGGAATGAAGGGGGGGTGGGACTCTTCCAGTTCTGCAAGACACATTTCTTGGCTTCTACACAACTCACGTTCAGGAACTTAACAATGTCCTTCGCCCCCTAGGCTCCCACACCCCAAACAGAACCCCCATCGGGTCAGGATCAACAACAGAATCAGTGATTACAGACAATGGGCCTCGTTACGACCCAGGTGTTAACCATGGTGCTATTAGCGCCATGGTTGATGCCTGCACCTTACCGATTCCGCCATGGTGAATGGCGGAATTACCACCCCATTCCAAGGTTGGTGGAGCGGTAATTCCCCACTCACCATTGGCCCTTCCCCATTTTTGCCCCCATAGGGCTCAATGGAAATGCGGAAGGCGGTAATTACGGTACCGCAAATTGCGGTACCGTAATTACCTCCAAGGTCCCTTTGCGGGTCCCGTCCTTAACGGCTGGTTAAACCAGCCGTTAAGGGAGGACCCGCAAAGGGGCCTCGGAATTGGGCAGTAAGGGATTACCGGCACCAGTGCCCTTACCGGTACCAGTAATCCCTTACCACCCGGGTCGTAATGAGGCCCAATGTCTATATGATCTTACTCCAGAATGTGGCTAGTTCCGGGCAATCCCAAAACATGTGTAAATGACCACCATCCTCCACGCCGCAGTGAGAGCAGAGCCGAGGGTCAGAGCGCGTAAACCTGGAGATTCTATGCGGAGTGTAATACAGCCTGTTTAGCAATTTATATTGTATGGTGCAGTAGCGGAAATTTAGGGACACCCTGTTGGTATGAGAGCACATGCTCTCCCACTGTTGATCAGTGAGTTCCACTCCAGCTCGGATGCCCAGTCGTCCCGGGCCTTGGATGACTTGGGGGGCAGTAGCCAGTAAGAGTTTGTATAGTGAAGAAACCACCCCACGGGCGCCACCTGATGTAGGCAATCCCAGGGGAGTCCTGGTGTTAATTGGGGAAGTCAGGCCATGCATTTCGGAAAGCAGCGCAGTCTGTAGAACTGCAGGAGTTCCATAACGGATCCCGAGTGACCTGGCCTCCACGTCTGCGGTGTTATAAATTGCCCCTCTGGAAAGAAATCAGTGAGGGCGCGGTATCCCAGGGCCTCCCAGTGTCTCGCCAGGGCGGTGCCATGTGTGGGTTCCAACCGGGGAAAGTTCCAGGCGGGGAGCCACTTGTAGTACGGGCATTGTTTAGCACAAGTTTTGAACATCTGGCCTCAGGCTTGCACCGTGGTCTGGACCGGGTCAATGGGCCAATCCGGTTCATACTGCCAGTTTAGAATCAAGGACATTACGTTGGTGCCTGCTGCTGCCAGAGCCTCCAATTTGACGTGAGGACGGGGTACCGGTAAGATGCGAACTGTGCCTGTGATGCAGTCCAATATCGTAGCATGTCCGGGGCGGTGAAGCTCCCTCTATCGTAGGGCAGTGACATGTCTGACCACTTTTTATGCACCGCTCCACAGTCTGACATAAGAATTGAGTGAACAACTTGTGCAGGTTTGTGAAGTATCTCTTACCCGGCCAGACGGGGACATTACTGAATATGTATAGCAACTTGGGGAGTAAAATCATCTTTACCAGCGAGAGTCTTCCGGCTAGTGATATGTGCCAGCGCATATTTTGGCCTCGGCCTGCTCTGCCACAGCCCGGTAGTTGTCTGCTAGTAGCAAATCTTTGGTCAGGGACACCTGGACTCCCAAGTACCTGATCCCATCCGGGGACCAACGGAGCGGATACTCAGTGGTGGGTTGTAGTGTGGAGCTAGTCAGGGGGAAGATCTCAGATTTAGTATAGTTTATAGTAAACCCAGAGTATGTACCTATACGGGTGATATCGCATAAGATTGGGTCTAGATGAACAGCTGGGTCTCTTATGAAGAGTAACACATTGTCTGCGTAGAGCGAGATAATCTCAGGGGAGTCTTTCAGCCGTATCCCTTTGCGTGCGTGCCGCCCCCTGACGTAGTCGGCCATTGGCTCTATTGCCAAGGCGAACAGGATCGGGGAAAACGGGCATCCCTGTCGGGTGCCTCTAAAGAGAGGGAACAGACCGGACGTCTGGGAGTTAACTCGAACCCTGGCCACCGGGGAAGTGTACAGCAACTTAATATATGCGATCATATTAGGTCCTATACTCAAAGTTTCCAACACCAACCAAATATACTTCCAAGACACCATGTCAAACGCCTTCTGGGCATCCAGTGTGACCACAACTGCACTCGCACCTTGGACAATGCGCGACATGACATTAAGCAGCCTTCTAATGTTATGGGATGTTGATCTCCCAGGTACAATGCCTGACTGGTCGTCGTGGACCATGTATGACATGACCGGGAGGAAGCGGTTGGCAAACACTTTGGCGAAGATTTTGGTGTCCAAATTCATTATCAAGAGGGGCCTGTATGATCCGCACTCATCAGTGGGTTTACCGGGTTTGAGTAAGACCGTAATGACGGCCTCACGCAGTGTTGGGGGAAGGGTGCCTAGCCGGAGTGACTCGTTCCAAACTTCAAGTAGTTTGGGGGCCAGAATGGCCACGTGCTCCTGATAGAACTCTGCTGTCAGCCCGTTGGGGCCAGGTGCTTTTTCTTTGGGGAATTTGGATATAGCCTCGACTATTTCGTCCAACAGGATGGGGGAGTCAGTTGGTCTCTGGTTGAGGGGGAGACGATAGTCACAGGGAGCTGCTCGAGGAGGTCACGCATATGGGACTCTCTGTGCTAGGGGGGTTGAGAATACAGTTCTGAGTAGAAGTCCGTGAAGACTTCCAAGATTTGCTGGTCAGACCACTGTTCCGATCCCAGGCTGTCCTTGACGCAAGTGATCTGGGCTTGGCCCCACTCACCCCTAGCCAATGCAGCCAGTGTCCTGCCGGGTCTATCCCCCTCTCCATATTTACGAGCTGCCTGTGGACGGCTGAAGTATTGAACTTCCCTGGTGGCCTGTTCATTAAAGAATTGGAGTTCTTTTCTGATCTGGGAGAGGGTGGCAGGGTCAATGGATGTAGGATGAGCACTCTCTAGTTCGCGTAATTTGGCTTCCGAGCGGGCAAGGGCTGCTCTTATGGCTCTGAGAACTCCCACCTCCCTTGATATGGACATTCCCCTGATGAAGACTTTGAAAGCCTCCCAACGGACCCCCATGGAGGTGGACTGGGGTGTATTAAGCTCAAAATAGGACTGGATGTCGGAAAGAATGTCAGCCTTAAATACTATATCCTGTAGGGCCAGGGACTTGCAACGCCATGTGTTAATGGTAGGGGCAGACACCCCTAATTCTAGGGATATCCGGATCGGTGAATGGTCTGATAGGGTGCTTGCCAATATTTGAGTTTCCACCACCCTCCCCAGTAGTGTACTAGACAGAAGGAACATGTCAATTCTGGAGGAGCTGTCATGCACAGAGGGGTAGTGGGAGTATTCACACGTCTGTGGATGCAGTGCCCACCATGCGTCTCGAATGTCAAGTGTTGTGCTGTGTGCCAGGAGTCTGCGCGCCGCGCTGGAAAGCGGTCTGGGGGCTGTGCCTGTTCTGTCCAGTGTGATGTCTAATATAAAATTCATGTCCCCCCCCCAGATGATCTGCACCCCCACATAGCCCAGTAATATGGATGCCACCTGGTCGACAAAGTCGGGAGAGTCCACATTAGGGCCATAAGTATTAACTAGTAAGTATTCCCTGTTAGCTATTGCGCAATGTAGAATAATATATCTTCCCTCTGGGTCTATATAGCTCTTGTGGAGTACAAACTTAAGTGACCTATGGATCATTGTCAATACCCCTCTGGCACGGGTCGAATAAGAGGTGGAGTATCTATGGGGCCTCATGATGGTGCCATGCACCTGGTCAGAGGGCCCTTAGAGTGTGTGTCCTGCAAAAGTAATATTTTACAACCATGTCTATTGGCGTGGGCCATGATTTTGCAGGCCTTGGTGTAGTTACTTAAACCCCGGACATTCCAGGACATCACTGTTGTAGGCATTTCAGGAGACTAGGGAACATCCCACAACTGTTGTCGAAACTTACATGGAGAGTGAAGAAAGCCCCCGAGGGGGTGCCCCGATGTCGTGCGTATTGCCAAGCTGCCCCCATCTTTTACAATACCATTACCCCAATCCCCAACAATACCACCCCCCACCCTCACTGCCTATCCCCAACTTTCAGTGGAAATCCCCCCACCCCGGATGCAGGTGCCACAAACTAAACTGACACTCACTGAGAAGTAGAGGTCGGAGGGCAAAATCCAACAGAGATATGCCCCTTCCAGGGCCCAACTGGGGCCAACAAGCAGTAACATCCAACAAAACATAAGCATTGCAATTGCAGTGAGGTGCGCTGTTGCTATGTGGGCGGCTACTTGAACGTTATGTAAGACAGCGTGGGCCGTCAGAGATGGGTTTCTGCGGAAGATGGAGCCTGTGTAGGGCCCCAAAGCCAGTAAGCTATCAGAAGCACGGTGAGACTGAAGAGGTATCCAAAGCCAGAGACCAGCTCCACTCCCCCAGAGGGAGAAGGGGATCAATGACCACAGCGCCAGAGTCGGGCCATGGCCCGGATGTATGTCGAGGGGGCCTAGTTTGCATGGTTAGTAGTAGATTATTGCCATTGTCACATTTAAGTAAAGGATTACTAGCCAGGATGAGCCACGTCGGGCTGAGTCACATTCAGTTAGTCATCGTTGGCACGGTCACCTGCCGGATTATGAAGTGGTATGTGTGCCTCGATGAATTTCACCGCTTCGTCCGGGACAGTGAAGAAGTACAGTTTGCCGTTGTGAGTAATTTTGAGACGTGCCGGAAACAATATGGCCTACGGGACATTACGTTCTCTAAGCAGTTTCTTAACCCCAAGGAATTGGCTCCTTTCCTGCTGCACCGCAATTGAAAAGTCTGTGAAAATCCTGATGGTGAGGGACTCGAGGCGTAGGTCTCCCTTTTCACGCGACAGATGGAGGATAAGGTCTCTGTCCCGGTAGTTGAGAATCCTGGCGATGATGGGCCTTGGGATGTCCCCCGGCTTGGGGCGCGGTGATAAGGCTCTGTGTGCACGTTCAACAGTAAAGTACGGTGAGAGAGCCGGATTACCTACTGTGTGCACGTTCAACAGTAAAGTACGGTGAGAGAGCCGGATTACCTAGTAGATCATTGAGGAAGGCCTCAACAACGTCCTCCATGCGTCCCTTAAGAGCGTTCTCAGGGACCCCAATTATGCGTAGGTTATTTCTACGAGAGCGCGATTCGAGGTTGTCGCACTTAGCTTTCACACTCTTCATGTCGCGCGACGAGGAGGCAACAGTGTTCTGTAGCACATGGATCTCATCTTCATTCGTGGATATCCTGCTTTCAGCTTCAGTAATTCTGGTACCTGCCTGATTCACTCGGGTTTTTAGGGAGGCAACATTAGTGTTAATGCCGTCTAATTTCTCGTGGAAGGAGGCAAAATTCTTGTCCATGGACTCCATGAGTGTAGTCAGATCGGGGGTCCTCGCCCCAGAGGGAGTATCACTTTCAGTGTCCTCCTGCAGGGAGGATGTGTGCCCCGCCTCCGCCTTCGGAACAGACTTGGTAAATTTATCCATGGCTCCCCTCCCAAAGGCCCCCTTGGATCTATTTGGCATTACTGACACAGACTCGGAGATGGTGGAGGCCCACCAGAGCAGTCAATGAAGAAGAATGGGCAGCCAAGGAACTAAGATGGCGGAGAACCACAGGCGCCACCCCGGTGGCAGTCGGGAGGCTAGACTCTAGGAACAGCAGAGACGAGGGGGGCGCAGCTAGGTAGCAAGTGTTGGGCCAGCCGTGCAGCTAAGCAGGAGAGGGCGCCAACCAACAGTAACAAGTAGTAGCTATGGCGTGAGGATTCTCTACTACATATGGTTGGGAGATGCTGTATGGACCAGCTCGCTAGGGTTCACCTCTCCAGGAGCCCACCAGCCAGCGCGGTAGAAGAATGGGCGCTCCTCGCGCAGTATATGTGAAGGCCAACAGGGTCCTCAGGGCATGCAGCAAAAAGGTGGAGGAGACCTGATAGCGTTGAGATAGCACAGAGGGATGCAGAGTCATTTAATGCTGAATTTAGCAAGTGAGGGCATGCATCTCCAATGAGGCAGGTGGGTATACAGTCTCCAGTGGGTACCACTCTATGATGTTGAAAGAACGTGCCCTGTCAGGGTAAATCTATTGAGAAAGTTGTGTGGAGGCTACTGGCATGCAAGGTCACACAAAACAGTCACAGGCCCCCGCTCCTCACCTGACCCGCAGTTGTTCCCCTGCAGGCTTGTTGCGCTATGCAGTATGGATGAAGGTGGGCCCAGTCTCAGAAGTGGAGGGACTAGGAGTGTGTCCCCTCTTGGGCCCGAGACAGCGGTCCAACCCCCAGAGCCGCCCGCAGCAGCCAGAGTGGATCTTGAGCACGGGGCCGGGATCGCCGCAGCCACGGCCACTCCAGGCTGGAGGACCCGGAAGGCGGGGGTCAGGGGTGCCCCGTTCAAGGGGCAGAGCGGCCCCAGATGCCACGGCTGCAGCAGGGGGCAAAGTGCGGGGGCGGCCAGACTCCAGTCCGCGGCCCGCAACGCCCACAGACGAAGGGGGGCCCAGCCCCAGGAACAGACGTTATGTTATGTTAATTGAACTTGGTAAAGCGCACGTACACCCAAAGGCATCTTGGCGCTGGCTACTGCAGGGGAATCAAAACCAGTGCGGTAATAACACCAAGGAGAGAAGCGGCTAAAACAGGGTAGTTTTAAGCAGCCGGCGAAAAGTGAGGTGGTCTTCAGTGGCACGGAGGGCCATAGGCAGCTCATTCCAGGCTCTAGCAGCCGCCACCGAGAAGGTACGGCCTCCCATACGAGACAAACGATAGCGGGGGGCACTGAGAAGGCACGCAGATTGGGAGCGCAGCAGACAAGCAGGTGTATAGTGAGTAAACTTTGCTTGGAGATACTCAGCGCCCTAGCCATAGAAGGCACGATGCACCAGGCACATAGATTTAAACAAAATCCGACTGGCTACTGGAAGCCAGTGTAGCTTCTTGAGCAACGGGGAGATGTGGGATCCAAAGGGGGGGCGGAGTACAGAACGGGCGGCAGCATTATGTAGCAATTGAGGCCTTTGGGTCAGGTAGCGCGGCTGGGTCAGATAGAGAGAGTTACAATAATCAAGGGTGCTGAGAACCAGGGCTGCCACTACCAGAGCCTGGCATTCAGCAGGAATAAAGGGCAAGACTTTCCGCAAAATGCGAAGTTTGAAATGACCAGCACTACATACAGAAGCGACCTGATTGTCGAGAGACAGAGAGGCAGAGATTTTAACACCTAGATTGCAGACCGATTGAACCGGAAGCGGGAGAGGGCCCAGGCTCGATGGCCAGAAATGCGAGGTCCAAAAAAGAAAGGGGGAAGAAGTACCCACCACCAGGACCTCGGTCTTACTGCCATTCAGTTTTAGCCAATTAGTCATCATCCAATGGCCTGGGTCCTCCAAACAGTTCCTGAGACGGGCGGCGGTCTCAGCTTGAGTAAGATCAAGGCGAACGAGGATCTGTGTGTCGTCCGCGTAAGAATAATAGCGGAAACCATGTGAGCAGAAGCAGAATAGGAGAGAGTGCTGAGCCCTGAGGGACACCACAGACAAGTGTAGCCAGCTTATATTGAAAAGGGGGAAGAGAAATAGACTGAGAGCGGTCAGACAAGAACGAAGTGAACCAATCAAGGAACTGGCCAGAAAGACCGGCGTTGGAAAGACGAGAGAGTAAGATGGAGTGGTCGACGGTGTCGAAAGCAGCCGACAGATCCAAAAGTAGGACTGCTCCGACACCACCCTTGTCCACCAAACATACCAGGTCATCAAGTACCGAGTTCAAGACGGATTCCGTACCCCTCCCCGGGCAAAAACCAGACTGTAAGGGGTTGAAGAAATTAGAAGACTCAAGAAAGTTAGAAAGAAGAGGAGACACCAAAGCCTCCATCAATTTCATAAGAAAAGGGAGCAGTGAAATAGGACGATAGTTGGACAGTACATCAGGATCGAGGGACGGCTTCTTAAGAAGAGGGACAACCAGGGCGTGTTTAAGGGAGGGAGGAATGAACATGTGGAGAAGGAGATATTAACAGCAGTGGTGATATGCTCAATGATGTTAGCAGATATCTCCTTTAAAAGAATAAGAGGTATGGCATCATTAGGAGATACAGACTTTAATCCAGAGATGGCTGACAGTACATCAGAATTAGCGAACTGTGGAAACGAAGACCAGGAGGCAGTAGGAGAAGGGGAAGGAATAGCCTTTGTAGGAGCTGAAAGTGACAGCAGACCATCCTTTATGTGGTCACGGATAGTAGAGATATTTTCGAGAAAGAAATCGGAAAGAGAATCATACAGACCTTGTGAAGGAGGAACCAAGGCCTTACCATTCTCAGGCGAGGAAAGGGATTCGACAAGATCAAAGAGAGCTTTAGGTTTATTGAGAGCAGATTGAACTTTGAAGATGGAGTGTGTCTCTGCCGGGTCCAGGCTCCGGTCCGCCCCCCGGGGCCGCGCACCACCCAAGAGGCAGGCACCATGGAGGGCCGAGGTCACAGCGCTCAGGCCGAGACCCGAGTGGAGAACTCAGCAGATGGGGCCAGCGGGCGCACAGTAAGCAGCTTCAGCGGACACCGCCACCGCAGGCAGTCAGGCGCAGGAGACCAGGCGCCAGAAGGGCCTGGAGTGCCCGAGGGACTGGTCCGCCGCCACAGGTGCTGTAGTTCGATCCCAGGATTCCGGATTCGGCTCACATTCACATTGAGTGAGCAGGAAGGTACAAGCTACTAATCCTTCATTTTTCAGAGCATAATGATGCTTTGATCCGCAGATGTGGTCGGATTCTTGTCGATCCCACACAGAGCTTGGGAGCTAGGCAGCCATCTTGGGCTGCTCAGCAGCGCCACCTCTGCAAAAGTAAATTTTAAACATGTGATGACTATTGACATTTTTCTTGCAAATCCGGTTTTTCTGTTCCCTCTGAATTACCACATTGGTTTGTAGCCAGAGTTAGTTTCTTGTAGACAGCAATTTGTTTAAACACAGATGCACTGAAATTGACATAGGCCCATAGAGCCAGGGCCTTTTTGACTCAATGATCCTTGACATTTTATAGCCAAAAAGTAAAGCGTTTCCCGTGTAGCTGAAGAAAAGCTTCTTTTGATTTCTTCAGATCTGAACAACAGCCTGTCATTCAAGGGTACTGCTCTTGCCTGCTGAAGCACAATGTGAATGTGGATAAGCATGGCAAGCTCTCATTAATAAAAGTATTGTGATAAGTAACAGATGAAAAAGAGCATCACAGCGGCATCATTTTAAAATGTAAATATTCCTTTTTTCAATGGGAACTTTGGGCTTGCAGCAAAGCAGCGCTGCTTTTTCACTCCCCTTCTTTTGTACATGTAAGAACACACTGGCATGCGTTCTCAGTGTTCCCCCTTGTTCCATCCTGCCCAATATGTGCTTGGCAAGATGGTGCAGCCATCTTTTTGTCATTGCAAAACACAATTTTGGTGTGAGGCAATGGTGCTCACGGGATCCAGCACAGTCAGTTTGCTGCTTCTGCTGAAGTGCAGCTTGGTTATGGAAGGGAGTACAGCTGTGTTGGTTCAAATCGCTTCATTCTGGGAAGTAGTCTTGATGCTGCATTTTTATGTTTTTGAAGATTCCTTATTAGTTACTCTGAGAGTCCAAGATAGAGGATGTTGTCATACTCGAGCTTGGATAGTATTAGAGTAATGATGGCCATGGCCCTGGTAGTGAACGTTAAGTTAGGTAAGATGTGGCATAGAATGAACAGGCTGGAGAAACAGCTTCTGATGATGGGTCTAATTTGAGGAACAAGAGTGAGGGTATTGTCCATTGCGGTTCCATACTGTGGTCGAAGGAAATGGGTAAAGGCCCAACTTTGCAGGGCCAACGGATAGCGGTGGAGTTAAAACCTGCACGATTAGCATCAGTTGTATTTTGCTAGGGTTGAGATTAGTCTGTTTGGTGTCATCTACACGTCCATCTGTGCAAGCAGTTTTTAATGTCTGGAGCCTTTGGTAATGGGGCCTTCCGTAATGGGTGGTTCACAAATGAACTGCAAATGGTGCAGCTGGTGCAATTGCACGTGATTCTAGGCCTGCAGTGGGGCAACCACAATTACAGACAAAGAAAGATGCATATGAGCGGCTTAATATCCCTGTTAGTTTGAAAATGCTAACACTAGCCAATTTTTGTAAGGTTGGTGTAACCTTTGAGTCCAATACTGCACACTTGTTTCAAAGGTCGGAGTTAATCAGTGCAGGCATACCATGCAAAAGCCCCTTTGCGGGGAATTATAAAGTACATGTCTTTATTTATTTTATCAAAAGCCCCACCTTTTTTGTTGGACATTTTAAATATCTCCTGCCCCAAAACAAAGTGTAAATTAATCAGTAACAATTGATAGGCTGTGATAGGGACTTAATGATAATAATGATTTGTCATGCAAGTATTCTTTTCCCAAGTTCATAATACCTTTTCAGTTGTATATAAACACATTACTTAAAAAACAAAATCACCTTTGGTTAGTTTTCAACATGGCACAGAGAATGGTACCATAAGAATTTCATTCAACACTGACTCTACCCCTCCCAAAAATTATTTGGAGAGAAGTCACATGCATCTCGGTGAAAAGAAAAAAAATCTCCTTTGGCAGCCAGAAAGGTGTGACACACTCAATGTTTCTTTTTGTGTGTGGTGTGTTTTCGGTGGTGTGCGGAATGGCTGTTATCATAACACAGCTTTCGACCTACACACTGGTATTACTGAGTGAATTTAAAGAACGGTGCCTTTGTTTTCATGTTAAACAAAACATGCAAGACACGATGGCCCTCATTACGACCCTGGCGGAAAGTGACTGACCGGACCGCCACAGCGTAAATAGCGTTTCCGCCATTGCACGATGGAGCAAAGTGCGGCCCATTCCGACCCATCGGGCACGAGCACCACGGCATGGCGGAAGTGCAAAGTCTGCGATGGCGGAAATGACCCCAAAACGGCCCACACCGCCGCCGTACGGCGCCCTAGGTGCAATACCGCCACCCATCACAGCGGACACCGCAGTGAGCGCCAACTGGAAAGTACGGTGACCGTAAATATACGGAAACGGAAGTAAAAACATGGGCCCGGAACGGGAAACATCCCGCCGTACACCTATAAAACCACAAAATCCACACAACCACTAAAAACACTACCCTGAGACACACCCCAACCCGTCATCCACCCTAGCGAAACCAAGAAAAATGGGAAAAGTAGCGAAGAAAGCGTGCGACCGCAAGCGGCAGGTCCACTTCTCCCGTGAGGAACTCACCGTGCTAACAGAGACCCTCCAGGAGAATGCTGCCGTCATCTTCTCCACGCAAATGACCAGGACGGCACTTGCGAACAAGAAGGCCATATGGGCTCTGGTGGCACAGCGGGTAAGTGCGGTGGGGACCGCACCCCGCAACCCACAGCAATGCAGAAAGCGATGGGACGACCTGCGGATACGCGTCCGCAGCATACTTTCTGCCAACCGCAACATTGCCACAGCCACCGGGGGAGGTCCTGAATCACCCATCAAGTTGACCCCCTGGGAAGAAATCTGTGCCTCCACCATCGGAATGGAGAGCATAGAGGGAGTCGGAGGGATGGAGAAAGGAGTGCAGACATCCGAAGATTCAGGTAGGTGGGCCAAATAAAACAATGCTAAATCCACAATGTCCAATCATGTGAAGTACCATGTGTCCACATAGTGCAACAGAAACACATGTCCAGGAGAACGTCCACACACATCGGCCTGATAGCGCACTTTAAAACTCACAATAAATACATAAATAATTAAAAAACCCTAAAACACCCACTACACGTGCAGCAGGCACACCCTAACTGCAGGCTGCCAAACAACTGCACCCTCACTCCACACACAAATGAAAGCACCTCCAAGGCCCCGACCCAAATCACCCTCAGGTACCACCCCAATGCATGTGATACAATGCCATTCCAATACCCACAGACCCATTAATAACCCTCGCCCTCCTTTACTCCACCACAGGGTCCGATCCAAACGACGAGCATCAGGACACCCCTACCAGCACACCTGCAAAGAGGGCCAAGACCAACGGCCAAAGACCCTCCACCTCAGCTGCACGCATCAAGACACGGCAGCAGCACAAATCAGGTGGCAGCACAGAGGAGGGAACATCAACAGGCACCCCAGCAGCCAGCATGCCCACAACACCACCACCACAGGTCCCCCCAACGGATGCCACAGAAGGCACTGCCTCTGGTGGCAGCAGCACCATAGGTGACACCCCATTGATGGCAGCATGCTCCGACACAGAAGACGGGGATGTCGAAGTCAGATCCATCCATGACCTGTCCCAATCCCCCTGTCTGTCCCATCCCGTACAACATGAGGATACCACGCAGGGGCACCCACAAGACGACGACTGGCCATCCCCCACAAGCCCTGTGGCAAGGCAACATGAGGTCAACAGCCCCTCTGTGACACCCCCGCAAATGGCCATGGCCCAGCAGAGGCAACAGTCCCTCGACCAGTTAATCGTGCAACAGCAGCAACTGGCCACGCTCCTCAAGGACCATGCCGATGAATGTGGGGGCACTAAGGCAGACATAGAAACATCAACTGAGACACTTAGGGCAGAAATGGAGAGAAGTACAGAGACACTAAGGGCACAAATGGAGAGTAGCACCGAGAGCCTGAGGGGGGAACTGCATGCGACGTCCAAAGACGTATGTGCCGAACTTGCCGCAGTGCGCCGTGTGCTCACTGAGCTCTCACAAACACTTAGGGACATGCATGGACGTGAGCAGGCAGAGACATCATCCGTTGCAAGTTCCGTCCAGGGCAGCCCCCAACGTAGATCTGGGAGGAACCTGCGCTCCACAGGCAGGGGTGCCCCTGATACCCGCAGAGGGGGCTTGCAATAGCGACAGCCCACTGACAATGAGCATCTTTGGACACTGGTGTTCGGGGGGAGGTAGGAGGGTGGAGGGGGTGTGTTGGGCTCACTTGGGTGGCGGGTCGATAGGGTGTTCAACATGATATCACATATGCCATAAACAGTGCACAATCAACCAATGAGATGTGTGGACAATGATCTTTGTGTACTAGGCCATCATAGGCGTACAGTCCATATTGTGCATGTACCAGACACACACAGTGCCACGAGTCCCGTGTCCATGTATCAGCCACCAGGCGTGAGTGCTAGAAGCATGCATCAATGAGATGCTGACGAATGTCACGGCCCTCCGGTGCCTCGCAGACTCCTTGAGGTGCTGCCACATCCCCACCCTCATCATGACCATCTTCAGGTGCTTGCAGTTCTGCGTCAGGGGGCATGGGCACATTTCTACGTACGCACATGTTGTGGAGCATGACACATGCCATGACCATCATTGCAACCTTCTCATGGCGGTACAGGAGTGCCCCGCCAGACCTGCTGAGGCAGCGGAAACGAGTCTTCAGTAGGCCGAATGCCTGTTCAATGACTACACGGGTACGTGAGTGGGCATGGTTGTAGTCCTCCTCATGCTGGTCCCGTGGGTTCCGGACTGGTGTGAGGAGCCATCTCTTCAGTGGATACCCAGCATCACCTGTATGTGGACGATAAACGTATGATGTGGAATGCCATTGCTACGTACGCACCCCCCCCCCCTTCCTGCCAGGTCATTGCCGAATCACATACCCCACATTATCATGCATGTAATGAGACTCACCGAGTAGCCAGGATCTGTTCCCTGCGTGTCGCTCCATGTAGCGTGGTATTGTAGAGTTCCTCAAGACCATAGAATCATGGGTTGATCCAGGGAATCGGGCACAACAATGTGTAATGATCCTGTTGGAGTCACACACCATTTGTACATTCAGGGAATGAAATTGTTTTCGGTTGCGGTACTGGGCCTCCATGGCATGTGGGACGACCAATTCCACATGGGTGCAGTCGATGGCACCAATGCAACCCGGTATGCCGGCAAGTGCATGGAATCCCACTTTTGTGTTGGTAATTTCCTGCTCCGAGCGTGGTAGAGAGATGTAGTCGTCTGCGTGCTGCAGGAGGGCATCGAGCACTTGCAATAGTGTCCGTGAGAACAGTGGCTGAGAAATGCCATGCAACTGTCCGACTGTGTGCTGGTAGGTGCCTGTGGCCAGGAAGTGGAGTACAGACACCACCTTCAGTAGGGGTGTGATGGCGGTTGGGCTATCTATCATGCTGACAAGGTCAGCCTGTGTCATGTCCACAATGGCGGCTATGGTGTCCCGGTCCAAACGGTAGAGGGTGTGGATCTGCTCAGCAGTGAGGTTGAACGGATGTGCTCGGAGGCGTGGGATTGCGGGCTGCCTGCGTGGTGGTAGTGGCTGTGCTGGCGGCCCTTGCTGGCCCTGCCTTGGCCTCCTCCTCCTCCTGCGTCCCCTCCGTGCGGCCGGTTGTAGTTGGTGTTCGTCTTCTTCTTGGAGTTGGAGTACTTGCAGTGCTATCAGGTCCCCCAGGGCCAACATCGCGAGTCCTGCCGGTAGCATTTCGGAGTGGGTGTGGTTGTGGGAGGAGACTGGGTGTGCAATTTATGTGTTTTCAGGCTGTATGGCCTCCACCTGTGGTGATTCATTCCACCTGTGCAAGCTGCTCTCCCCTTTGGCCGAGCACGTCCCGCACACAACGCTGCAATTCGAGGAATGGCATCTTGCTATTGCAATCATGTATTTGTACCCGATGGCCGTGTAACATTTGTTGATATGTACATTCGGCTATGGTCCCATTGTTTCACATACAATCTTTGCAGTCGCGAACAGACTTGTGATGGGTCAGTGGAACGTAGTACTCGAGTAACGGTGGGCCCTCATGCATCACTGTACCGAGTTGCACTGACGGGCGGGGCGTCCCATTTGTGGGTGAAGGCAGTTGCCATTTTCACACACAGCCGCACTAGATGGATTAATTTGTGATTTCAAACGGCCACAGATGCCTTTTCGACGTGATGTTGCAAATGAGGAATTCGAAGGGCGGCGCTTTCGGTTTTCAGCTAGCGGCGAGGAGATGCCCACAGGTCTGACTGCAAATATAACGTTCTATTGTTCAATGTCCTTGAGACAGGGGCCATGGCGAGGATGCAATGATTGATATGAATAGTTTGGGATGCGCAATAGCGACGTGGGCGATGAGGCCGGACGTTCCCAAATACATGTTACTTCACAACACTGGAATTACGGGCTGGGGCACTGTGGATTTTGCAGGCTGCATAACGCACAGACTCAATGGATATTTCTAATGTTATGTGAGTAAATATTCAGGAGTTTTTATACCGGGATGAGGGAATGATGAATGGATGCATGGGCAGATGATTTGATACAGAGTTTGCCATGTACAGGGCTTCTTGGAATCTATCCGCCTCCCCTGCGCTATGTGATGCAGGGCTGCCATAGTGGGACCATCGTCTATCTGGCCTTGTTGAGCCCTCCCTGTCTCGACGCGCCTTCAGACACTTGTGTCCATGCACGTTAACATTCCCATCTGATGGATTCTGTTTTGACAGACGCATGCACAGGTACACTCGTTTGTGATGGTGTTTACACCTCGATATAGATGGTTATGAGTCGCAAGTGGTTTTGGGGTGGTGATGATCCTTTGGAGTGGGCTAGCATGCATATGGCTGTGGATTTAGTGTGATCATTGAAGTGAGTTGTTCGAATGTAGTTCTGATGGCCATTCTGTTCTTTTTCTTTTCTTTTGGTTGACAGGTATCTCCTCCCCTTTTGCCACTGCCATCTGTATGCCACTCCTGCAGATGGCTTTTACTCCCGACACCTGCTGCTTCGTGTTAATCAGTGGAGCAGCATTACGATCTTATGGGACGATCGCCAATGGGCCACATGCCCTTACGCAGTACTAGTGGCTCGGAGCAACATTTCGGCCTTTCAGCTGGACTAGTGCCTCCCCATTGGGACGGCCCTGCGGTTCTGTGCACTTCCATGTTGCCTTTTCGTACGTGAATGTGGCTCTGTGTACCATGATGGAACAGGGCGTCACACAAGTAGTAGCTGGTCATTTCTTGCGGATGCAGCCCACAATGGTGAAATGTGTTTTGGAGTTCACGGCCTAATGGCTGTATGGGCTTGGTGATTTTGTTGTGCATTAAATTTCTATTCTGATATGGGCCGTGTAGCGTTCTTCTTTGCGAGTGATGTGGCATATTCCTATTTGGGGAGCGATGTATTGTGAGGAGATCTGCATTGGGTTCCAGCTTCGGAGTTTAGTTGCGTGGTACTGTGCTGGGCGCGTTTGCCTACGAAGCCCAGTGAGGTCAGGGATGGGGGCTGCCAATATGACTGTTTGAATGTTGTCATGCTCAGGGGCGGGGGATTGGGTTTTGTGTAACAGATGCCGGTCAGCCAGGTGGACTGGTGGAATGATGTGATTTTCGGAATATTGCTGGTCACAGGTGCCTGTGTTTGCGTGCGTTTCTGGGGGGGGGACTGTGGTCATGTCCATTGGAATGGCTTCTGTATTCGTGCCATCTGTGCCCTGCAGCTCCCATTGGCCCCTCTTGTGAATCTTTTGTTCGTTGGCATGCATGGGTGACTTGTACATTTCACTGGTTGCATTGTGACTTCATTGCACCTACGGGGAGTTGTACTTTGTGGGCAGGGAGCGGTGTACAGGCACTCAGTGGGGCCGTTTACGGTTTATTCGCAATGCCGTACTTCTCACCATGGCGGAATGGTACTTTCCGCCATGCTTGATGGTGTTAGGTACATGTCCGCTAGGGTCGGAATTCGCGTACCCTTGCGCCATGGTGGTATTTACGGTTTGGCATGCCGCGCGCGCGCGTACTTGGTGCAGTTAGCGTTGGCGTTCACTACGGTGTCGCTAATGGCTTCGTACTTTGCGGTGACGGGTCATAGTCGCACCGAGCGCTATTCGATGGCGGTATTGCATTTCCGCCATCGTTTTTCGATTTCCGCCAGGGTCGTAATGAGGGCCGATGTGTTGTTTTCACTTTACAAAGCAGGTTGCAAGTTGCAAATGCACCAAGGGTCTCTGAAAATGTGCCCACGTAAATCCCACACTCATTGAACGTAAGCGAGAACCTAATTTACAAATTGGACACGATAGATGCTCCTTCCTATCCTATCTAACAGATGAGGTCACCCTATCTGGTGATCAAAGCATAACAAGAAGTTAGTACTGGGACAGACTATGGAAGCAGACATTAAAAGAAGAAAAAAAACAGGAAACAGGCATTCTCAATACATCCTCCAAGACTTGGGAACCTCATACCTATTAACATCCGACTTCCTCAATCCCTCGTGCAATTCAGAAAACAAAACAAAGACCCTCCTTTTCAAGGTGCGCCTTCTCACACCCTGTCAGATATGTCTCCCTGACCCAGTCAGCCCGGTATTCAAGTGTCGACCGCCCTCTACGTTAGTCACATGACTGTTCTATCCCCTCACTCCCTGGCAGCTCTTTAATATGTACCACAATAACTTTAAATGCTAACTATCCCCTGCTACCCTAAATGGAATGCCGATATGTGCATACCATGTTGTAAGGTGCTTTCCCCATGTGACCATCTAATGAATGCGTATAACCCATAGCAATATGCAACACTTCCTGAAGCAATATTCAAGTTCGGTTTAATAAATACCCCCAAATAACTATGTGTATTGTTTAAAGCGTGAACCTGAGAGCAGCGGAGTGCTGTGCAGAGAGGGACGTATAGCACTAGTGAGGATTGAGTTCTATTGGCTGGTTTTGCAGTGGCACAGATCCTCAGGTAACTTTGTAGCGTGCTGGCCTCTGGACTTCAGTCCGGGTTGTCCCTTTTATGTGAACTTTGCTGCGGTTCCCTGAACCCGTTGTGTACAGAAGCCGCATCCCTGTAGTGATGAAGCCGGCAGTGGTGATTACCTCTACAATGCTGCCAGTATTGCACCGCGTGGCTGAACACAGTCCTGTTGTTAAACTGAGTGACTTCCCTGTGGTCTACACAGAGCCACCATTGCAATCTTCTTGCTTCACTGCTTGGCAGCTCAATGAGCGCATGGCACCTCTGGGTCAGCTGGTAAGAGCACTGTTTGGTGAGGTCACAGCGACTGCAGGGTTCTAGTAGTGTAGTTATCTGTTCAATGTTAGATTACACCACCTCACTACCCTCCAGACCTACTTCACTTTTTTGTATATAGGGTTACAGATTAACTGTTCTACTTTGCCTTCTGGCTGCTGGACTATTTCAGAACTCTTTGACAGATTGTATTATCAGAATGTGTCTCATGAATTTCCCCAAATACGTGTTTACCGAACAACCTTTTAAGCATGTACCTATTCTGTATATATTGTGTTTGCATGTTTGGCGGTATCCTTTGTTTAAGGCTGTGTTTTTTCAGGGTGTAGAAGGCTTGTAATAAGTAGTTTATTGCAATCTCAATCAAACACTTGCATCTAGGGCCTGAGACCCACACCTCAAACAGAGATTTAAGTGAGGGAGTCAGAGTTCCTGTATAGCACATATCGTGTGAGAGGTTTACTGGTGGAGTGGCTGTTGCACATCAAAAAGGCATGTGGTAGGATATGGAGAGGTCCTCTAGCAAAGTGGTGTACCTATGACCAGCAACATATCTCCACCCTAAATGTTCTACCTGAGCTGGTCGATAATCCACGATTCCATCTTTGAAATTGAGGTGGAAATGTGACAGCAAGATTTGCTGTGGTGGACAATTTCAGTTGCTATCTTTTTGGTTTGTTGGAAATCAAAGATGAGGAATCAAGCTGTTCAGCCAGTTACGGGAGGCTTCAGCTTCTGTTCGAGTCCTTTGCCATATGAATAGGATGTCATTGATGCATTGCTTCCTGTCCTCACATTTAAGAGTGACCTATGCTGGAGTGAGGCTGAAGTGCGGCGGTACTGGACACATACCTTGAGTCATCATTTTATATGTGCATCACACCCAAACACCACAAAACAAACATTTTACTCAGCATACCGTGCGTAACATGGACATTTGTGATATTAACCAACATGCATTGTACCCTTTGCTGTTAGATGATATCCTGCTTTTCCATGAGACATGTCCCACATATATATTTATTTTTTCCCCATCACTGATATTTCTAAAAGCAAGCTAACAGCACCTGTCTGCTTTCTCTACGGTTAGATGCTAGACAAAAACAATACTGCCCATGTGCACAGTGTTGCCTTACTGGAAATGACAGAATAGCTACTTCTCTGCAGTTCAGGCACTCATGCCATCCCTAACATGGATCCTTACACATAATGAAGTACTGTGCTGTACATAAGCTCATCTGTGCTTGCCAATCATATATTATCAGGAACAACCACAGAATGTATCATGAGTACTATAAAGCCCTGTAGCACCACTATCCTCAGTAGACATGAGCAAATGGTAGAAGCCATACAGAAGAGCGCACACGCATACTTTAAAGTGATAATGGTGGCACTCTAGAGGTCCCAATTATGGAGCAAAGGTAATAGGTGGCAGTACATGGCAAGGGGCATGGTAAGGCCCCAGGTAGACACAGCGAGACTATCATGTTTCATGATTAATTTATATACATCCTGACATCCAGGCTGGCTGAATTATATACTATAGTGTCTGAAACCTGTACGCTTCCTAAGTCCATAAAAGATGCAGTGAAAATGTTTTGCTAAAATCAGTAAAGTGCTTGCATGGTAGCACATAATATAGGACATTACCTTTGTTGAATGTGATCTCTAATATCCCTAGAAAGGTACTAGCCCAGAGATGGTCATATCTGCATTCTTCACTGATTAATGAAGACCAGTCAGGGTCTGTTCCTGCCCACATTCCAGAGATAAATCTTCATAGGGTCTGCACGCAGTCCAAGAATAAACAGACCAGAGAAGGTACAACACCAAAAAAGGGATTTGACTGTACATTCGAATGATCTATTCCACTTCATTGAGTCACTAGCAATTCGCCTTGGTTCCTGGGGTTGCCCAAACTCCTTTATACTACTCCTTTAGCTACGGTTAAGACTTGGTTAGTTATCTCAGATGGGCAGTTCGCAACAGGAGTGTTGTGTTGCCACTCCTATTTGCTCTAGTGAAGGAGCCTCTTTCCACCCAGTTAGGTGCAAGGTGCCATGCCAGGGCATAATTAGCTCAGGCAAGTAGCATGCGTGGCATTATATGCCAAATGACATACCCTTGTTCCTGAAAGACCCAGTCTGCTCAATACCTAGCATTGATATAGAGTTATGGCCTCAGCTAAGTGGTTGACATTTGGTTCAGGAGCTTGATCATTTGCTGGTTTTGCCACACCTATGGTTATCTTGATGTTCACATACTTGGACGTTCATATCTATCATCACTTCAGTCCAATTAGAAAATAATCTCATTCAGACACGTGCTGAGATAAGAGTCTTTTCTGATGTCCACTTACAATTCCCTTTATCTACTTTGGTGAGGTTAGTGCTCAGAAAAAGACAATTTTACAGAAGTAAAGACCTATGGCCTATGTCCCAGTCAATGTTTTAGGATACGATAAGATATCATGTATAAGCATTGATAAGCTCCTGGTTAGGTTAAACTGGCGAGCCAGGTGTAGGGCCATCCTTAGAAGGTGTAGTGGGCTCTGTATTTTCATACTTACTTTCAGGATGCCCAGTTGCAATATGTCCCACAATTGTTTGCTCCACCCAACTCTCTGGAGTGTAGTGTTCTGGGGGTGGGTGCATAGCTGTTGTGTATGCTGAGTCTGTGCTTGGATCCTAAAAGCGAGGGCATACCTATGTTGTACCTAGTGATGCTGGATTGAAGATTTGGTAGAGAGCATATAGAAAGCTGGAGCTAGGGCATTTTAACACCAAACAAGGCCCAATCTGGTCCTTCCCCACTTCTCGCAGGCAGCTAATGAGGTAAACCTCTCCCATGGATGGAGGCAGATTGCATAAAATGTAAGGACATATTCATGGTCAGAGTGTGGTCACATTTTAAAGAAATTAAATTGTGATATAGTTTTATTAGGGCAGTAGGGCAGATCCGGCCCATGTCCCCAAGAAGAGCCTAAGACATCCACTAGGTTCCAGATTTTATTGGGCTTGGAAAATAACTGAATTTGGTGACATCCATATATTGGACTATCTGTTCAGCTAAATCCCCCTTCTGCATAAAGATGAGCAAAGCAGGAGGTGATCTTGAGAATTAACTGCCCGGCTGAGACTGGTTATAACCCTCTTTAAATCTTTAAACGGTATCCTAGAACACCAGGTTTAAGCAGTTGAAATGCATCTTCCTACAAAATACCTTTATGATCCCGGCACAAATACATTAATTGATGCCACCAAATCTTACATTTGCCCCATATGTCGCTTTGTGGGGCCAGATTCATACACATCATGTGGTTATTACTCTGTTAAAGAAGGATTCACCTTCTGTGGTGTTGGATCTCAAAAAACGGAATGGCAGACCCAATATTCAGACCACTGATATATACTTACTAGGCATAACCCCAAAGTCCTTGACCTGAAATGGGCGTCCATATACTCCCACTGTACCAGAATGGATTACAGAAAGGCACTTTTAAGTAATCATAGTACACAATGGCCCTCATTACGACCCTGGCGGAAATCGAAAAACGATGGCGGAAATGCAATACCGCCATCGAATAGCGCTCGGTGCGATTATGACCCGTCACCGTAAAGTACGATGCCATTAGCGACACCGTAGTGAACGCCAACGCTAACTGCACCAAGTACGCGCACGCGCGCCATGCGAAACCGTAATTACCACCATGGCGCAACGGTACGCGAATTCTGACCCTAGCGGACATTTACCTAACGCCATCAAGCATGGCGGAAAGTACCATTCCGCCATGGTGAGAAGTACGGCATCGCGAACCAACCGTAAATGGCCCTACTGAGTGCCTGTACACCACTCCCTGCCCACATTGCACAACTCCTCGTAGGTGCAATGAAGTCACACAATGCAACCAGTGAAATGTACAAGTCACCCATGCATGCCAACGAACAAATTAATGTAGGGGCTCCAAGTGCCTTGTGAGTGGCCATCCATATTTGCCATGTCACCATTGCCGTACTGATGCAGCACAGGCATGTGAAGGTTCAAGTACAGCAACATGAACTGAAATATGAGACAAACAAAAACAGGCCCCCCATCGCTTGACACCAGTGTAAGGCAACATTCAAAGCAGTATCCTGAGTGAGACTGCACCAGCCCTGTACTCCTGCCAGTAAACAAACCAACCATCAGCATAAGCATGTACCACACAAGTTGGCAGAGTGACTGAGCAGCCAGGCTCATCTCAAGAGGGGCCAATGGGAGCTGCAGGGCACAGATGGCACGAATACAGAAGCTATTCCAATGGACATGACCTCAGTCTCCCTCCAAGAAACGCACGCAAACACAGGCACCTGTGACCAGCCATATTCTGATAATCACATCATTCCACCAATCCACCTGGCTGACCGGCATCTGTTACACAAAAGCTAATCCCCCGCCCCTGAGCATGACATCATTAAAACAGTCATAATGGCAGCCCCTATCCCTGACCTCACTGGGCTTCGTAGGCAAACGCGCCCAGTACAGTACCACGCAACTATACTCAGAAGCCGGAACCCAATGCAGATCTTCTCACAATACATCGCCCCACAAATAGGAATATGCTACATTACTTGCAAAGAAGAACGCTACACGGTTAATATCAGAATAGAAATTTAATGCACAACAAAATCACCAAGCCCATACAGCTATTAGGTCATGAACTCCAAAATATATTTCATTATTGTGGGCTGCATCCGCAATAAATGACTAGCTTCTTCTTGTGTGACGCCCTGTACCTTCATGGTACACAGGGGCTACATTCACGTTCAAAAAGGCAACATGGAAGCGCCTAGAACCGCAGGGCCGTCCCATTAGGTAGGCACTAGTCCAGCTGAAAGGTCGATATGTTGCTCCTAGCCACTAGTACTGCGTAAGGGCATGTGGCCCATTGGCGATCGTCCCATAAGATCGTAATGGTGCTCCACTGATTAACACGAAGCAGCAGGTGTCGGGAGTAAAAGCCATCTGCAGGAGTGGCATACAGATGGCAGCGGCAAAAGGGGAGGAGATACCTGTCACCCAAATGAAATGAATAAGATTAGTATGGGCATCGGAACTTCATTTGATTTACTCACTTCAATGATCACACTAAATCCACAGCCATATGCATGCTAGCCCACTCAAAAGGATTATTCCCACCCAAAAATCACTTGCGAATCATAACTATATAAATCTTGGTGAAAACACTATTACAAACGAGTGTTTGTGTGCATGCGTCTGTTAAAACAGAATCCATTAGATGGGATTAGTAACGTGCATAGACACAAGTGTTTGAATGCGCGTCGAGACAGGGAAGGTTCAACAAGGGCAGATAGACGATGGTCCCACTATGGCAGCCCTGCATCACATAGCGCAGGGGAAGTGGATAGATTCCAAAAAGCCATGTACATGGCAAACTCTCCATTAAATCATCTGTCCATGCATCCATACATCATTCCCTCATCCCGGTATGAAAACGCCTGATTATTTACTCACATAACATGTGAAATTTCCATTGAGTCTGTGCGCAATGCAGTCTGCAAAATCCACTGTGCTCCAGCCTGGAATTCCAGTGTTGTGAAGTAACATGTATTTGGGAACGTCCGGCCTTATCGTCCACTACGCTATTGCGCATCCCATACTATTCATATCAATCATTGCATTCTCGCCATGGCCCCTGTCCGAAGGACATTAAACAATAGAACTTTATATCTGCAGTCAGACCTGTGGGCGTCTCCTCGCCGCTAGCTGAAAACCGAAAGCGCTGTCCTTCGAATTCCTCATTTGCAACATCACGTCGAAAAGGCATCTGTGACCGCTCGAAATCACAAATTCATCCATGTAGTGCGGCAGTGTGTGAAAATGGCAACTGGCTTCACTCACAAATGGGATGCCCCGCCCGTCGGTGAACCTCGGTACAGTGCTGCATGAGGGTCCACCGTTAATCGAGTACTACATTCCACTGACCCTTCACAAGTTTGTTCGCGACTGCAAAGATAGTATGTGAAACAATGGGACCATAGCAGAATGAACATATAAACCAATATTTCACTGCCATCGGGATTAAATACATGATTGTAATAGCAAGATGCCATGCGTCAAATTGCAGCGTTGTGTGCGGGACGTGCTCGCCCAAAGGGGATTACAGCTTGCACAGGTGGAATGAATCACCACAGGTGGAGGCTATACTGCCTGAAAACACATAAATTGCACACCCAACCCCCTCCCACAACCACACCCACTCCAAAATGCTACCGGCAGGACTAGCGATGTTGGCCCTGGGGGACCTGATAGCACTGCAAGTACTCCAACTTCAAGAAGAAGACGAACACCAACTACTACAACAACCGGCCGCACAGAGGAGACGCAGGAGGAGGAGGAGGGCAAGGCAGGGCCAGCAAGGCCCACCAGCACAGCCACTACCACCACGCAGGCAGCCCGCAATCCCACGCCTCCGAGCTCATCCGTTCAACCTCACTGATGAGCAGATCCACACCCTCTACCGTTTGGACCGGGACACCATAACCGCCATTGTGGACATGACACACGCTGACCTTGTCAGCATGATAGATAGCCCAACCGCCATCCCACCCCTACTGAAGGTGGTGTCTGTACTACACTTCCTGGCCACAGGCACCTACCAGCACACAGTCGGACAGTTGCATGGCATTTCACAGCCACTGTTGTCACGGACACTATTGCAAGTGCTCGATGCCCTCCTGAAGCACGCAGACGACTACATCTCTCTACCACGCTCGGAGCAGGAAATTACGAACACAAAAGTGGGATTCCATGCACTTGCCGGCATACCGGGTTGCATTGGTGCCATCGACTGCACCCATGTGGAATTGGTTGTCCCACATGCCATGGAGGCCCAGTACCGCAACCGAAAACAATATCATTCTCTTAATGTACAAATGGTGTGTGACTCCAACAGGATCATTACAGATTTCCTGGATCAACCCATGATTCTATGGTCTTGAGGAACTCTACAATACCACGCTACATGGAACGACATGCAGGGAACAGATCCTGGCTACTCGGTGAGTCTCATTTCATGCATGATAATGTGGGGTATGTGATGCGGCAATGACCTGGCAGGAATGGGGGGGGATGCGTACGTAGCAATGTCATTCCACAAACATCCTTTATTGTCCACATACAGGTGATGCCGGGTATCCACTGAAGAGATGGCTCCTTACACCACTCCGGAACCCACAGAACCAGCATGAGGAGGACTACAACCATGCCCACTCACGTACCCGTGTAGTCATAGAACAGGCATTCGGCCTACTGAAGGGTCGTTTCCGCTGCCTCAGCAGGTCTGGCGGGGCACTCCTGTACCGCCATGAGAAGGTTGCAAAGATGGTCATGGCATGTGTCATGCTACACAACATGTGCGTGCGTAGAAATGTGCCCATGCCCCCTGACGCAGAACTGCAAGCACCTGAAGATGGTCATGATGAGGGTGGGGATGTGGCAGCACCTCAAGGAGTCCGCGAGGCACAGGAGGGCCGTGAAATTCGTCAGATCATCATAGATTCATGCTTCTAGCACTCATGCCTGGTGGCTGATACATGGACACGGGACTTGTGGCACTGTGTGTGTCTGGAACATGCACAATATGGACTGTACGCCTATAAAGGCCTCGTACACAAAGATCAATGTCCACACATCTCATTGGATGATTGTGAAATGTTTATAGCATATGTGAAATTATGTTACACACCCCATCGACCCGCCACCCAAGTAAGCCCAACACACCCCCTCCACCCTCCTACCTCCCCCCCGAACACCAGTGTCCAAAGATGCTCATTGTCAGTGGGCAGACGCTATTGCAAGCCCCCTCTCCGGGTATCAGGGGCACCCCTGCCTGTGGAGCGCAGGTTCCTCCCAGATGTACGTTGGGGGCTGCCCTGGACGGAACTTGCAACGGATGATGTCTCTGCCTGCTCACGTCCATGCATGTCCCTAAGGGTTTGTGAGAGCTCAGTGAGCACACGGCGCACAGCGGCAAGTTCAGCACATACGTCTTTGGACGTCGCATGCAGTTCCCCCCTCAGGCTCTCGGTGCTTCTCTCCATTTGTACCCTCAGGCTCTCGGTGCTTCTCTCCATTTGTGCCCTTAGTGTCTCTGTACTTCTCTCAATTTCTGCCCTAAGTGTCTCAGTAGATGTTTCTATGGCTGCCTTAGTACCCCCACATTCATCAGCATGCTCCTTGAGGAGCGTGGCCAGTTGCTGCTGTTGCACGATCACCTGGTCGAGGGACTGTTGCCTCTGCTGGGCCATGCCCATTTGCGGTGGTGTCACAGAGGGGCTGATCACCTCATGTTGCCTTGCCACAGGGCTTGTGGGGGATGGCCAGTCGTCGTCTTGTGGGTGCCCCTGCGTGGTATCCTCATGGTGTATGGGATGGAACAAACAGGGGGATTGAGACAGGTCATGGATGGATCCTACATCGACAGCACCGTTTTCTGTGTCGGAGCATGCTGCCATTAATGCAGTGTCACCTATGGTGCTGCTGCCACCAGAAGCAGTGCCTTCTGTGGCATCCATTGGGGGGACCTGTGGTGGTGCTGTTGTGGGCATGCTGGCTGCTGGGGTGCCTGTTGAAGTACCCTCCTGTGTGCTGCCACTTGATTTGTGCTGCTGCCGTGTCTTGATCCGTGCAGCTGAGGTGGAGGGTCTTTGGCCGTTGGTCTTGGCCCTCTTTGCAGGTGTGCTGGTAGGGGTGTCCTGGAGCTCGTCGTTTGAATCGGACCCTGTGGTGGAGTAAAGGAGGGCGAGCGTTATTAATGGGTCTGTGGAAATTGGAATGGCAATGTATCACATGCATTGGGGTGGTACCTGAGGGTGAATTGGGTCAGGGCCTTGGAGGTGGTTTCATTTTTGTGTGGATTGAGGATGCAGTTGTTTTGCAGCCTGCAGTTAGGGTGTGCATGCTGCACGTGTAGAGGGTGTTTTTAGGATTTTTAATTATTTATGTATTTATTGTGACTTTTAAAGTGCGCTATCAGGCCAATGTATGTGGACGTTGTCCTGGACATGTGTTTCTGTTGCACTATGTGGACACATGGTACTTCACATGATTGGACATTGTGGATTTAGCATTGTTTTATTTGGCCCACCTACCTGATTCTTCGGATGTCTGCACTCCTTTCTCCATCCCTCCGACTCCCTCTATACTCTCCATTCCAATGGTGGAGGCACAGATTTCTTCCCAGGGGGTCAACTTGATGGGTGATTCCGATCCTCCCCCGGTAGCTGTGGCAATGTTACGGTTGGCTGATAGTATGCTCCGTACGCGTATCCGCAAGTCGTCCCATCGCTTTCTGCATTGCTGTGGGTTGCGGGGTGCGGTCCCCACTGCACTTACCCGCTGTGCCACCAGGGCCCATATGGCCTTCTTGTTCGCAAGTGCCGTCCTGGTCATTTGCGTCGAGAAGCCGACGGCAGCATTCTCCTGGAGGGTCTCTGTGAGCACGGTGAGTTCCTCATGGGAGAAGTGGACCTGCCGCTTGCGGTCGCACGCTTTTTTCGCTACTTTTCCCATTTTTGTTGTTTTCACTAGGGTGGATTTCGGGTTGGGAAGTGTCTCAGGGTAGGATTTTTAATGGTTGTGTGGGAATTCTGATTTTATAGGTGTACGGCGTGCTGTTTCCCGTTCCGGGACCATGTTTTTACTTCCGTTTCCGTATATTTACGGTCACCGTATTTTCCGATTGCCGCTCATTACGGTGACCGCTATGATGGGTGGCGGAATTGCACCTAGGGCGCCGTACAACGGCGGTGAGGGGCGTTTTGGGGACATTTCCGCCATCGCGGACTTTGCACTTCCGCCATGGCGTAGTGCTCGTGCCCGATGGGTCAGAATTAGCCGCACTTTACTCCGTCGTGCAATGGCGGAAACGCTATTTACGCTATGGCGGTCAGGTCAGTTACTTTCCGCCAGGGTCGTAATGAGGGCCAATGTCTTATATAAAGGCATACGTGTGTCTGGTGACCAGGTGAGCCCAGAGGAATGGGGATCTCACCTGCTCTTCCCTCCAAACACATCCCTTTGAGTGGCCATGGTGGCTAGGCCCCCTGGTTTAGCATCAATGAACATAAAATAAATTAAAGGCAAACACGATGGTGAGGCATGAGGGTATTCTGCTGTTGGCATTTTGCAATGATATTCTGATGCAAAACTCCCAAATGCAGTAACTGACTACTGTCACTAGTCTTTATGAATGTACGTTAATTGATTGTAATGTGCTTTCCTTAATGTACTTTGACCTTTTTTGATACTGTGCTGCTGTGTTTTATTATTCAGGATGCATTGTTTGAATATGAGAGTTTACAAAACCTCAATAAAAACACTTTAAAGAAAGTGTATAGGTTACCTCACATGCTTCATACGTAAGCCATTGGTCTGGAGATGATGGGACCCTCCACATTAAAAAAGAAAGCAGCCTTCTTAGCTGGAACAATACTTCTCCATCAGTGCTCCATCAGTGCCCTACTTTTTTTAAACGAAAATAAATGTGAATTGTTGGGGCTTATGATGGCCTACAAATGGTCTAAAATTAAAATATAATAATAATAATAATAATAATAATAATAATAATAATAATAATAATAATAATAATTAATAATAATAATAATAATAATATTAACAATAAAAATAATAATAAGTTAACATGTGTGCAACATATTATTTGACATCATAAAGAATGAACAAAGACATACTGCTTAAAGATGTAGGAGCAGCGTTGGTATCTGGGATCAGACCTCTTCACCAGTGCCTACATTGGTTCTATTAGTTTGTTTTTAATGGGAAGTGACCGTGGACGTCATTTAGGGGTCCCCAGTGGTTGCGCCTACGACCCCTCAGGTCTTTCTTGCTACCCCTAAAGAAAAATGATTACTACACTTTATTTTTCATTTTTGTTAAATTAAATTGAGGCTACTGGGCTGTGGACAGCAGCACGTGAGTCTTTGTTTCTGGAGTGCCTGGTTTTGTGATAGTTATAGCTGTTAAAATAGCTCAGTGGGTTGAGCGCTCAATGTTGCAATATGTGTGTGTGTGTGTGATGTGCAGGTTGCAGGTTTGATTCCCGGCAAAATCAGCCTTTCATCTTGCTGAGGTTGATAAATGAGTACCAACACGGGTTGGGTGATATTGTTTATATATTTGTTCTATACGAAGCGCTTAAGCGTAAGGCCATATAATAACACATCATTATCGTTTGGCCTTGGACGTCTGCTTGCATTCACAGTAATTTGGTAATATGGGCCTATACGCACTGATATTAATGATATATGGTGATCCATTCTTGTATAAATGTATATCACTTCACAGTGATACTGTAACCATATTTTGTAGTGTACTTAGAAACAATGCTATGTGATGCCACTTCCTGTTTTGCCAAGGGGTGAAAGATCGTGTTCCATCGCTTCCCGTGATGTCACTTTGGGGTGGGGTCAAATTACATCACTTCCTGTAATGTCATCAGAAGTCAAGGGTCGTGTGAGGTTACTTCCACTACCCCTGGCATTTTGGTAGTGACCAGCTGTCAAATGGCTGCAAATATCAAGGTCATTGTTCGAAATTCACAACACAATTGATTGCTTTAGAACTGCGTTTACCTTGGTACTTTGGTAGTCCACACACTCCTCCACCACAGCAACTTACTTTGAATTAAGAATATCTCCAGAAACCTCGAGGACAAATCCTCTTGGCTACGAAAGCCACACAGTCATATTAAACATTAATTCTGTTTCTAGGTGGGTTGAAAAACAAATAATAACTTGGACAGAATAATATTGTAAATTGTATGTAAAGTGCTCATTGGGATAGTTGTACAAAATGCATTTTACATCTGAACCGACAATGTAACACGCATGCATTGTTTGCAGTGGTCCTATTGTTTTAGTGCATGCAATTAGGAATTAAGAATTAATAAAAGGCATTTCATGAAGGACTGGATCACAGAAAGTAACTAATGGGAAACCGTAAACAAACGATTGCCCAGTGAATTGGTCAGTTCAGTGGAGTGAGGATGTCTCTTACACATATCACCATAGAGTGGCCATGGAGGATTGGCGTCTGTGTTGTGTGTGTGTGTGAACCTCTAAATGAAATGATGTAGAGGTACAGAAAAGGCAGAGGCATGAGGGTATTTCGCTGTTTGTATTCTGGTGGGTGCACACCTTACTAAGTTAACTAAAAATAGAACTTTATTTAGCATGTTTAAATTCACATTGATTGCAATATATTGTTCCCAGTTTACTGTGGCAATGTTTCGGCAATGAAATGTGTGTGAGTGCAATTGAAATAATGAATGTTAGGGTTATTGCTATGCCCACGCCCACCTGAAGGTAAGAAATACCCTCATGCCTGGTATGCAGTGAGTTTTAATGTGGATGATATCCGAAATATGCTCCCACTTTAAATGCAAATTCAGGTGGCACACACTTGTAGAGGGGACAGTTAAGCAGTGGCTAGCCACACATTTAGGCAGTGTGTTTGTATTGTAGAAAATTACAGAGGTTGAATAGCATTAAATAAATTCTCATCTGCTGGAGTTTGTGCAAAGAAAGAAATGTAACTTGTGCCTCAGTGATGTTGAGAACATTTTGAGGAAAACAAACACGTTAAGATGTAGATTAATAACAAGCAGAGTAAAAAATTAAAATGCTTTTGGTGAAGAAATGAAAGTTCAGACGCCTGTAGTATATCTGCTGGGGAGGAGAAGATGCGTAGTTCCTAGCCAACAATGGGCTACTGCCAACTTCTCCATATCCCTCCTGAATAAAGGTCCACATTGCTTCTGGAATGCAGCAATGTTTTGTAAGTTTGTCAGACTTGCACAAGAATGGATATTAGTTAGGGAATGTGTTTTGCAAAGCTGCAATGAGAAGGAATACTACTTCAGGAAAGTTTACGGAAAAAGAAAATAAAGTCACTATCTGATGGAGAAGTCTGTTTATAAAAACATTTGATGTATATGTAATGAAATAACTTTGGTCTGCAGGGGTATATGGGTAAAGAGTGGTTAAGCCACTTACTCAGCACTCACACTTCTACAAACCAATAATTACCATATCAAACCAAGATCCCAATCATAAAGGTAAAATAGACGCAGTTAAGCAATATACCTCCTTTATTTTTTGTGGTAAGGTGACCGGAGCTGAGGCCATATTCTCAAGAGGGGTGAGAATGTGATTCAGTATCAACTAAGACAACAAATGTCACATTTCAAAATAAAGGGTATGTCCAATCAAGGTTCTATAAAGAGATATGTGTGTTTTAAGTAAATACACTTTTTAAAGCACATTGGTGCTTCCCTGTGCTCTCCAGCCTCAAGACCCCACTCTGCCTCCCCCTCCCACTTCCCACCCAATGCCTGAGCCAATTGGTGTTCCAGGTCATGAGACCCAGAACACCATATTTGAAGCCCTCCCCTAGGACAGCTCTGCCTGGGCAGCTGGCTAAGAGCAGGGGCTTGGGGTGCCTTCCTTGGGGCGCTCACCATCCCTGTTTGCCCTGGTGCCCCATTCCTGCCAAGTCATGCCCGTACAGTCTACAACTACCACCAGGTATGAGACCACATCATCACTGTAATACTGCACTTGCATTTTGCTGCTGTTTGTTCCTCCACATTGCTTTTCCTCCCACAGTGCTCAGTGTCTGGTTTGCCCTTTGAATTTTGCTGTTGTTTGTTCTGCCACATTGCATTTCCTTTTCACAGGACTTCTGGTTGAGTTCGCATTCATGAGTCTCTGTGTTGTTTGTTCTACTACAGTGCACTTTTTTTCAACAGCTCTTCCCAACCGTACATTGCTATGGGTTTCCACGGCCTTACTTGCTCTTCCTCCCTGTTTTGGGGCTTCCCATCTGAATTTGCTGCTGCTCCCCCCTGCCATGCTTGCCTTCTTCCTTTGAGGTCAAGGATGCTGGCTTCCCAACTGTATTTGCCACTGTTTCCACTGCCATACTTACTCTTCCTTCCCAGCATCCAGGGTGTGGGTTTCTCCACAAACTCTTTTCCAACCAGGTGTCAGTCTCTCTTCAATGCAATGTCAAGCACGCCATCACAACGAAACATAACCATATCCACATGGGCACAGTTTACCCACCTGATTACCTCTCAATAAACATTACTAGATTACACACACACAACACACTCTTCTCCTCATCCAATGGATTACAGCTGAGACCCATGCAAATGTGGACCAGGCGTTCACATAATCTGATCCTTCTGACTATTCCACTCACCTGGCAATTGTCACTGCACCCATTCTCTCACCTGATAACTATGGGTTGCTACTAGGGACCTAGCCAACATGGCCACCTTTGTGCTGACAATAATACACACATGCATTTTTGATATCCTTCTTCACCTCTTGCATCTGACCACGGTCTGCTGAAGGGCGTTCAACCCCAACACCATCGGTAATAGTAATTAAATAGAAAATAATATAGAAATCCCACCCCTGTGGAAAGAACACAGAATATGCAATAGATAGAAAGATGTAGCACTTTGGTTAATGCAACAGGGGTGAAAGGCAATTCAATAACTACAGTGGTCTTAGGGTATGTCTTTGATGAAAAGGAGGACAAGTGACCTAACCAGTCTCGAGGGCCTAAAATGGACCAAGCAAACAGTTATGGATCAATAGTAATTTCCTAGTGGTTCTACAGTGTCGAATTCAGCTTTGAGCAGTAGTGCCAGTGAATCAAACTAAGATTGCATATGGCAGATCATGTTGGCCCAAGCAGCAATCAGCCATCGAGTCGATTCAAATGCGGTCGCTCAGAGCAGTTTGAGGCTGCCGTCCGGCGATGCATTTCGGAGTGCTCAGGTTATGTTTGAGGTTGAGCCAGTTTGAGACATTTGGCAACCACTGGGAAGGGTCAATGTGTGACTCTACAGAGGATAGAATCAAGGGATGATGATGGTTAAAAGCAGTGAGCCTGTTACTCCAATGTGCAGTTTGATGAAGTGACGGTTCGTGGTCGAGCTGGGTCTAGTCATTCAATAACAGCTGGCTTGAGTCGATGAGTGACACTCCAGCAGTTCGAGTCAATTCCAGTGATGAGCAGTTGATTCAAGCTGAGCAGGTGATGGGCTCGGCGAGGACATGGGGGAAGTGTCATGCCGGTTCAAATTTTCAAGCACAGTGGATAAAATGTTTGCTTGAGTGCCATAGGGGGTGAAACTGGCCCGAAAACATTTTGACTGGTTTGATACATTAAAAAACAGAGATCCTGGTTGGCTTGGCTCTCAGGAAGCTATCGGTCCCACTCTGGGGTCTCCGAGAAAAAGTCAGTCCTTGTTCTCAGGCTCCCAAGCAATGGAGGCAGGCCCACATGTTCAGGACTCCTTCACCACAATGAGGTCCTGTGCGGCTGGAAGATAGGCAGATGTTGTTCCAGCAGCAGGTCACCCCCAATGGGCCCTGGGGATGTTTAGGGGACAGAGCTCCGATCTGCGTTGGACACTCTGTCTTCACCTCACTGGGGAAAGGGTTTTGGAAAGTCATCTTTCCCAACAGAGGTTCTATGGATTCTTCCTTCAGTGTTTGTTCCAAAGTGAATCTAAAAAGGATTGGGAGACCCCTTCTTTTAAAGGGAAAAGTTTACAGGTGATTGGACAAAAGTTAGCCTGCTTTAAGAGTCCAATCTCTGCCCTTTGAACAAGTGGGCATTGTCTTCTGAGACCACATCAAAAGTGCTTTGATAAAGGAAGTGGAGTGAACAGTATGTAAGAGAGGTAAAGAAAGAAAACGAGGTGGTGGAACGTAGCTCCATCTGTTCCGAGGTCCCTCTGCCTACACTATCCCTGCCCCCTTCCCTTGTCAACAGAAGGAAAATAGGATTTTATATAGCAATACTTTATTCAGCTATGAGCCATCAAAGTACAGCAGCAAAAAGCGAAATAAGCAATATTAAATGATCACTGCATCACATCAACATTCAAACAGTATTCAAGCATTAAAGAATAAATATAAATATGTGTATGAAACAATATTTAAAGACAATAGTCAAGCGTAATGGTATTGATACAAATTAATTCATAATCCTATAGTCAAAGGACAATTTCTATGATTACTGATAATTCTACACCAGAGATCATAAACACTAACAAAGTGAGTAAGTGCAGACATAACTACACATAATAAAAGACCACATCAGAAGAGGTTGCTAGGTACAGACCTGCCTCGGGAAGACAGGGGGCATGGTATAGCGCACTGCCCTCCTTATTTTGAAGTTGAAGGCTGTTTAAAGAAAGCCCGCTAAAACGGCAGATGTGTCTTTGTAATCACATGCTTTGAGAGGTCAAAAGGCTTCATACATAAATCTAATCCCATACTTGTTGAGCTGAGGACTAATCCATGTGTTCCTTTGATTAAAGTGCGAACGAATATAAAATGGATAACCGTTTCTGTTACAGTGCCACAAAACAGGCGAACGTAGAGCTAACCTTCAGCCCAATTCCATGTAAAAGCTGTAAGTGGGGGCAGAACATCTAGATGAAATCGAGTTAGCAGAGCGCAGTGTTCCATCTTCTCAGTCTATATAAGACACGGTTCGAAACCCCTGCAGTGTTTCATGTTCAGATATAAGCAGGGGCTTGGGCCTATATTCCTATGGTTTAATAAAGTAGGCAAGGGGCCAGTCCTGAATGCTCCTTTTACTATCGGTTTCGTTCTATTAGTATTGCTGGCAGGTGAGATGGCCTAAGCCAAGCTCTGTCACCATATTTTTGATACATTTGAGGCATTTCAAGTAATTAAACTGAAGGTCATTAGTAATAGCCCATAGTAGCCTTTTAGGGAGCAGCAAATCAACACTTGCATTTATATGGTCCCAAAAAAGTGAAGGTTTCAGATATATCTCAAAAACAATCGGGTGAATAGCCACTTCAAATGACAAAGAAATGCATGGGGCTGAGGCTGGACAACTCAGCTCAGCCGAACCCAGCCTATCCGTCATGAAATGGTCCCATACTTATGCACCATACATACAGGCCGAACGTGCCACCGTTTTGTATACTTCCAGGGCAGGAAGAATGGCATTACCCAAAAAATGTTGTGTTAATGAGATAGTTGCCCCAGTCCTTTGTCTCAAAATACAATCGCAACATTTGTGTTGGTCACTCCACTCATCGTTTCTAGAGAGCTGTATACCTAAGGAAAATTGTTGAACGAGTCAACTAAGTGTTCAGCTCAAAACGGAGGTTCAGTCCCTGTCTTACCATTGTTTCTTTCAAGCTTATATTCCTTGCTAAACAGTTGTAAAATTGCAAGCAGCTTTTTCATACTAGAAGTCATTTTGGAAACTAAAGCCATGTCATCAGCATACAGCAGAATATAGCAGAATCCAAAAATGGTTCCCCTTATATATTACGGACCTCACTGTCTAAATGTTTTATCAATTTTTCCAGCTCGTTTATATAATTTAAAAAAAGGTTGCCAATACGCAATGTTAGCACACTCCATTACTATCTGGAAAGAGTTGGGACATTTCCCATTAGGCCAAAACTTGACTCTAATGTTTGTCTCAGAATAAAGTGACTGAAGTGCATTCAATAAATTAGTTGGTACACCCAAATCATTAAAGGCAAATGTCTACAGGTGATTGGACAACAGCAAGCCTACTTCAAGGGGCCAATAACTGTCCTTGGGACAAGAGGACTTTGCCTTTTCACATCACACTCATAGTGCTTTGTGTTAAAGGAAAGGGAGAGGACAGGATAGAAGAGAGTTAAGGAGAGAAATCAAGATGGTGGAACCGTATTCAAGTGGTCTGAGCTCCCTCTGCCTGCACTAACCCCGCCCGCCCCCTTAACTTGTCACTATCATCAAATGCCCTTTTGGTATGCAGCACTCTGATGTAAGGTTAGTTTATTTGTGAAGGGTGTGCTCATTGATTCCTGTTCCCAGGACAGCTTTCTGTTAAGTGGTTGTTCGACTGGATATGATCAAAGAGAGACAGACCCCAAGGCTAGAGTGGTGCTGGAGGTAGCAGAGACAGCCTGGCTGTAGGGAGTACACATAATTCTTCCACACCTGAGCTGGGTTCACAGGGCTGACACATGTGTGATACCAATTTCAAAGGGCTCTAATAATTATGAGAAATTCCATCCACCATACTCTAACTCAGGTATGACTTATATTTAATGTGCCACCAGGACCTTAATACACATCATTAGGGGGATTCGGAGCAGGGGTGCATATCTTAAGTGCAGCCCCTGTGATGCGGTGACTTGGCTTGCACTGCAGCTGTTAAGAGGGCATCGGAGGACTGAACCGGCTCCGTGCCATCGGTGAGTAGGGGATGCAGCCTTATTCAGCCAGTCACAGGTTTACACTATGCCTTTGGCACAGAGTTTGTGGAGATGGAATTCTGGTCAGCAGACCACCCTCTCTGATAGAGAATCACCTGCATCATTTTATATTTATTAAAAATCAAAAAGCCAGGGATCCTACACCCTTGCCAGGTGGAAAGCCTTTACAGCATATGGTCCAAGCTGACCACTGTGATATACTGTTTTCTGCAGTTTACTTCCCCAAAATGGGTATCGGGCACAAGAGCTTTAGTTGAACAATGTAGACCAGGATCAGGAAATATGTATAATTCTGTCTAATGATGCTCTTTGCAAATTAAAATAAGTTACGGGTGGAAGGTTTCAAATTAATCTTTACCTCTGGCATTGCTCTGGGCAACCATCCAGACCAACGATCTTTGCCTGCCAACCCATTACAAATGGAGAAAGACCATATGCTAATCAGGCTTGGTCCCAACCCAAAAGGGGCAGTCCAACCCGAACTGCTTGGTCACATCCCTTCTGCACGAGATCACAAGCATCCTCAGACAGGTTTCAGCCTTGTTGGGCCTCTTCAGTGAGGAGTAGCTTGGGTCTCTAGGCCCAGCAGGTATGGGACCCATGTCTGGGCATACTCGACCCACACTGGGTGACTATAGCAAAATAAAAAAGGTGACAGATGGAAGGTTTAGAATTAAGCTTAAACTCTGGCATTGTTCTGGGTAACCATCCAGACCATTGTTCTTCGCCTGCCAAGCCATTACAAAAGGGGAAAGACCATATGCAAATCAGTCTTATTCCCACGGCAAATGGGGCAGTCCAGCCCAAACTTCTTGGTCACATCCCTTCTGCATGAGATCACAAGAATCCCCAGACATTTTTCAGCCTTGTTGGGCCTCATCAGCGAGGATTAGCTTGGGTCTCTAGGCCCAGCAGGCATGGGACCCATGTCTGGGCATACCCCTCCCACTCTGGGTGACTATAGCCAAACAAAAAAGGTGATAGGTGGAAGGTTTAGAATTAATCTTAACCTCTGGTATTGTTCAGGGGAAAGGCCATATGTAAATCAGGGTTGGTCCCACCCCAAAAGATGAATTCTAAATTTTCCAGCCATCACCTGTTTGTTTTGCTAATGATGTTCTTCAGCAGTTTGAGTCCCATACTTGAACTGGTCATCTAGCCGGCATTGAACACAGGACATCTTTGAATTCAGACCAAAGATGACATGTTACAGACTCAAACCGCTCCCATTTGCCAATCATGTCCTGCCTGAATATGCACACCAAGTTGAAGTGTCTACTGCATAGTTTATGTTTATTGATGATGTCAGCATGTGACTGAACCAGTTAATTGACTGAGCTAAAAATAAAGTGGCAATGGTGTAGTTTTATTTTGTGAAAGAACATTCAGAAAACACCCATATTCAGATGTGTTATTAATAATGAGCAAGTAAAGGTAAGATCCTTTTCACTTACAAATGAGTCCTTTTTTATTGCACTTTCAGTTAATTCGTTTTACAATCAGATCACATACTTTTACAGATAGTTTTTAAATGCACAATTTTTACCTTATGTATTGGCATTTTACAACTTTTTAATGTTAACATGTTGGTTTAAATCAGGATGATTGGGGGCGGGAACAGCTATTGCTTGAAAAATAATAAAGTTCCAATTTTCAAAAGTATTTATATCAGAGCACACCTTGAGACCTAGGCACAAGGTTACCAATAATTGACAAAAAGGAAGAATTTAGAATACCATTCATTTAATTCTAGGCGTGCTCACGTTGGGCTCTCCGCTGAAGCTGCAGTGAATTATGTTAACAATAGTTTATATCTGAAGCCTCATTACAAATTTCAATTTAAAGCCAGAAGCTCCTTTAGTTCATTTCATACTCCCAAATTTTAATTGGATGGCAAAAAGTCCATCCCTAGATTCAGTGAATTCAAATGTAATTGCTGATGTATTTCGGACTGTGTCCATCTTCGGGGCTTAAGGCACTGATCATAAAGATAGGGGTAGTGGGCAAAGGGAAACACGAGAAAGACCCACATACGTATTACAGGCATTTGAGATGGTAAGGTCCTGGAACCCTAGAAAATGGGTGGCCACGTGCTGTGGAATACAATACATACATGTTCTTACCATCTACATTGCATAATAGTATACCCATAGGATCCAACAACAATTATATACCATTATTCCCTTCCAATTTCTCATACCATTTCTAACATTCGTGAAATCTATCAATCCCTCTCACAGGTAAATCCTACAACATAGCACAAACATGCATTGGCAGAGCCAATAGTTTTGGTGTTCTTTGCATTTTGCATTTATAGGCAGAAGAGTGCAAAGTTTCAAGGGAGGATGCGAGAAGGGATGCAGATATGCAAGAGAATGAGAAGGAAAAGGGAAGAAGCCACTGAGAGGGAGGTACCATTGATGGTGAAAAAGAGGGTGTGAGGATGAAGGTTGTGGAAAAGATAGAGTGACAGCATAAGGTGGGAGTGGGAGACAGAGTGAAAGCACAAGAAAAAAAAAGTGAAAGTGCAAGGAGAACAGAGAGTGAACGCACAAGGAAAAGAGAGAATGAATGCGCAAGGAGAAAGACAATGAACGAGCATGTAGAATCAAAGGGTAGACAACACAGATAGAGTTAGTGACAGTTGAGGAGCGAGAGTGACAGGGTAGAGAGAGTGAGTCTGGCAGAGCACAGAAAGAGAAAGAGAGGGTGTGGCAGTACACATAGAGAAGGAGTGTGACACCACACTGAGAGAGTATACGGTAGAACATAGAGAGTGTGAAAATGCAGAGAGAGTGTCAAAGCACAGAGAGAGAGAGTGTGACAGGGCTGTAAAGACTGGAGGGGGTATCTCTACGTCTGCCCCCTATATGATAGGGTAAAGGCACAGAACAACCCCAGCAAGGCTCTCGATTTGGTAAACGTGGCGAGCAGCCAGGCTTAAGCTTTCAGGAGGTGATGCAGGCAGGTTCTTATGTAAGTGTTTCCCCAAAGCCCCCACATAGGAATGTCCACACACTATGTTAGGTGATGACACAACTTCATTATATAAAATAAGGCTGCTACCACTGCCAAACATACATATAAATGATAACACTTTGTACATGAAATACTTACTCAAATAATGGTAAATATATAAACTCTATGTGGTACCACACACTTCTAGTAAGAAAAGCACAAACTGCAGACAGTTTTAAATGGCAGGTGAATTATTAAATAAGGTGTAACCAGCATAGAATAGGAAAGAAAGGCAGGTTAGTTATGAACAGTGCCAGAATGCTTTCTTTAGACTAGACAAGTAATTCTGAATGAGGATCCCCCCACCTCGTCAACCTGTAATAGAAAAGTTAGTAATGTATGTTGTCATTTACAGCCCAGTCCAATATTGTTCAATAACATTGTGCTTTCTTTAACAGGTTCTACCACCCCAAAGTACCTGAGAGGCCACAGGAGAACAAGATCCAAGACGAAGCTGCGACCTCTGGACGGTTCCTGAGGCCAGACGATGCTCTTCCTCTTCACAGTACCTTTGCTGCCTTGGCAGGTGAAGTGGCAGAGTTCTGCAGCTTTACTCGATGATTCCCTCTGGGGATGGACCTCCTTTGGAAGAAGGAGCCGCTGGGATGCTGAGTCCAAGAATAAAAAGGAACCAACGTCTTTTGGAATGACAGCTGTTTTCCACTTCACGGTTCATTCCTTTGGTCGACGATTTCTCCAACTGTCGAAGTCCTTTGAAGAATAAACTTGATGTGATCTCCTTAAAGTCTTGGTGGATGAAGATAAGACCCCTGGAACCCTTCGATGACTTCTGGTGGTGTCAGGTGCATAGGTCACTTTTGGTGTCGGGTTTCAGAATATTGGTGTTTTCTCACTTTCGGTTCTGCGGTGCTGCAGCTGCAGCAAGGACCTATGGATGGCTTTTGGTGACCTGAACTCGACCACTGGAGTGGACCTCAGACCCTCACCAAGCCTGGATCCTCGGGAAGACTTTAATAGCTCTGGTGGTGGGAAACCCACCGACAGACCTTTTATGGGACCCAACAACTCTTGGCTCTCTCTGGCGGGAAGAAGTGGTCAGTGGTGACTGGAAGGATGTGCTTTCAAATGTGCTTAGGCCGTCTGGATCTTTCGCAGGTCCTGGTTACCAGCAGCACTATGCCAGAGTACCCTCTCTCCTGGGCAGTAGACAGCAACGGCTTCTAGCGGTCATGAAACACACCTGCAGACCCTGGGCGACACCAATTAACTTCTCTGGCTCGATATGTCTGGCACTCCTCTTCTGGACTTCGAAGACCCCTTCTTCAGATTGCAGGCACACAGGACTGGCTCCCAGGATACCTCGATGAAGAGAAACAGTTTTGCATGATGGTCCCTTATAGCTCGGTGAGAGGTCTCCTTTGCAGGTCCTCTCTTGATCAGTCCTTGGGAGACACAACATCTTTCAGATTGTTGAAGAGATGTAGCAGCAGACTTCTCTTCCAGCTGGGCTTCAAGCAGCAGTTTCTTCTTGCTAAACTTTTCGACTTCAGCTACTGAACAAATTGGTAAGTGAGAGGTCCTCAGATATACCTCTCTGTTCCTCATTCACTCTGTTTGAGCCAGGCTCAGTCAACCAATCACAGAGTTGGGAATTTGTGCAGGCATGCAGCCAATCAGGCACACAGGCATTCAGGCCATTCACTCCCTCCAGACACCCATAACAAAAGATGTGGATTGGGGCAAAAACCGAGCCTTTCAGCACACTACACTGCAATCATGTCAGTTTCAGGCAGGACTGCCTTATTCATTATGTCACACACACAGAATCCAGACACCCACAACAGAGAATGTGAGTTCACTTCAGAAGCATTCACACAGGTCCCACCGCTAGGCTGTGCCCACAACACACAACACCTGGGAAGGCTCCAGTCAGTCTGACAGGAGGCAGTCCCAAAGCAATATATGGCATTTCCACCCAACAGCCAGTCAAGGAGAAAGGGAACAACAGAGACATACATGGTGCTTCCACCCAACAGCCATACAGGAGGAAGGGACAGAGTCAGGGCTTCCCATGACTTTGGGAAACAAGGTAAAAGGCAATATAAACCAAGAGGCAACAGGGGCCATCTTGCCTTCTTTCAGGAATCAACTGATTCCCATGGCAGGGCCTGGGTATCCCAAAATGGAGGATACTCAGAGCCACTGTCAAGTCAGCATGTACCTTCCACCAGCCCATACCCTGCTCTGTGGACAACACACAGGTCCCCAAAAAACACCCACATAAGGGGTACAAGGGTGTACCCCCACCCATGGTTCCATAAGGGTAACCCATGGGTGATGTTCACCAAAAGATAAGAATGAAGATCTGCACTGCCAGAGGTCCAGGCGGGACCTCAGTGGCAAGAAACATTAAGAAAACTGACACGGAGAAGTGGTAAAACAGGGACAGGAGGGCTTGCCCCCTCATAAGGCATTTACAGCATCACAAGGGCATAGTGAGAAAGTGTGACAGCACACAGAGAGAGTGTGAGAGCACACAATCAGAAAGTGTGACAACACAGAGAGAGAGATTGTGACAGAGTGTGAAAGATCACGGATAAAGCATGTGAGAGAATGTGACAGTGCACACAGAGAATATTGCAGTATGAGTAGGCAGTGTGTGAGAATGTGACAGCAAAAGGAGAGAGTCTAGGAGAATGTGACAGTGCAGGTATTGAGAATGTTAGAGAGTGACAATGCAAGGAGAGAGTGTATTAGAGTGAGACAGTGCTGAGAGAGAGCGGGAGAGAGCAAGACAGTGCAAGGAGAGAGACAGTGAAAGGAGAGAGACAGTGCAAGGAGAGATGGAGAGAGAGAGAGAGAGAGAGAGAGAGAGAGAGAGAGAGAGAGAGAGGGGGGGAGAGAAGGGAGAGTGGGAGGCAGTGCAAGGAAAGAGAGGTAGAGAAACAGTACAAGGAGATTGATATAAAGTGCAAGTCGAGAGAGAGAAAGTGGAAGCAGAAAGAGAAAGACAGCGGAGCTAGAGAAAGAGTGGAAGCAGAGAGAGAGAGAAAGAATACAAGGACATACCGTAACAGTGCAAAAAGTGTCAGAGAGTGACAGTGAAAGAGAGAGTGAGAGAGTGAAAGTGCAAAGGGAGAGAGTGACAGTACAGGAGAGAGAGAGTGACACTACAAGGTCAGAGATTAAGAGACAGTACAAGGAGATAGGGAGAAACAGTACAAGGAGAGAGGGAGTGAAACAATACAAGGAGAACTAGTGGGAGTGGGTGGCCGTGCAGGGAGAAAAAGTTGAAATGTGTGATTGTGAGGAATTTGACTAGCCGCATGGGGAGAGTGCGCTCGCCTCAGCGTTTTTGATTTTTTAATAATGAAAAGGAATGATGGGGGACCAACCTCTGAAGACTGTGTGAGGCCATTCCACACACAGTGCATCTGCTTCCCGCACAAAACACATAGTCACATGTACTGCGGGAAGAGACAGCCTGCAGGAGCCGTCTTCACCTGTCATATTCAGCTGGAATGTGACAGCGCCGGGTACATCAAAGCATCTCCAGATGGGGGAAGGCACACCTTCCGCCGGCCATGAGCAGCTTAATTTGAATATTAACGTCTCCATGGATCTGCATTTCCTTTTTCCTCCAGCTGGTGGCAGTTCATACTAATGAGAGATAATCGAAGAAGGCCTGAAGGGGCTTGGTTGCCGGAATAGACAACAGGAAAGGTGGGGCTAACACCACTTTGGTATGCAATGTGTCAACTTGAATCTAGTTGCCACCCCTCTGTAAGAAAGGCGGTGAAATGCATGTCTGGGTCCACTATTATTATAGTCAAACCCTGACAGAGCTGACCCCTTTCAGAGGGGAGAGGTATGTGGTTTGGGGGATACAGGAAGTCTGCTCCCAGCACAAACCTCAATGGAACCCTTGCTTTAATCAAGAGTCACAGAGGGCTCAGTAAGCTAGAGAGACACTTTGATCTACAACAGACAGGGAGATGGGTGGGACTTAGGTATATGTTGTCACCCCCGTGTCTGTCCTGTTGCAGAGAACTCTGGTCCTGGCCTCATGCATAACTGAAGATTGTTGGTGGGGACCCAGGATTGGTTCATTTAGGTGGGCTTAGACTGCACCAATCACTGAGGCCCATTTGGCTTTAAAAGAAGGCTTTAATCCTCACTTAGAAGATCATCTGAAGACTTTGAAAGGAGTAAGAGAAAGGACTCATTTGAACCTGAGCTGAAGGTACAGTCTACCTTACATCTTCTGCCAGTCAAGGAAGTCATGGAGTTCCAAGTGGGAAGCAAGATCCCTCTGCTAAACATCTCCCAGGGATCAGGGGGAGATAACCAGACTCAGAGGACCCGTCCAGCAGCTCCAGAACTGGTACCCAGCCAGCACATAGCATGCCCTGCTAGATTCTGCGAGCAAGCTTCCTATTTGGGAAGTGCCAGAGAGTATCTGAACTAAGGACAAGGCTGTTGCCTGCAAACACTCTCCTGAGCTTTGGGCCGTCCGCTTTGAAAGGACACGAGTGCAGCGAAGAAGCTAGGAGTGCCACACAAGCATCATTCAACGTCCATCTTTAAGGACATTTTCAAGACAGTCAAGTCCTCGAACCGCATCCCGCTGTACCGCTCATTGTTGTCACGCCACAGTCAGCAGAGCCTTTAGAGATGCCTCAACCAGCATTCCATATCAGCCAACCAGCACAGAGGCAACGATTCTTGGCTCTGAGACGCTGCGCCGTACTCTATGCAGACGTCCGTCCAGCTTGGCTTGCCAAACTGCTTGCCACCCGATATCCGCTGCTGTCTCCCACCACTAACTCTGTCTCAAGGACTGGAAAGCACCCTGGAACCACCTAAACGCTGTTGAGCACCAAGAACTTCTCCAGCTCCAGGTACATTGTGGTTCTGCCACCCTGGTCCTTATGTGAAGGCCCCTAGAGACAGTTCCGACCCTTTTCCCCCTTGGTGCTGAAACAAATATCTGTGAACAGTAAGACTAATTACTTTCCCAACTAACCTCCTGTCAGTATCCAGAGTGCATCCCTTTCCTTCGTGAAACTGTCTTTCCTCTGTGTTCCTTTACAGGGTGGGTTGTATTTTGAAGTGTGCTAGAACTGTCTGTTGTAGTAATAATAAAGTAGATATTTGTTTATAACCTTGACTGGGCAGTCCCTTTTATCATTGGGTAATAATTGTATTTTTGCTGTGTTGCAACTAACCAACGATCCACGAGCTTGCAGAGATAAGCCCATCGTTCCGTCTACATTACCAAAAATTGGACAAGGGGGTTTTAAAGTTCACTTGTATTCCAATCTGTTCGGATCCCTTCTGGTGTACTAGAGGTGTGGGGTTGATTGATGGTTTAGAAACCGATATTCATCCTTGGACCACTGCTGCCCCAGAAGTTGATTTGCCACAGTGACAGTGCAAGGAGAGGATGTGAAAGAGTGTGACAGAGCATGGAGCATGAGAGTGCAGGTTGAGGGAGAGTCTGAGAGCAAAAGAAGAGAGTCTATTAGACTGAGGTCTTGTTAAAAACAAGCAATGACAAATCCAATAGTGTTGACTTGATGTATTAGATAGGATTCTGCCAGGTACTGAAATCAAATATCCGGAACTCAATGTTCCAGATGTTGTGATTTTATGACTTGGTGGCAAATGCCTATACCATACCTATACAAAAGATCAAACTGTTAGCTTTGCCAAGGCGTTTTTATTTTACTGACAACATGCATATTTGCGCTTTAATTTTACTTACCTTCACATATTGATGCTGCAGATACAACCAGTCAGTCTCACACACAAAACACAGCTTCAAATGTATTCTATCATTCTATCATGAATGCATACACATTCACTTTTTTGTATTTTACTTACAATATGCGTGTATACAAGCACTTATTTTACTTACCATCACATGCTGCTGCTTCGGGGTCTTCTAACGGTACTGATGTTGAATAGTAAGCACGCGTCTCCCTTGTTGGATTGCATGTATTGGTGTGCCTCTTTCTAGAGGAATTCAGAATCATTTGCAATGTTGTGAAAGCCTGAATTCCTATGGGAAAACGACCCATGAAAACTGTTGACAACAATGCTGATGCCCGTTCTGCCCTCTCTTATCATTGTTGAAGGTTTCAAGTGACTTTTTCTAAGGGAATTCGGGCTTACTTACATTGTTATGGAGGCAGCCCAAAACCCTTTGGAAAAAAGGCCCAACAACACGATTTTAAAACAATGTTGATGCCCGGACTGTGGAAATAGTCGGGCTGCTATCATACACAAAGGGCCTCTGCAGTCCCTGTGGTGTGACCGGCCATAATGAGGGGCCCCCACTTGCCCTGGGGCTCCCCTACAATGTGGGGACTGTAGGTACCCCTGTTACACCAGTGGGTGAGCAGTCGAAGGAACGATCCCTACGCCAGTACAGGGTGAAAGCTTTGATTACAAACAAGACTCTTGGGGCCGGATTCATGGAATGTATTGCACAGTTCAAAGTGACTTTGCGCTGCTGAAATGTGACTTTGCATTGCCACCACAAATCCTGATTCATGGAACTGTGCAAAGTGTATTTTTTGCAGTTCCATATATCAAAGTTTGTGTCGGTCAAAGTCACTTTGAACTGTGCAAACAATTCCATGATTCGGGCCCTTGATTGGGAGAAACATTGCAAAACAACCATGGATTGGTTTAAATGGTCCAGAGAAAGACGCACAAAAACATTTTCTGATTCTTCATTTTCGTGCCTTAGGATTTCCAGTTACTATGTTAACCAGATCTGTGCTGGTAATCACCCATGCGTCTTTCTTATGTTAGCAATGCTTTGTCACATAAGAGGCGCTAGCCCCAACATAGCACTGCAGCCAATGACACACAGTTCAAACGCAGCCCTGTGCACACTCCTATTACAGGCGAGAGACCCAGGCAGACTCGGGCGTAGTGCTGACTCAAATGCTGAGTTACTGGCGCCTGGAAACCTGAGGTGAGCCTATGCCTTTTGAACCCAGAAAATAACAATTTAATGAAAAAATCAACTTCTTGCTTTGCCAGGGCAGGCATAATCTGCCTGCCATCTTGTCCCATGCTCACCTAAAATATAGACTCCCTCCAGACCTTGCCCATGTCAGGAGAAGGATGCAGGGAGCCAAGAATTCCTCACAGCATGGCCTGGCATCTCCTTGTCAATGCATTGCATCAGTTTTCCTTGTCAGCTGAAGCACATTTAAAAAGAAAGCTCGTTGGCATCTAAAAGATCTTCTCGTGTGAATGTTACATTTTGATTGGGGTAGATTTGTAACTGAAATACTCCAGAGACAGCTACAATCTGGAATCAATACCCACCCTCGACTGGCAATCTATGCATTTTGAAACAAAAAGTGTCTAAACTTAAAGACACTCCCGTCCCCTGCACACCTTACAAGCTGAAATAAATCAGTCAAATTTCATAACATTTGCACTTTTATATATAGAAAGAATTGTCAATTTAGAACATAGGTAACAAAATATCTTCATAAAAGTACAGAAAAAAGGTATCAACTGACTTCCAATATGGCCAGCATGAAAAACAAATCAAACCAGACAAAAAAATAAGCTCCCAATTTTGAACTGCAGCTTCAAGCTCTACGCGTTTCGGGGACTATCCTCTTCTTCAGGAGCAAAAATATCTGCAAGTATAGATATATATACAATTAGAGGACATCTCACATAACATTAAAAGTTTGGACAAACTAAACACATTAAATAAAGAGAATACATTAAATAATTATGTACACATAAATCCAACCACAATTCTACATAACATACACATGTGGTTGTATATTCACAGTGGTACAACTGGTATGGCTCCAAATGTAAATCTCAAAATGCATTAAAACATAAAACACTTATACGTATGTACCTCACAGTGGGAATGTTTTCAAAGAAAATAGAGTCTCTGTCTGTGCATCTGTCTGTGCACGACGTACACAGAACCAGGATCCCTGCGAATACTCCTGCCGTCCTCAACAAGTGAAATGTGATTGCCGAACTCTGGAATACCAAAGCATGCTTTGACAACATTCCCACTGTGAGGTACATACGTATAAGTGTTTTATGTTTTAATGCATTTTGAGATTTACATTTGGAGCCATGCCAGTTGTACCACTGTGAATATACAACCACTTGTGTATGTTATGTAGAATTGTGGTTGGATTTATGTGTACATAATTATTTAATGTATTCTCTTTATTTAATGTGTTTAGTTTGTCCAAACTTTTAATGTTATGTGAGATGTCCTCTAATTGTATATATATCTATACTTGCAGATATTTTTGCTCCTGAAGAAGGGGATAGTCCCCGAAACGCGTAGAGCTTGAAGCTGCAGTTCAAAATTGGGAGCTTATTTTTTTGTCTGGTTTGATTTGTTTTTCATGCTGGCTATATTGGAAGTCAGTTGATACCTTTTTTCTGTACTTTTATGAAGATATTTTGTTACCTATGTTCTAAATTGACAATTCTTTCTATATATAAAAGTGCAAATGTTATGAAATTTGACTGATTTATTTCAGCTTGTAAGGTGTGCAGGGGACGGGAGTGTCTTTAAGTTTAGACACTTTTTGTTTTATGTTTAACACATGCTCCAGTGTCAGGGCGTGTATTCCTCCCCAGCACCCAGAATTGTAATAAAATGTCTCTAAATAGTTATTTAGTTTTTGAGTAATTAGGTGTGCTCTGATAGATACTTCTTTTTGTAATCTATGCATTTTGCACAGGCTAAGGGAGCAACAACTAACTAATTAATTTCCAATGCGTGTTTTAGAAACAGCAAAGAGGTTTGCTTCCTGTGAAAGTCCACAGCCTTAACACTATGCATAATGAAAGGCTGCATCCCTGTTTCAAACATTGACTACAAGCAGGTACCCTTGTCATACACTTTTGACTTCAGTGGCTGCTGTCTTTTTACATCCTGAAAGTACATTTGAAATCCCCAGAGAAGATGTGATTATGCTGACATTACTGTGAATTATGGTACTTGCAGGCTTCCATTCAGGATGTTAAAAACCAAGCAAAACCATGCTCTTTTTCCTTTGCAGACAGATGTATATACTTGGTGGGTTGGTTTATAATGCTAAATGTGTCATTTGCAAGGCATCGCTATAAACAATATTATGTTAGCTCTTTAATGGCATTATAGAGTAAAAATAATATTGCCTCTAACAATATATTGAGAATTACACATATATTGTAAACCAACCCAGCAAGTATATACATCTCTGATTTATTTACTTGTCATAAGTAATATGAAGTATTAATATTGTGTATAGCAATACATTGAAAATTACACATATTGTATTGTAAACCAACCCCCCAAGTATATACATCTTTATGGAAAGCATACATAGTTTTATAAATAAGAGCTGAGAAAGTAAGTGGTCCAGTTTGTAAAGTGCAGACTGAACTTAAATCCAATCTTCCCGTCTTGCTCAGTAGGTGTGACAGTTGGGCTTCCTCCTCCCGCTTTTCTGATTGGTAGAGTTTGGATGGGGTGATGTGGACGCATTGCATTTGGATCTAAGGCTAGATCACCTTTGCCCTCACAACTGATTTATATATTACATGTATTGCTTTTACATTTATAAGGCACAACTGAGCAAGGGATATAGAACCCACAAATACACTAACTCCTGTCTGTCAATAAACATAAACAAATGGTAAAAATAACTGCTACTTTTGACAACATTTAATACTTAAGAAGCATATGTTATAAATCCATTAGGCAGTTGTAGGACATTCGACAAATTAGAAATAATGTACACAACGTGGTACAGAGAGGATTATCCAAAATTGATTATTTGGATCAGAAATCATAACAAATACATCCTCTATGGTTCTTTCATCAGGACATGCATGAGAAACAAATGTGTGATTATAATACAGGGTGCAGTAGTCACTCAAAAGGACGTTGTACTTTTAGTGATGTTTACAGTGGCCATTTTGAAGGAAGGGCTTAGTTGCCGCACCTGACATTGATTATCCAATCCCCTCTCCCCGTTACCACATACAGTTATAGTACCTATGTTAAAGTTACCTTCCAATAACCAATCACGTTGCATCTTAGGTTTTTAAGATTGCACGTCAGTGATGACGAGTTTTTGATATAAATACTGTGTTTTTTCTGAAATTAAGTGGAGTTGAAGCGAAAAGGAAGATCAAGCGTTTGCTGATGTTCATTGTACTCCCTGTTTTTTGTACTTGTCATTAAATGGACTCCCTTTGCCAAACTATTGAGTTGTCATAGTTATTTAATGCAAGAGTATGAATCTGCATCCCCATCTATCTCAAGGCTGCTGCCAGTGGAGTAACTTTGCTGAAAATTTTGGGGGGGACATGACATCTGAAGAAAAGGTGCCCCAGCCAATAGGGACAAAATGGTGTGCCATGAAAGTTGGGGGGGATAAACACCCCTGTCCCCCCCTTAAAATGATGCCCATGGGTGCTGCTACTCATCTTAAAGGCTGTTTGGAGACCCCTAGTTAAATGGTCGGCTGGGGTCCATCCAGTTCAGTTGGTAGCAGATATCAGATGGTTCGATTAGATAAGATACCCATTGGCCCTCGACATAAGTAACTTCGGGTCCTCAGCAATATCACGAGTCCTTTGCCATCCGGCTGAAAGAACGAGAAGCTCCCCGTAGATAGTGGTTAGTTTAATTAAAAATCCTGCAGGATAGGTGTGAAGGGACCTTTGCTTTCCCCCAAGAACTCCTTCCCACTTCTACGAGCAGGTGATCGAACGAGCAGCACGGAAAGGAGGTAACAAAGGTGGTGATCCCGAGAGTCTGGAGAGGGAAAACACGCAAACGGTGAGTGAAAAAGACTGAATACTTTGGCAAAAAGTTGTATGCCTTAAAAACAAGTAAAGGGAAGGTAACGGAGGGAGGTGGGACAAAAATAACACCAGAGTAAGAGTATAATGTATATATAAGGGAAAACATTGACTCGAAGGTGTCCAAGCATTATAGAGAGATTCCGGGAGTGGCCGAGATAAGCGTATACGCCCAAGTACCTAGGTTTTAAAGAGCGCTAGAAGAAGCCTTCATTTAAGGGCCTGAATTGATAGGATGACATAGAAGACCAGATCAATTAAAGACGATCTGAAAGAAATGGGCTTAAATTCCATGTCGGAATACAAATTAGGGGCAGGATGTATCTGAGGAAGCAGATGGCATGACATTTGTGTGGCCGGCCAGAGTGTGTCTGTCTGTTTTATGTGTTTTGCTAAATATATGACGTCATAAGGTAAAAAACTTTTTTAAAATAGCATGAAAATTGCACGATTGTAACGTTAAGATGTTGCATGGCATGGATTGATGGTTGTAGTTAACAAAAAATAACCTAAAATTACTGTTGAAAAAACGGGATTGGAGCTTGACGATTGGTGCTCGATCATATTGTTGATCTTCTTTGTGAAACGTAAAGCATAACAGAGGAGAGGATAAACAGGTTAAGCATGGAAGACATTACCCCATTGATACACTTGTGCAAACAGCTGCCGAAGCATGCACCCAACCTTAAAGAGTACAGTGCAGAATGGGTTAAAGGAACCGTGAACAAAATGTTTATGCCATGGCCACAAGGCGGATCGCTATCTAAAATGGTCCTGCAGCACATAACGACATATTTGCATGCCACGTATACTGGCAAAAAGTTAGACTAACACCTAACTAGTTTAGAACTTTGGAAAATGTACCAAGAAGAAACTAGTAAAGATGAAGGATTATAAGCCCTGAGGGAACTTAAAGCAGCCACAGGATATAGCAACCCACCATATGAGTCACCTACACAAAGTAGTGACGAAAGCCCAGAAAAGGAGAGAGAAAGAGATATTGCCTCCAAAGTCCCAAAGGACAAGGGCAGACACGAAAAGGAAAATGGAGACCAAACACAAGCAAGTACGTCTCTAGATATGGGAAGAGAGGTAAAGAGATGGAAAGAAGATGAGGATACGACTGATGGAATGGCATTCACACAGAACGAATGGATGGGAGGTCAGATCTTATTGAAACTCGATGGTAAAGGCATTGAGGATATGAGACGAAGGGGAGAACAAGATGAATCGGAAAGGAAAGAGAAGGAAAAGGAAAAACAATTAAGAGACAAATGGGCTAAGAAAAAAGATAGGCAGAAACGAGAGCAGTTATATCAGAATCAGCAGGTCAGAAAACAGGAAAAGGTGGAGGAACATAGAAAACGCAATCATAAGCAGAGAAGAGCTGATGATCAGGATAGAATAGAACAAAGGAGAATAGAAGAAAAAGAGCAAAAAATATGGGAGAATAGAATAAAAAGACGAAGAGATGAAATAGAATCAGAGAGGAAGCGAGAAAGCATGGAGAGTTTGATGACGACATAGAATGCAAGCGAAGACAGAGAGCACAGGATCTCGAATATCTGGAAAGAGCGGTTAAAAAACGTGATCCAGTAGTAAACTGGGAAGATATCGAAGAATTCTTTCCTGAGTACAATTCAGTACCAAGCATGTCTAGGGCAAATATAGAAGATGACTTCGACACCAGAGCATCGGACAGATGATCAATAGAATATACGATGAGATGGGGCTAGAAAAGGTACCCCAAGGGAAAGGAGAGGATGAGCATCTTGAGAGCACTCAGCTGTATGATACTGAGGACGCCTCCCGAAGTAGCAGAAATAGAGAACTTTCATTAGATGGGCTGACTCTAAATAGAAATGAGGAGGATGAGAGAAGTTGCACGAGTTGGGCACAGACAATATCTGACGCAGAAAGAGAAGAATGTGATGAAAGAGAAGACGAGAGAAGTTGCGAAAGACGCTTCTCTAGGGGAAAGGGAGTAAGATGGTCTGATTATAGTGAGTCTGCACCTAAGGCATCAGAGTTAGCCATACAATCAGATTGGCATACGGAGTATCATACGGTCAGAGGAGGGTGTCTCCACCACCCTATGTGAGCAGATTAAGGACATTGCCAGGAAGATGGCAATTCAGGAATATTACCCCGTTTAGTAGACAGAAAAATGATGAGAGAGGAAAAGGAGTGTCATGTGTCACAGTTCCCTTTACTAGCAAAAGGAGAAACGTGGCCACAGAAGGATAGAGAAAACCTGAAAAATAAGCTCCCAATGTTCACATCTGGAGCTGGAAAATGGATACATGAGTTAGAAAAAATGACAGGAGTGAACACGTTAGCTATAGGGGATATTAACAGGCCGATTCATGTAATTCCTCACAAAAGTGTCGCACGCGGCTGGCGCACAGCGTGCCCATGCGAATGTCTGCATGCGATAAAATCAATTTCCGCGCACAGCGTATTCATGGATACTCGCCTCCAAAAGCAGACGTGACGCAGAGTGGCGCAGCGACCCTGCAGCAGCGCCAGTTACACCCCCAAGAACGCCCTCACGCAAGGAAAAGCCATCAAGATCGCAAAACCATTGCAAAGGGCTGGGCCAACCCAGTACCAGTTTACCAGACTGGCAAACAGCAAACGCAAAGCGGGGAACGCGTATTACGGGTGTCGGGAACACACGTGCGCGAGAAGTTTCACACGCGATCTGGCCTGGGGGAGCGTGTGCGTGTATTTCAGGAGTGCGCGAGAAGTATTACATGCAAATGCCTGGGTGCGTGTATTTCAGGGGTGCGTGAGAAGTTCCGCACGCGAAGGCCTGGGCGCGTGTATTTCAGGGGTGTGCGAGAAGTACTACATGTGATCGTGAAGTTCCACACGCGATCTGGCCTGGGGGAGCGTGTGCGTGTATTTCAGGGGTGCGCGAGAAGTCTCATACGCGATCGAGCCTGGGGGAGCGTGTGCGTGTATTTCAGGGGTGCGCGAGAAGTTCTACACGCGAATGGCCTGGGTGCGTGTATTTCAGGGGTGCGCGAGAAGTTCCACACGCGATTGGCCTGGGCGTGTGTATTTCCGAGGTGCACGAGAAGTTCCACACGCGATTGGCCTGGGGGAGCGTGTGCATGTATATCAGAGGTGAGGGAGAAGTCCCACACGCGATTGGCCTGGGGGAGCGTGTGCGTGTATTTCAGAGGTGCGCGAGAAGTTTCACACGTGATTGGCCTGGGCGCGTGTATTTTAGGGGTGCGCGAGAAGTTCCACACACGATTGACCAATCGCATGTATTTCAGGGGTGCGCGAGAGGTTCCACACGCGATTGGCCTGGGCGCGTGTATTTCAGGGGTGCGCGAGAAGTTCCACACGTGATTGGCCTGGGAGCGTATATTTCAGAGGTGCGCGAGAAGTTCCACATGCGATTGGCCTGGGCGCGTGTATTTCCGAGGTGCGCGAGAAGTTCCACACGCGATTGGCCTGGGGGAGCGTGTGCGTGTATTTCAGAGGTGCGCGAGAAGTTCCACACGCGATCTGGCCTGGGGGAGCGTGTGCGTGTATTTCAGGGGTGCGCGATAAGTCTCACACGCGATCGGGCCTGGGGGAGCTTGTGCGTGTATTTCAGGGGTGCGCGAGAAGTTCTACACGCGAATGGCCTGGGTGCGTGTATTTCAGAGGTGCGCAAGAAGTTCCACACGCGATTGGCCTGGGCGCGTGTATTTCAGGGGTGCGCGAGAAGTTCCACACGCGATTGGCCTGGGCGCGTGTATTTCAGAGGTGCGCGAGAAGTTCCACACGCGATTGGCCTGGGGGAGCATGTGCTTGTATATCAGAGGTGAGCGAGAAGTTTCACACGCGATTGGCCTGGGCGCGTGTATTGCCGAGGTGCGCGAGAAGTTCCACACGCGATTGGCCTGGGGGAAAGTGTACGTGTATATCAGAGGTGAGCGAGAAGTTCCACACGCGATTGCCCTGGGCGCGTGTATTTCCGAGGTGCGCGAGAAGTTCCACACGCGATTGGCCTGGGGGAGCGTGTGCGTGTATATTAGAGGTGAGCGAGAAGTTTCACACGCGATTGGACTGGGCGCGTGTATTTCAGAGGTGCGCGAGATGTTCCACACGCGATTGCCCTGGGTGCGTGTATTACAGGGGTGCGCGAGAAGTTCCACACGCGATTGGCCGTGGCGTGTGTATTTCAGGGGTGCTCGGGAAGTTCCACACGCGATTGGGCTGCGTGCGGGTATTTCAGGGGTGCGCGGGAAGTTTCACACGTGATTGGGCTGCGTGCGGGTATTTCAGGGGTGCGCGCAAAGTTTTACACGCGATCTGGCCTGGGGGAACGTGTGTGTGTATTTCAGGGGTGCGCGTGAAGTTCCACACGCGATCTGGCCTGGGGGAGCGTGTGCGTGTATTCCAGGGGTGCGCGGAAAGTTATACACGCGATTTCAGCAGGGTACGTGTATTTCAGGGGTGCCGGGGAGTCCTACATGTGATTTGGCAGTGTGGGTCCTCCCAGGTGTTCCCTGTACACCCTCCACGGCCCCTGCAGGCAGCCCACACCACAGGGGCATGCCCCCCAGCAAAGGCACATGTCTCCTTGCACTAATGATCACCAACTCATGTCCCCTTTCACCCCCACCCCCAGCATTGCGGGGCACCTACCAGCAGGCCCCCACTCATGTCCCACTCATGTCCCCACCACCCCCACCCCCCAGCACTGTGGGGCACCTGCCAGCAGGCCCCCACCCATGTCCAACTCATGTTCCCCACCACCCCCACCCCCCAGCATTGCGGGGCACCTGCCAGCAGGCCCCCACTCATGTCCCCACCACCCCCACCCCCCAGCAGTGCAGAGGCACCCTCCACCAGGCCCCCACCCATGTCTCCCACCACCCCCACCCCCCAGCACTGTGGGGCACCTGCCAGCAGGCCCCCACCCATGTCCAACTCATGTCCCCACCACCCCCACCCCCCAGCACTGTGGGGCACCTGCCAGCAGGCCCCCACCCACGTCCAACTCATGTTCCCCACCACCCCCACCCCCCAGCACTGTAGGGCACCTGCCAGCAGGCCCCCACCCATGTCCGACTCATGTTCCCCACCACCCCCACCCCCCAGCACTGTGGGGCACCTGCCAGCAGGCCCCCACCCATGTCTCCCACCACCCCCACGCCCCAGCACTGTGGGGCACCTGCCAGCAGGCCCCCACCCATGTCTCCCACCACCCCCACCCCCCAGCACTGTGGGGCACCTGCCAGCAGGCACCAACTCATGTTCCCCAGCCAACATGTCATCACAATCTAGATCCCTGGTCCCTATGGCCAGCCTCCAAATGCAAAACACCCACCTGAGTATTGCATCCACCCACTCAGAAATGGCAATTACATGACAGAACACCAATTGCAAGTTTCGAAACAAACACATGTCCCTCACATACACCCAATGGGTGTCAGTGAATCAAAAAACCCATATCATGATATGCATGAAACCAATGAGATGATACTACACATTGAAGTTTGATAAAAAAATATGTATTAAAGGAAACATAAATAGAATCAAAAATAAAGAAACAGAAATGGGAATGTACAAAAATGAAAAGAAGCATGTCCGTGAAAAAAAGCAAAAGCAAAAATCTTAATCCAAAGTAATGGTGTCCAAAGTCACTGTCCACAAAAGCAAATCCAATGGGAAATAATAATTGAAAGCCATTGCTCCATGGGTAAATTGTGAAAGAAAAATAAAATCCAACAGTGAACTATGTACAGACGAACAAGCCAGGGTCCATTATCCCAACAAAAGAAATGAAACCTATCTAACAACACTAACTAATAAAATAAACTATATACAAAAATGTGGCCAATGTCCAAAAGGTCCAAAATAAATCAAAAAACAAAGGAAACCTAACACTACCTACATAACTATGTACAAGGGCAGCGGGCTAGTCTGACGGCTCACTTTTGGATGTCCTGGGCCAGGGCATCATCGAACTCCTGCTCAATGTCCCAGAGGCGGTCCTCCTCCATGGCCCCGAGGGTCCGCAGGGCCGTCGACGTGTCCACCTCCAACCCCCTGCGGATTGCCTCGAGGCACTCGGCCCGCCTCAGGGCCCTCCGCATGGAGTTCTCCGCCCTGACCATTGTGAGCCGTGCCTCTTCCGGCCGCTGCCGCTCCGCATCTAAGGCGTGGCCCAACCGCTGCCACACTGAAGACACACTCTGTCCTGGGTCCTCCTGCTCTCCGGCCGATGCCTGCCCCTCCGATGTTGAAGGCCCCGAGCCTTCATGGCTCCCACCACGTTGCTGCTGCTGCTGTGCCTCTGCCCGTGCACTGCCTCCTGCTGCCTGCACATCCTCCGCCGGCTGGGGTGCAGTCGTTGATGTGGCCACCCCTGCTGGACGTCCGACTCCCGACTGTGGCAGGGATGCCTCCTCCACCAGCCTGGCCGCACCGTCAGAGGCAGCTCCACAGTGCACCCAGGTGACTGATGGGTGGGAAGATGGCACGGAGGACGACTGGCGTGTAGGGGGTTCAGTTGAGGAGGGGGCCATAGCAAGCCCCATCAAACGGAGGAATCCGGCCTGGGTGACCTGTCCCAGCAGGCTGACGTGGTCAACGAGCCATTCGAGATGACGTGCAGTCTCCTCATGAAAAGACTGCAGGTCACCTCGCATGGCCCGTTGACGCAATGCCACACCAGTCAGGACAGGCTCAACCCAGACCCGGATAGCCACGTCCGCAGGCAGAGGAAGGCCAGTTGTCATTTGCTCATCCCCTGCCTGAAAACGGGTCTGGACGTAGGCATCCCTGCTGGTGCAAGATGATGCAGGGACAGGATTGCACACAGGCACCTCCGCGGTGGCCTGTGCTGCCTCCTGTCCCTGGTCCTGCACTGCACCACTAGCACCAGTGGGATCCCCACCTCCAGACCCCGTCTCTGTTGCTTGCACGGCCTCCTCCTACACCAAACCCCCCACCAACCTGGATGACTCCGTGCCATCTTCCCCCGTTGGGCCCTGTGGGGTCCCAGCTGCCCCTTCTGCTGCCGAGGAGTCCAACTCCAACCTCCGCCTCTTGGACCTCCCCCTGGCAGCTGCGGCCTGGGACGCGGCACCGGACTCCTCACTCCCCGACAACATGGGAGGGGAGCCGGGCCTTGCGTCTCCGGCTGGCGGTGGGATCCCCGCCGCTGTGCTCCACAGCACCTTCTCCGCCCTCTTCATCAGTTGACGCTGCAGACAGGGAGAAATAAAACACAGGCATCAGGGCACTGTACAATGGACAAATACACACATGACAGTTGTACATGAGTGGCATTGGCAAACCTCAGACATGCCATCACAATCCCCAACACACATGTCATTTCAAATCGCACACATGAGCCATACCACAGCCATATCGCAACTGCCAGCACCATCCATACCCATACAACAGCATGAGCAGGCAAAGCTGAGCCAGACATCACATGCAACACAGGAAGTGCACCACGCATGTACACACACCACCACACTTGCATGCATGTGTACACCTCTGCCAGGTGTCGCAGTGTACAGATGGGCATCCATGTCACATCTGCCAATCAGGCTTCCACATCCCGCAGTCACATGCATCCATGTTGCATCACTGTTGCACCCTTGTCAAATACACACAAATGCACATGTACACAGTGCTGATACATGCAGCTGAAAACAACATACATGTGTGACATCACGGACATGTCTACTTACATACACATTCATCCAAACATGTGTGCCCACACAACTGCATCTGGCATGCAAGCCTACACACACAAGCACCATCCATGTCTCACACATTACAGCCCTCGCATGTGTTAGCCCCACCCCCTGTACACCCCCACCCATACTTGACCCCATACAAACAGATGTGCAACCTGCACACAACTGAAACATCACCACATGCACAGCTCACAATCAGGATGCATGTACACTTACCGTTCGACTCCAGACGGGTCTGCCTCTCAAGGACCTGGACGTGGAGCGCTGGGGATATGCGTTCCAGGACCCTCATCTGATCTTCTGACAAGTGGCCCCGGCGCCCCTTGGCATCCGCTGCCTTCAAGAGGCGTCGGGCCTTGTTCAGGGTCCTGGACCTGAAGTCCTCCCACCGCTTCTTGACATGTTGGAAGTCGCGGACTGCCACCCCCTCCGCGTTGATGGCAGTCACAATGTCATTCCAGATCCGAGTCCGTCCTTCCTTGTCAGCGCGGGAACTTCCGAAGAGGGCATCATACTGCCCCAGGACTTGCTCCACCAGGACACCAACTTCGGTGGCACTGAAGCTGGTGCCCCTCTGCCTCTCTGGCCGGGGGTTGTCAGTGGTGCCAGATGTTGCAGTGCCCGACATGACAACCCCAGAGGCAGGAGTGGATGGGCAACTGGGTCTGAGGGCTGGGCTGTGGAGCGATGGAATCCCAGTCGGGAGTCTTCGGTTCCAGCAGGGGTGGTCACAGCAACAGCACCCCTGGCTGATGTGCAGGCAGCAAATGGCAGGGCACGTGGGCAGCAGGCAGTCAGGCAGCAGCAGATGGCAGGTGGGAGCGTGCTCGGGGCTCTGGGGGGCAGTAGTTCGGCCTTCTGGGCAGGAGCGTGGTCTTCCGTGTGCTTACGCGTGGCCAGCTTGATACGGAGTGATTTGGCACGTGAAAATTCTGCACGTCAGCGTGTAATTTGAGGAAAGGCCCTTAGCGCGTAAGCGCGTCAGCACGCATACGCGATTCCATTGGACCAAAGGCCCTTAGCGCGTATGCGTGTCATTGACGTATCGCGCACGGGCGTTGCTTTTCGTGGGGTGCGGTGTGTGTGTTTTGCAGGCGTTGGGGTTCACACGCTATCACTTCACAGCGGACACACAAGGCAGACGGTGAGTGGTACCCTGCTCCCCCAGGCCCGATCACATGTGAAACCACCCGCGAGCCACAGAAATACACGTACCCCGCTCCCCCAGGCCTGATTGCTTGTAAAACCACCCGCGAGCCCCTGAAATACACGCGCCCAGGCCAATCGCGTGTGGAACTTCTCGCGTACCTCTGAAATACACGCACACGCTCCCACAGGCCCAATCGCGTGTGGAACTTCTTGCGCACCTCTGAAATACCCGCGCCCAGGCCAATCGCGTGTGGAACTTCTCGCGCACCTCTGAAATACACGCGCCCAGGCCAATCGCGTGTGAGAAACTTCTTGCGCACCTCTGGAATACACGCACACGCTCCCCCAGGCACGATCGCGTGTGGAACTTCTCGCGCACCTCTGAAATACAGGCACCCAGGCCAATTGCGTGTGAGAAACTTTTCGCGCACCTCTGGAATACACGCACACGCTCCCCCAGGCCCGATCACGTGTGAAACTTCTTGCGCACCTCTAAAATACACGCACACGCTCCCCCAGGCCCGATCGCGTTTGAAACTTCTTGCGCACCTCTGGAATACACGCACAGGCTCCCCCAGGCCCGATCGCGTGTGGAATGTCTCACGCACCTCTGAAATACACGCACACGCTCCCCCAGGCCCGATCGCGTGTGAAACTTCTCACGCACCTCTGAGATACACGCACACGCTCCCCCAGGCCCGATCGCGTGTGGGCCTTCTCGCGCGTGTAGAACTTTGGCGCACATTTTTTTCCTGCGCAGGGACGCTACCGCCTGCTTTCATATGGCGGACATGTATGGGCCTGTGCGCGTCTTTGCCCGTGCGCTGTTTTTCCCTATTCGATTCCATGAATACGTGTTGTAGGCGAGCGTGTGGGCGTTCTGCGCACTTGCCTCCTGTACTTCCCCCGTGACGCCCACATTTTCACGAGTTGTTCCCCATTCTGCGTGTGACGCCCTGTGTTACGCCTACTTTTGTTATGTGCGCCGCGCTATGTGCGAATTCGCTGTGGCCTTATCGCACGGCGTTCGATGACCTGTGCGCCAGCGTGCGCCGCGCACTTTTTCAGCGCACATCCCACATTTTGCGCGTACGGACTTCCATGAATTGATGTGCGATGTTTTCTGTGCGATAATCGCACTTGCACTGCGATTTTCCCTATTTCACTGCGAATCGCACGTTTTCGCACACGTGCGCCGTTTTTTTGGCGCACATTAATTCCATGAATCGGCCTGTAAGGGTCTTTTAATCGCCATACTTGGTGATAGAGCTGACGATGTGTTGACGCGTGCAGGTTACCCAGGGGTGACTACAGTTAATACTGCACATGATGGAGCGCCGTTTAACAATTGCAAAACCATAGTATGTAAAGCACTTCGAGTGCTATACCCAGACACTACTGATATGGGAGCTATAATGACACGCAAGATGAAGGAGGGAGATGATCCATTGCTTTACATCCAGAATTTTCAAGATGCGTGGGTACTGGAAACGTGGAAATCTTGGGGAAAATCTATACCCGTGTTTTACCATATATTATGCCATAGGCTGCCAGAGCAGTTACAGAAGCAGTTCAAGCAATTGGTAGGGATTGAGGCTAAGACATGATCTGAAATACAGCTGACCGTTGTGCACTATTTCAGATTGCTGCAAGAGAAGAATCGCAAAAAAGATGCTCCACGGAAAGGTGAAGAGGCTAAATTAATGCAGAAAAAATTATCAAAGTATGCTATTGAGGGGCAATGATAACTAATACAGCTGGATCAAACATGCAGCAGGCCAGTAGCCAAAGACAGTTTGATCAAAGTAATAACAGGTTTTACCCAAGAAGAAGAGGCTTTCAGGGAAGAGGATGGCAGAGTAATCAGGGAGGTTTTCAAAATAATCACGGAGGTTTTTAATATATGCAAAGTGGAAACCAGGATATGCAAAATGGGCAAATAATCAGACCATGCCAACATGTTGGAAGTGTGGGATGACAGGGCATCTAGCACGCACATGCAAAAGTCAAGGAATGGTGCAAAACGACCAATTCACAAGAGGAGGGATGGTGAATGCATTTGCATTCTCGCAGCAGGGTGGAAATGGATTTGTACAGAATCACACAGTGCATTAGCAAGCGCCAAGAGTACAGCAAAGCTTGCAACCACAGTAGAAGGTAACACATTTTCCACAAGACAATCTCAACAGTCGCCAATGCAACTGTTACAAACAACAGGCACAGGACAGGTACTGAATTCTGAATAGGAGATGCCACTAGTGACGGGGGAAATCCATTCACTCAGAATGGGACAAGATTATATATGGACTAGGATAGCTCACTGGGAGACCTGGTGTGTTCTATACTATCAGTGACACCGAACCCTCATGAGGAACCAAGGGTAGATGTCTTTATAGGGGATAAGGAATATTCTTTCTTAGTTGACACGGGTGCGAAACGCTTGTGTATACGTGAAGGCAAGTTTTCCTTGTCCGCCAATGCCATAAATACTCAGGGTTTCACAGGAGCAACGAGTTGTGTTCCTTTTACAAAAGAACTTCCAGTTTCCATAGGAGAATGTGACATGAAAGTGACAATTCTATATTCAAGGCAGACCCCGGCGAATATATTGGGAGGAGACCTAATGACAAAAATAAACATGACAATCTCATTCACGGAGAGGGGCATAGTATGTTCAACATCATGAATGCATTATTTGAACGTGTGCGAAATGATTAGAGCATACGCAGGACAAATGGCTATGAGAGCTATTCCATTAGAACCCGAAATATTCGCATATGGAGTACAGATATTAATGCCATGGCTACCAGGCCTTGCAGACAAAACAATGAGAACTCTAGATGAGTTTCTGTTCAGACCAAGAATACCTATGCATGAGGACAAGGGACGAGTGTTTACCTTAACAATACAAGCAGCCATAGTGCGAAGAGAAATGGCTTTGCTTAATGGTTGTGATGATGAATGCAGACAATGATGTGCAGTAATTGCCATTGGGGAAGGTTACAGATTGACTGACGTCACTGATGACAAACTATTTGAAGAGCAAATAGGTGAAGATGAGATGACAGTGGAGTTTAATCTCATTTATTGTGTGAAAATGATCAAAAGAGAGGTGCCTCTGAGAATGATGCTGGCACAAAAACGTCATGAATATTTTTATGATGACATGGCAACGGTGCCTGTCTCAGTATGGACTATAGGCCCTTCTGACGTAGGCTTACTGAAAGGAGTCGGATGAAGTGAAGATTACATTGAAACCAGGAGCAATATTACCAAAAGCACAACAGTATCCCATGTCTAGGGAGGCAGATGAAGGGATTTCTAAGGCAATTTCTGCCATGATGGAGCAGGGCATCTTAGTGACGTCAGAGTCGCCATGCAATACTTTGGTTTATCCGATAAAAAAATCAAAGGGAGGGTCTTGGTGTTTAATACAAGATTTAAAGCCAATAACCCAAATAGTAGAGGCTGAGTTCCCTCTAGTCCTGAACCCGTCAATGATCCTATGTAATATACCCATTGAAGTGAGGTATTTCATGGTGATTGACTTTAAAAATGCATTTTTCTCAATACCATTGCACAAGGACTCACAAGATTTGACATCATTTACGTTCAGACAAATTCACCTGAAAAGCAAAAGGTTACCTCAAGGATATTGTGAGTCTCCTTCGATTTTCAATAGAGTCCTGCAGATGGACTTAAGCAATATTGCATTAGAGAGTGTTGTCTTGCAATATGTGGATGACATTCTAATTTGCAGCACAATAGAGGAAATGTGCAGACACGATTCTAGTAAGCTATTAACTATACTGGCTGAGAAAGGATATAAAGTTGACAGAGAGAAGTTACAGTATTGTCAACAAGAAGTGCTGTACATAGGCCAGCTGATATCACATGAAGGGAAAGGTTTACCCCTGAAAAATCTGAAGCCATTTCAAAAACAGCCAAGCCACACACAATAAAACAAATGCAGATTTTTCCAGGATTATGTAATTATGCCAGGGCATGGGTCTTTGACTACAGCTCTTATTCCAGGCCTTTGTTACAAGCTTAAAGAAAGCACAGGCAACGAAAGAAAAAATTGTGTGGAGCGAGACTATGGAAGAAGGGTTTGATGAACTAAAAAAGGCCATTTGCACGGCACCAGTCTTAGGGATCCCCAATTATGCAGAGGAATTTTATCTGTTTTCACACGCAAATTGCAGTGTTATGACAGCAGTACTCACACAGAAAACCACGCTGGGTGCAAGCCCCTTGCATACTACAGTGGGAATTTAGACCCAGTAATGAGGGGTCACTTCCCGTGCGAACAAAGTTTGGCTGCTGCAGCATTCGCCATAGAGAAGGCTACAATCATTGTGATGGGATGCCGAATGACGTTATTCATCGAGCATGCATCATTTGCCATTTTAGAAAAGCCAAAAGGCACATTTAAATTTCAGAGAGCTTCTGCTTATGAAGTGGTCATATCAAATCCAATGATTAAAATAGTTTGATGCAAAATAGTGAACCCAGATATGTTTATAGCAGAGCCAGTCACTGAAGGCGAGCCAATACATGATTGTGCAAACTATGAAGAATTTTATGATGAGATTCCCAGAGTGAAAGAAAATGCATTGGCTGAAGGAGAAATCGTCTTTGTTGATGGTTCTTTGAGGATCGGTCAAAATGATATACAGACATATACAGGTGCCGTTGTGGAGAAGCACTCTGCAAATAGGGAATTTCGAGTACTCATTAGTGCATCATTACCCTCACATTATTCAGCACAAGCTGCAGAATTTTTGCCGTTGATACTCGCACTCGAGAATCACACAGACCAGGAAGTAAAGGTGTACAGTGACTCTGCCTATGTGACGTCAACAGTGCACGCAGGCTTAGCGCGCTGGAAAAGGAGGGGCTACCTCCAAGTGGACGGCATGCCAGTGCAGCACGCAGCCTTATTGGACAGACTCATTGAGGCACTACAACTCCCAGTGGGCATAGTGGTTGTGAAATGCGCCGCCCGTACAAAAGGGACAGATTTTATCTCACGTGGAAATGAAGCAGCAGACATTGAAGCCAAGCATGTGGCAACCAAAGACAAAATAATAATGAATGTGGAAATACTTGATGTGCAAGAGAGAATGATTGGTGCACGAAGTGAGCCGGAAGGCTATAGCAATATGGCAAAAACTCATCTAATGGAGCACCTAGCAGAAGCACCACAGGAAGAGAAGAAACTATGGAAGTGACGAGGGTGTTCTTTAAACCCTTCCGAGAGCTTGTGGTGACAAGACAGCACTGGTAAACCGGTGATGCCTATAGCCTTATTGAATATAGCACTGGAGCAGTTACAGTATCCAGCGCACATGACAATGGAGAATTTAAAAGCAACAATTGCCGAAGACTGGTTCATACCAAACTTGGTAGAACATGTTGCATTTTTTATGGTAAACTGTATAATCTGTCAGCAGTTCATGGCTGGGCATACACTACGTGTGATTAGAGGAGTTATCCCAAGGCCTAATGGGCCTTTTCAGCACTTGCATATGGATTATGTCGATATGATTCAAGTATGCAACGGGTACAGGTATGTAATTATTGTGATGTGTCCATTCTCTAGATTGATAGAAGCAGGTCCATGTACACACCCAGACTCTACCTGTGTAGCCAAATTCCTGGTGAGGGAGGTATTTCCCAGATGGGGAGTGTGTGAAGTGATGAGTTCAGACAATGGTCCTCATTTTGTTAATGCAGTATTTGAACAGATTAGCTTGTTGCTTGGTATAAAGCACAAGCTTTCTTCAGCATGTCTTCCTCAAGGGAATGGGCTACGCGAGAAGCTCAACGGCTTGTTAATGTCATGGGTATCAGGCAGGTAGTTGGGGAAAACTGGGTGGAGGCTTGGCAGGCTTGCCATAGGCACACAAAGAACCCATAACAAATCCCTCCTTTCATTCCTTCCTAGTGTTTGGAGTAACTTCCTGATTACCACTTCCTGTTGCCAAACAGGAAGTGCATGATAACTCATAAGCTCTCTAGTGTGTGGGTGTGGCTGGCTATATAAGCCACACCCAAAATTCTTCCAGTGCTTCGTGTTGCTTACTGTGAGCTGTATCAGCAACACACTTGCCGTGCTCTGGATCAACCAGCATCTGCTTACCTGCTCCAGATCATCTGTTTCTGCTTACCCTCTCCGGATCATCCTGCTTCTGCTTACCTGCTCCGGATCATCCTGTTTCTGGTTACCTGCTCCGGATCATCCTGCTTCTGCTTACCTGCTCTGTATCATCCTACTTCTGCTTACCCGCTCCGGATCATTCAGCTTTAGCTTACCTGGTTCTTACTCCACGCTGCAGCTATCTCCAGTCAAGAGGGGACTTTTACACTGGCACCTGTAAGAACAAAGAAGAACAGCGTTAACATGCACACATCAGTAACGCGGCGCATGCTCAACAAATCTTCTGGAATCCAGGTTAGTTGTAAGAAAGAAGAGACATTATTCATTGCGCTCGCTCCAATAATGCGGACACTTAATTCACTGTGCTCTCTCTCTCTACGCGGTGCATACTTACCAAAAGCCTCCGTGCAAACTTACCTAACCACCAAGTCTCCAATAGTGCTGAAATCGGACTCGAGGCTCTAATACCATATCATTTCTCCTGCAAGGGAAAGGGAGAGACATTACCAGGCGTGCTCGAATTGAAGACGCTGCACAAACCTACCAGCAGCTAGCTTCTACACGCAGCGCTACTCACCCACAAAAATACTGGCAAACAAAGACAATATGGACAATTATGGACACTCAACATTCTCCGCGCAAAGTTCACTTGTGGGAAGGACTTTCTAGCCAGTGAAGAAACTGCCGTCTTGAACTCTCGGCCTCGCTGTGAAGGCATAAAACAGTGTTTGGCATCTGAACTCAGCCTACAAACATTGGAACCAATCACATGATTGAATCGCGCCCCTGCAAAAGCAGGGTGGAGTGCACACCCTACTAAAGATCAAGGTAAGCCCATAGGGGGACATCACAGCACACAGTAAAGAGAAGGGAATGGCCCAGGGGAATCGGGTGAATTCAGGTCTGAGTCTACACCTTGTATTTGACAAGTATTCCTCCGGGTGAAACAGGGGAAGTGAAGACTCGGGGTCAAGGGAGGCTTGTCCATCGCTCCTGCAGAGACACAGGTGAGTGTGACAGAACAGGAAGCCATCCTCAATACCTCTGCAGGAGCGATGGAAACCTCTGAGGTAGACCAGCTTTCCCTATTGTTCGGTGAACTACGGGCCGAGGTGCATGCAGCCCGCTCAGAGACAAATTGGTAGTCAACAGGGACAAAACAGACGATTTGGCAAGACAGCGCCTACAAACCCAAGCTGGTCTAGCACCCCTACCAGGTGGAGTTCCGCAGGGACAGCCTACCGTGGCACCTGCAGCCACACCCGTTCAGGTATTGCTTCCAGGCACCATCCCTTTAGCACCCCAGGAACGCTTCTCTGGGGATACCAAGAAATTTGGAGCGTTCATGAATCAATGTCGGCTACATTTCATATGCAAAACAGACACCTTTCTGAACGACCAGGCTAAAGTAGCTTTTGTCCTCTCCTATTTAGGAGGGCATGCGGCGGACTGGTCTGTCCCATTAGTGCTTAGGGATGACCATTTACTGAGAAATTACCCAGTTTTTCAGCGTGAACTGGAAAAACTATTTGCCCATCGGACTCGAGGTCAGGCCCTGGTTGATGAGCTACTCTCTCTGCAACAGGGTGGTCAGGATCTTATCTCATATGTCGCCACATTCAATCGCTTAAGAGCCGAATCAGGTTGGCCAGAGGAGAAACGAATAATGTTATTTTATCGAGGACTGAGAGGAGAATTAAAAGATGTCTTGGCGCAAGTAGTTAATCCTCCCGAAGATTGCAGTGAATACATCGACCTAACTATGCAACTAGACCACCAGTTACAGGATCGCATGGCCAACCGAACCAGATCAGAGCATAGACCAGTGTATGTCCAACCAAAGGAAGCGTCCCATCGACAGGCCTCAGCAATACACTCAGAGCCCATGCAATTCGGTGTTCTCAGGGGACCGCTCACCAAGGCAGAGAGAGAACGGAGGCATCAGGAAAAAAGTTGTTTATATTGCGGCCAATCTGGTCACTTCCTCCGGAACTGCATGATTAAACCCCCAGGGAAGACAATGGGGGTACTAGATAACACAGGGGAAGACACAGGTGCGGTAGCAGAAAACTCCAACGCCCGGCAGATGTAGAGGTCGGTCTGTCGAGCCAGGAACGGAGCACTTAGATCTCACATTTCAGTATTCCTGAGGTTTTGGTAGACCCTTCACAGCCCACCCGAATGCATGCCCTTAAGGCTTTCATAGACAGTGGGGCTATTGGGAACTACCTGGACATAAACACAGCAAAGACCTTGGGATTAGCATTCCACCATAAGGACACCACAGAAAGAGTGACAGCTGTGGATGGCACACAACTCCTTTCGGGACCAGTAACACAATGTACATCCACCATCACCTTAATCTGCCAAGATGGCCACAGAGAAAGTATTAAATTCGACCTTATTGCTGCACCCCAATTCCAGCTGATTCTTGCGATACTGTGGCTAGAGACGTACAACCCAAAGATAGATTGGCAAGCTCGAACCTTACTCTTTTCCACAAAATGCGCCTCTTGTTACGACATCAAAGGGATCAAAGGAAGACCATTGTTAGCTTCACAGGAAAAGATAGCAGGTTTAGGCTTGGTGGGCACTTTACCAGAGGAATACCAGGAGTTCCAGGATGTGTTCGCGAAGGAGCAAGCTAATACACTACTACTGCATTGAGTTTACGACTGCCAGATCGACCTGCAACCAGGGCACAAGTACCATGCAGCGGCTTTTATGCATTAACCAAGGAAGAAAACACTCATCTACGGACCTACTTGGATCAATACCTGGCCAATGGCTTCATTGGACCATCTAAGTCACCTGCCGCCTCCCCACTCTTCTTCGTACCGAAGAAAGAGGGGGACTTAAGAACATGTATTGATTACCGGGCCCTAAATCAAGTCACCATAAAAAATAAATACCCGTTACCTCTGATACCAGTACTCATAGACCAGGTGAGACAAGCGAAGATTTTCACCAAGCTAGACTTACGCGGCGCATATCACCTGGTACACAAGAAGAAAGGTGACGAGTGGAAGACTGCGTTCCATACTCGCTATGGCCTGTACGAATACCAGGTCATGCCCTTTGGGCTTTGCAATGCCCCGGCTGCGTTCCAGCATTTTATGAATGATGTGTTATGGGTACTCCTTGATGTCTGCTCAGTCGTCTACATCGATGACATTCTGATCTACTCCACCACTCCCCAAGAGCAAGTAACCCACGTGCGATCTGTACTCTGCAAACTGTGTGAAAACCAACTGTACGCAAAGCTAGAAAAATGCTCCTTCCACGTCACCGAGGTGGAGTTTCTGGGATATGTACTGACACTGCAGGGGATCAAGATGGACAATAGAAAAGTGGAGGCAATCCTCACTTTGTCCTCACCCACGTCTGTAAAGCGAGTACAGAGTTTCCTAGGGTTTGCAAACTTTTATCGATGCTTCATACCAGGATTCTCACATATTGTACATCCAATAACGTGCTTACTGCGCAAACACCGAAAGTTCGAATAGACACCAGCGGTCGAAGAAGCTTTCCGAGCTCTCAAGGAAAAATTCACCTCAGCCCCACTTCTGCAACACCCACAACCCGATTTACCGTACATTGTGGAAACGGACGGTTCAAGCATTGCCATGGGGGCCGTATTGTCTCAACAAAATCCAGAAACCAGATGCCTTCACCCCATTGCCTTTTGGTCAAGGACATTTTCCCCAGCAGAATTAAACTATGCAATTTCTGAGAAAGAACTCCTAGCAATCAAAGCGCACTGTGTGAATGGCGAAATTACTTACTAGGAGCAAAACACACCATCAGAATAATAACAGAACATCCGAACTTGCAATACTTACGCTCAGCAAAAGCTCAGTCTTCTAGGCAGCTCTGTTGGGCCCTATCCTTAATGGAGTACAACTTTGTAATCACCTACCGCCCCGGAGTTAAGAACGGGAAAGTGTATGCGTTATCCCGCATTGGCACAGGAGAGCAAGTTTACAATGCCCCTAACCCGGTGGAAATCATACCCAGCCATAAAATTCTCAGCCTCTGCATTGACCCATCTCCGTTAAATACTCTGCAGGAAACAATAAAAGAAAATATGTCTGAAGAAGACCTACTGGCTTGGGACACAAAGGGAGATCAGTTCACCATTCAAGACAAACTACCGTACTACCAAAAATGCCTCTACGTTCCAACTAAGGATCTGCAATAAGCAATCATATCAGACTACCACGACTCGCTGTTAGAAGCCCATCTGGGTATAGCCAAAACCATGAAGAAAGTAAGAAAATCTTATTGGTGGCCAACTTGGCGAGAAGATATTGCCACCTACATAGACACCTGTGAGGTGTGTACACAATACAAAACATCCAGGCAAAAACCAGCCAGCCTCCTTCAGCCAATCACCATTCCGCCAGTGCCCTGGCACACAGTATCAATGGACTTCGTCACTGATCTACCTCCTAACTCAGGTTATAATACCATCCTCATAGTAGTGGACCTCTTCTCCAAAATGGCCCATTTCATAGCTCTAAAACGTAGTCCCTCAGCTCAGACACTGGCACAGGTTTTTCTAGACCGAATCGTCAAGTTACATGGATTCCCTACCATAATCGTTTCTGACAGAGGCAGCCAATTTGTATCTTGTTTTTGGAGAAAATGTTGTGCCCTGGCAAGAGTAGAAGTCCATCTGTCTTCTAGTCACCACCCTCAAATGGACGGCCAAACCGAGCGCACGAACCAGACCTTGGAACACTATTTGTGCTGTCTATTACACCAAACAAGCCAAAGCTGGACAGAAATGCTATGGATGGCAGAGTATGCCTACAGCAACTCAACACATTCATCAACCCAAGCAACACCCTTCTTTACTATATATGGTCGAAACCCCAGAACGTCGGTCTATGATCCGCCAGAAAAGACTGAAATGCCTGCAGTAAAGAATCTACATACCAGCATCATGAAAGCAGCCAGAGAAGCCAGCAGGAACCTACAGCAAGCCAAAGAAACACAGAAAAGAAACGCTGATCGGCATCGACGAAAAAGCCCCAGATTATCAAGTGGGAAACTCGGTCTGGCTAGCAACTAGACACATTGCTTTAAAGGGTCCCAAGAAATTTCAGCCTAGATACATCGGCCCGTATACAACAGAAAAAGTAATTAATCCAGCAGCCATGAGACTGGCTTTACCTCACCATATGCGTATACATCCCGTATTTCACGAATCACTATTAAAACCAGCACACCCAGAAACCCGAACTTCCACACCTCCCGCACCCATACAAGTGGGTGAAGAAGCACCAGAATATGAAGTAAAGAACATATTAGATTCCAAACAAGTACGAAAGACCCTGTATTATTTGATTGACTGGAAGGGGTACGGACCCCAGGAAAGATCATAGGAAACCAGCACGCATGTGCATGCCCCTTGATTGGTGCGGAAATTCCATCGGGAGCATCCTGAGAAACTAAATCCCTCATACACACCATTGGGAGGGGTCTTGAGGCAGAAGACTGTCATGGGTATCAGGCAGGTAGTTGGGGCAAGCTGGGTGGAGGCTTGACAGGCCTGGCATAGGCACACAAAGAACCCATACCAAATCCCACCTTTCCTTCCTTCCTAGTGTTTGTAGTAACTTCCTGGTTACCACTTCCTGTTGCCAAACAGGAAGTGCATAATAACTCATGAGCTCTCTAGTGTTTGGGTGTGGCTGGCTCTATAAGCCACACCGAACATTCTTCCAGTGCTTCCTGTTGCTTACTGTGAGCTGTATCAGCAACACACTTGCCGTACTCTGGATCAGCCAGCATCTGCTTACCTGCTCCGGATCATCCTGTTTCTGCTTACCTGCTCCGGATCATCCTGCTTCTGCTTACCTGCTCCGGATGATCCTGTTTCTGCTTACCTGCTCCGGATGATCCTGCTTCTGCTTACCTGCTCCGGATCATCCTGCTTCTGCTTGCCTGCTCCGGATCATCCTACTTCTGCTCATCCGCTATGGATCAGTCAGCTTCAGCTTACCTGGTTCTTACTCCACGCCGCAGCTATCTCCAGTCAAGAGGGGATTTCTACACCGGCACCTGTAAGAACAAAGTAGGACAGCATTAACACGCGCACATCAGTAATGCAGCGCACACTCACCAAATCTTCCCGTGACGCTGGGATCCAGGTTGGTTGCACGAGCGCACAAACCCCTGTAAGAAAGAAGAGAAATTATTAATTGCGCTCGCTCCAATAATGCGGACACTTAATTCACTGCACTCTCTATCTCTACGTGGTGAATACTTACAAAAGCCTCCGTGCAAACTTACCTAACCACCAAGTCTCCAGTAGCACTGAACCCGGACTTGAGGGTCTAATAACACATAATTTCTCCTGCAAGGGAGAGGAAGAGACATTACCAGGCACGCTGGAATTGAAGGCGCTGCGCAAACCTACCAGCAGCTAGCTTCTACACGCAGTGCTGCTCACCCACAAAAATACCGGCAAACAAAAACAATATGGAAAATTCTGGACACTCAACATTCTCTGTGCAACGTTCACTTGTGGGAAGGACTTTCTAGCCAGTGAAGAAACTGGCGCCTTCAACTCTTGTCCTCGCTGTGAAGGCATTAAACAGCGTTTGGCATCTGAACTCAGCCTACAAACATTGGCACAAATTACATGAGTGAATCGCACCCCTGCAAATGCAGGATGGAGTGCACACCCTACTAAAGATCAAGGTAAGCCCATAGGGGGACATCACAGCACACAGTAAAGAGATGGGAAGGGCCCAGGGGAATCGGGTGAATTCAGGTTTGAGTGTACAACTTGTATTTGACAGGTATGCCTCCAGGGGAAGTGAAGACTCAGGGTCAAGGGAGGCTCGTCCATCACTCCTGCAGAGACACAGGTGAGTGTGACAGTTAAAGGAAAGGATAGCCGAGTTGAAGCTTACTCTGAAGAAGGGATGACTGCACTGTCTTCCACTGGCACTGTATGCACTCAGAAACCAGCCTGGTTCTGACCACCATCTCACGCCGCACAGAATTGTGACGGGCAGAAGGATGCAAATGCCATTAATACCTCGAAATAGACAATGACTTCAGAATCATATTCTAGAAAAATGGGGAGAGTTTGGACAGAGCTCAACAAGAAGCTTTTTACCAAAGGGTGTTATAAGACACATGGAAAAAGAACTGTTAAGGAGACAAAAGACTCTAGAGAATGAATGAACAGAGACAGCACGGAAGAGCACACCTGATCCAGTGATGAAAGAGTCAAGCTTCAGTCCTGCAATACAATCACGTGCTGAGATAATAGCAGAATCAACATGGACGTTCATAAACAGAGCCAAATAGAGACAGGAGGACAAGGAAAGACTTACCGGACCTTATCCTACAAGAATAATAAATGTGGCCACGCCCAGATCTTTAATGGAGATACCTGAGAATCCTACAGCAAGAAGAAGCTAGACGGATGTGACCAAAGATGTGGTTTTAGCAAACTACAGAAAGACCTTAGGAAGTAGAAGAAGTACGCAAGAAGACAATAACGAATTGAACAATTGCATGGACAGCACAGCAAACTTGGGAAACAACATATGGTACCAACATATGAAAGAAGTTGGAAGACGACCTTCAGAAGAAGCATGCTTTGTTTGTGCTCTCCTACCATACAGCATGGGGATGTCAAAAATCTTCGTAGCTGTTGAAATAAATGTCAAGATAGCGCACTGCCTATCACATTTAGCAATGTGCACAACCAGAGGCCAGTTCATGGGAAGTGATGCTTCACTCAAATGGGCAACTGAAGCAACTGACCCAGATGAAGATGATTATGTCCAAGACATAAAGATGAGAAAGAATGGCAAAACAAAGAACATTGTGATCAGATATGAGAACCCTGGAGTCAAAAGAGCGGATATCAGAAGAGAAACAAACACAACGCTGAACGTCAAAGGGAAATCCACAGAGGAAGCTCGAAGATTTTAGGACAGAGATCAAATGCAAATTTGGGGAACAGTGCTTTCTCCAGAAGGATGGGAGAAAGGAGTAGTTTTCTGCAGAGCATGGATGATCATTCATGGGATACTATAAAGAAACAATTGCAAATGCACAGATGCTATGCAAACAATTATGGCCGAGACTTGCAAGACTGCTAACATGGGTCGAAGATGGAGGAGGACCCCTACAGATAGTGCCATTGTAGAATTCCAAACTGTGCTTCAGAAACAATGGTACAAGAAAAATGGGAGAAAATCAGAATTGTGGACAAATTGTCAATGCTACAGGAATGATGCATGGAACCGCAGTGATCATGGATCATTATTGGGCGTGTGGATCCAAAGCATATATCAGATTGCAGAAGAATTGGGGAGGTATATGTACATTGGTGAATGTCCATGTTCCAGCATTGGTGATCCCAAGGAGTGATCAGAATATTGACAGTTTCCCGAAAGCAGATGCTCACCTGAGGAAGAAGAGATCTGTGGAACTGATAAACAGGATGAAGAGGGAAAGCTATTTCTCTGCCAAATCGCTTGAAGCCTTTGATGCAGTCCCATATGAACATAGGAACGTAGGTTGTTCAGCTTAACCTCATCAGTGTTCATGACAATCCTGATGCCAACAATACAACCAGATTGGAGTTACTGCAGACCATCAACACAACCATAAAGGGATTTTATGCAATCAAAGAAGAGTTAAGAGCAATTTGACTAATGACGCTCCAGAACAGATATGTTCTAGACATGATCACAGCTATGCATGGAGGTGTTTGTGCAAAAATCGGAGAATCATGTTGCACATTTATACCATCATACGATGACAAAAATGGAACCTTAACAGAAGCTATTGGTATGCTGACACATTTACAGAATCAGATGATAGATGAAGTTGACAAAGTTGACGATGACAGTATGTTTGGGACACTGTTTTCATGGGTTCCACAATGGATGGCAGATGCATTCAAGTTCCTAGGAACCCTGTTGATGATGATATTGCTTGGATTCCTTATAATCAATCTAATAATCTCTCATTGCCAGAAAACTGCAAAAAAGAAGCCATAGGGATGAAAATCATGATTGATGTTGAGTCAGGATGCAAGCCCAAGGACCTGACTGACGAAGAAATAAGAGATTTTGTGAAGGCCAGCATTTAATCACCAGGAGGAACAAAGTTCCGATATCCGAGGAAACATAGAAAATATGTGGAAAAATGGATCTACTGCTATCCAAGTGGAGAATGCCAACTAATGACATGGAACAAAGATGAGCACGTAATAACAGCAGGATGCCTTCAGGGAGACAGAAAGATATGGACCCCAAAGAAACATTTCTTCAGACCTAGATGTCTAGATCCAGAGGAAGAAATAAAAGTGAATGCAAAGAAAGAAGTGAGAGTGGTCGATGAATTGCTCAGAGGGGGGAGTGAAGAGAAAGTGCCAAGTACCATCCACACTCCAGCCACCCCCTTCGAAGTGCCAGGTACGTACACGCCAAAATATGTGACGTATGATGAACAAATGAACCAGCAAAGTGCAGCAGTTGGGCTTTGCCTAGTGCCTATAAGAGTAACAGCACCTATTGAAGTACCAACACCTAAGAAAACATGGATAGTAAGGTATCCATTGAGAAAACCATATCTACAGGCAAGACAAAATGACGGTTGTCAGAGTGGAATACCCAAAGAAGCCAAGAAGATAATAAAGGAAGACAAATGGTGACATCATAAGAAATGGGACTGACGCACATATAGAAGATATAATGACCTAAGAATACTGACAAAGAGACAAAATACCATGGATAAGGGACATCCTGAGCCTAAGGTGGAGCAGTTGATGTCAAGACGCAGAAACGTATGTAATATGCACAATGAACATATTCAGTTAGTTTAACCATGTACAGATGCAAGAAACCGCAAGAAGCAAAGAAATCATTAAGCTTGATTATGATTAGTAGCAAACGATTGCGGCAAGCGCCAACATGTACATATATATATACCTCAAAAGCACTTTATAGATCAGTGTAAATCCACTACGCACATAAGCAGAATTGAACAAAGGTTACTAAAGGTCTCAAGAGGAGAGTGGTGCAGCAAACAAATCAGGAATTAAGACGGAGAGAAACTCAGCTGAAGGTAACCATGCCAAGAAGCCAAGGTCGCATCGGACTGGAAAAGGCCAACAGTGGATACAATTAAGGAGAAAAAGAACAGAGTATCCTGTTCAGAAAAGTAAAGCTAAGCCACAGATGTTAGAAGACTGGCAGAATTAAATCAAATACATGCAATTACATAAAGAAGAGGTCGATTTCACGGTGTCCTAATCATGTGACAAGGCAGACAGGAAGTGATTAGACTTTCACACCTACGCATGGAACCCTGCCATACCAATACTCCCTAAACTTTCTCAGACCAAGAAGCAGACTCGAGGCCAAACTACAAAGAAGTAATTGACACATGACCACTGAGGTGATGATTGATTGTAACATAAGTGTAGGGAAGCTGGGGTGCAGACAAACTCCCTGCACCTGGCTGGTAGTTCTGCATGCTGCTAGACATAAGTGGAAAAGTATGAGTGGGGTTGATGCCAACCCAATCATAGTGGACTGTGTAAAATAGGGCCCTATAGTGAGTAGAACCAATGGGACGTTGTACATTTAGTGACGTTTAAAGTGGCCAATTTGAAGAAAGGGCTTAGTTGCCCCACCTGACATTGATTATCCAGTCCCCTCTCCCTGTTACCAAATACAGTTATAGTACCTATGTTAAAGTTATCTTCCTATAACCAATCACTTTGCACGTTAGGTTTTTAGGATTGTGCTTCAGTGATGATGAGTTTTTGATATAAATACTGTGTTTTTTCTGAAATTAAGTGGAGTTGAAGCGAGAAGGAAGATCGAGCGGTTGCTGATGTTCATTGTACTCCCTGTTTTTTGTGCTTGTCATTAAACGGACTAGCTTTGCCAAACTATTGAGTTGTCACAGTTATTTGATGCAAGAATACGAATCTGCATCCCCATCTATCTCGAGAGTGCTGCCAGTGGAGTAACTTTGCTGAAAATGTTGGGGGGGGACATGACATCTGAAGAAAAGGTGCCCCAGCCAATCTATCTCGATGGTGCTCCTACTCATCTTAAAGGGCTGTTTGGAGACGGCCTGTTAAATGGACCGGCTGGGGTACATCCAGTCACTTCCACTAGTAATAAGCAGCTCAATATCACACTATAATACACTCCAGTACCAAACCAATAAGTTTCTGAACAAGTTAGGCTCACCTGAAGTGGCAGCAAAATGGCACTTCAGTAACTTTCAAAAAGGGGTAAAAAGACAAAGGTTATAAGAATTAAACACAAATACTTTATCAGGCAGGGCAAACAGTTTCAGTCACTACAAGAGGCAATTCAATTCAATAGTCCTGGAACAAATTCAATGTATCAGTGTCTTGGATGGTATAGCACAGCTCTGGTAATAAACGGTTAAGTCTTTGCCAATGTTCTTAGTAGTAATTTGCACAAAAAAGAGTTATATGTTGGATTAGGAGCGAACAAGACTCCAAAGTTGGGAAAGTTTCACAAACTTTCACTGCGACAGACATGATTTCTCAACCGCGTTTGCACTGTATCTTTGGATGAAGAAAAGCTGTAGCTGAGGCAAATGTTCCTGGCAGTTCCTGCAGATCTCTCTGTTCCTCGGCCTCAGTCGTGGGGACAAGAGGGAGGGCGTTGGGAGGTTTCTCCACTGCACGGGGAAGGATCCACAAGCTTAGCAAAACATCAGTTTAAATTGCGAGTGCCTTAAAGTCACAAACTGGTATTCTTCTCACCTGCTATCTGGTTTACAACAGCACTCTGAAGACAATGCGACCAGTATGGAAATGGTTTCCACGTGGCTTGCGAGTTGGTTGTTCCCACCAGCTCAAGGGAAGAAGTCATCCTTGAAGGGGCTTCTCTGTCGAGGGAGTTTCAGGCTATTCAGACCTGCAGCTGGGCTTCACCGGGCAAGCCAACGGTGCAGAAGTTGCAGCAGTCATCTTCATTCAGCTCGTCTTCGATTCTTTCATTCCAGTGGTCAACTCTGCCTTCCAAGTCCCAGAGACCTGCTTTTAAACAGTTTTATCCCATTCCTTCCAGCCTAGCTTTCACTTACACAGCAGGGTGGCTGTCCTTGCCAGACAGTAAGCCAGCCAATCATGCCAGAGTGCATTCAGGTCTCCTAGGAGACTAAGCACAGGGAGTTTTGGGCACCTCCCTCAAATCCTGTCCACCCCAGACACTCAGGCGTTAGAGGGGGACCTCAGTACTGAATCCCACCAAAGGCAAACAAACAAAGGGACCAAACCTGGATTGGGGCGCAGAGACAAACACTAGAAAGACCTTTCCAAAAAGAAATGCCAAAAAAAGTCGATTGGAACCTGTTTTAACAGAGGGGGTCAGACTCCATCTTGAAAAACATGGCTCAGGTGAATTTCAGCCACAGGAGTGTTTAAACGGTTCGCGGTTGGCAAAATCATGGTAATACCACTGCCACCAGCCATTCTGAGAGGAAAGGGTAGCTTTTGAGGGCTACATGAGTTTTCTAGGCATAGGGAATACTTGGTATTCCCTCCAGCACTCTGCTGTATGGCAGTGTATGCTGGTTCTAGCAATGTAAAAAGACTGCTAGTCCCTGAAGACCCTCACGTATGGAAATAAGGCACAATCACCATACACCCAGTGATACGACAGACACAAGGATCGATTTGCAAGTACTTGGGTTTATTGCAAAGCAAATGTTCTCAGTCGGCCGACTGGGTCTAACATCTCACAACATGTGATCACCCAGACCTCGTGAGACGCAAGAGAGTGAACAATTCTACAACAGTATCATATATATGAAAAGACAATCATACAATCTCTTTGTGACACATCAAAACCGCCCATAATGTATCTTCTTGAGCTAGGGTTCGATAATTGACAATTATGACAAATATGACACATAATGACACGTTTCTGTCTTAATCTATATTACTTGGTTTAGCAACAGTTGCAATTTGCAGTAAGCAGACGTAGTTCTTTATTAAGAAGAACACAAAGCATGTGTTTAGCGCGGATGCTGTGTTCGTAGGAGAGACACATTTCAAAGCATGCTATCTTCTGGTTTCTATTTGTGAACTAGGGGTCAGCCTGATCTAAAGAGGGGCCCAAAAGGGGGGCTGCTAAGAAAGTATAATTCATGCTTTAACGGCCTGTTTCTACAGTTTCACTGAGACTGGCTTGCACCTGGCTTGGTGATTCAATGCCTCTCTGCTCACATTCAAGGACTTGTGAGGGAGGAAAACAATGTATTTCTGTACTGTTTGTCATTTCTGTCTGGGCCGGTCTCTCAACATGTAACTTGTGGCCTCGCTCCGTGCATGAGTAGAATGGAATAAAATACATTTTGCAAAGCGTTTGAACACAAAGGCAAAGAGAGCAAATGGCGGACCTTACACAAAATGGACGCTCTATGGTTATGCTGACGATTCTTTATTGGCAATGTAGGGCATATGATGCAATTGGTTTTCGGCCAACACAATATACCATCTATGCTTTGGTAGGGTAATTTCTGGACTCACAAGACTAGCAAAGTCAATTTAACTTTACATTCACTGGGAGACAGTATTCAGTCCCAGAGATGGTATTTAAGTCTTGGGAAGTCTGAAAGACATCCCTGTGCCACTGCACTGAGGGTGCTGTGTTACACACAAGAAAAAGAGGATGCATATGGAGTTGTCTAAAACTCCATATCCAAAGAACACAAAAGTAAAACACACATCAAAATACATGAAAGAATGGGAAACACAACCATGTTGGCCTTCTGGTCATGCCAATGCTTCACCAGAGCCTGTTCAGCTTTTAAGTTATCTGATGCTTCTGCCATCCTGTGTGACATTCTCATCAGGAGACCTATCACATAGTCAGTGGGCCTCATTCCGAGCATGGCGGTAAGGGATAGCGGCCACCGCTAACGAGAGCGGTGGCGGTAATCCCTTACCGCCATACTCCGAGTTCCCTTTGCGCCATGGTGGTTTTAACACCTGCTTTTAGCAGGTGTTAAAAACCATGGCGCTAAGGGACCTTGATGTTAATTACGCCACCGTAATTTACGGTGGCGTAATTGACGCCTTCCCCACTCCCATTATGCCCTATGGGGCAAGAATGGGAATGGGGAAGGGTAAATGGGGATTGGGGAATTACCGCCCCGCCAACCTTGGAATGGGGCGGTAATTCCGCCATCCACCAAGGCGCTGCCGGTCCGGGTACGGCGTCAACCAAGGCGTTAATAGCGCCATTGGTTAGCGCCGTACTCGGAATGAGGCCCAGTGACTCTCACTGGCTTAGGGGAAGGAGCACTCTCCAACCCCTCCTTAATTAGAGCCAAGGGACCTCTAACTGGATGGCCATAGAGAAGCTCAAAATGACTAAATTCAACTCACTCCTGAGGGACTTCTCTATAAGCAAACAGAAGGCATGGCAGTAGAAGGTCCTACTTGCTTCTAAGGGGTTCCTCTAAAGTACCTATCATGCTCTTCATAGTACGGTTAAACCTCTCTACCAAGCCAATTGGCTGGGGATGGTAGGCAGTTGAGAACTTTTTTCCACATGACCTGCATGTAGTGGGACATAAAATCGGATCCCCTGTCAGAGATAACTTCCTTAGGAAAACCTACCCTGGTAATAATGCCAAGTAGGGCCTTAGCAACAGCCTGAGCTGTAGCAGTCCTCATAGGTATTGCTTCAGGGTATCTAGTAGCATGGTCTACTAAAACCAGGATAAACCTGTTGCCTGAAGAGGTTGGAGGGTCTAAGGGACCAACAATGTTGATTCCTACCCTCTCAAAAGGGACTCCCACCACTGGGAGAGACACTAAGGGTGCCACATTCTTGGCTCCACTCTTGCCAGATGTATGACAAGTGTGACAGCTCCTACAGAATTTATCAACATCAGACCCCAATTTAGGCCAGTAGCAATAAAGAGAACACCTTTCCTTAGTCTTCTTGAAACTCAAGTGACCAGCCAAAGGAATCTCGTGGGCTATCTGTAGGAACTGATGTCTTGTCTCTAGAGGCACTACAAGTCTCCTGTAGTCCCCGGGATAGACTCAGTTGGTTCGCTATAGAAGAGGCCATCTTCCCAGTATAACCTATGTTTCCCTGGCTCTTGCCCTTCCAGCTGGGAAGCTGCCTGTTGGTGAAGGCCTTCAAGAGTAGGACACTCTCTTTGACCTCTGCTGAAGTCTGCCCTACAGGGGCCACCTTCTGCTAATAAATACTGCAGCTCAGGATGGTCTTTAGGATCCAGATCTCCAACAGGGGGAAGGTCTTCTTCCAGCTATGAATCTTCAGCAACTGATTCAAACAATCCTGGTTGTTCCTCTCACTCAGCTTCAGCTGGTGGAGGAGTGACAGGTGTGACTTAGGACAGTCCTCTCGGGGATGTCCTTGTAGGTAGCACAGGAGTGCTGGCTGGTTCCTTGAGGTTTTAGGTTTCCCCTGTTCCCCCCTATTCTTGGAAATGGCAGCCAGTAAGTCCTATGGACTGGGGGTTATAGTTTCCTCTATAATTTCCCCTAAAGGGTCTTTTAAGGTACTCTCTCTGGCCTTCCTTGTCTGCTCCTGTTTCCTTTTGCTGGGAGGCCTGGGGGTGCTTGATACAACTCCAAGAGTGTTTAAGTCATTCCCCAACAGGACTCTCCCGGGTACTTCACTCTGCATACTAACAGGTATCTTGACAGTCATGTCATTCCACTGGATGAGAGCTGGTAACTGTGTAAGCATTTGGAAAGGGTCTCCAGTAAGCCTAGTGAGGTATTTGGGTGCCTTAGCAACATCATCAACCTTGAAAAAAGATTCATCCACTACAGTAATGCTGGCCTCAGTGTCTCTGATGGCAGGGGTCTCCTGACCATTCACAAGTACACTGTCTTTGTAATATTCTTTGGTATTGTCTGGGATGGAATTATAAACATCTAAGTTCTGTTGTTCCCACAGACCCAGGGACACTAAAGAAACACTCGCTGGGACTTTTATGGGTTCCTTGGCCAGTAGGTGAAAGTTTCCACTTGCCATTTCTACTTCTTCCTCTGGGGAGAAGGGTAAGGAGACAATGTGGATCCCTGAAGGTTTACCCTTACTTCGGGATCCCCTTTCACATGGTCAGTTGACCCACAAGCAAAACATTTTCCAAAGGTTTTGATAAATGGGGGTTTGGTCTGACCTCCCTCTGGTTTAGGATCAGAGGTTTCACCAGCCTGATTCGGTTTGCCAGGTGGCTTACCCTTCTTATGTTTGTGGCCCTCTTTTGGATTGGAGGTATTGGAATTCTCTTTGTTATCTTTCTTGTGCAGTTTTCCCTCATCCTTCTTCTGAGTAGCCCCAGAATCCTTGTGAGTAGTCCTGTTGGCAGCCCACAAGTGAGCAGCCTTTGCTAACTTATTTTGACCAATTTCCTTGGCCAAGTGTGTCTGAGCTCAGGAGAGCAGGCATCATATATAGACTTTAACATGAACAGATTTCTCTTACCTTCATAAGTGTTAACTCTGTAACCCTTAACCCAATCATCTAAGTTCTTCAAACATTCACACACCCAGGAAGCCCAAGGGGTAGCATCATGCTTTATGAGGGTTCTAAACCTCTTAAGATACTGGGAAGGAGTTTTCCCAAACCTAGCTATCAAAGCTAGTTTCACATTTTCATAATCCATCCTGTCTATTTCCCCCGCCTCCATTACAGCATCAGTTGCAAACAGGGGCAGCTTACACAAAAGCCAAGGAATCAGCTGATTCCCTGTAATTTCCTGAATCCCATAGTTATACTCAAAAGCAGCCAACCAATCCAAAATATCAAGCTTAACCTCATACATACTTAATGCATCTTTGGGCATGCTAGGCCTCTTAGGACTGGAAGACCTAGAAGACTCTGGGAGAGAACCATTCTCAGGAGACAATTTCTTTATTTCAAGAGCATGTTGTAATTCCATTTCCCTTAGTTTACGTTCTTGATGTTTACTTTCAGTTTGTGCTTGGAGCCTTTTGAAATCTAACTCAAGTCTCATCTTTTCAAGAGAGACACACTCTGGACTCATTATTGGACTTGGTAGGGTCCCTGTGGCTAAAGGTTGAGGCCTAAGAGCTGGTAGAGGTGCAATAGGGCCTACATCTTGAGACTCCTCTGCCTCTTCTAACTCATCAATAAACTTTGAGTTGGACACTGAAACATTATCATCCTCATCATAATTTTCCACATTTTCTACAGATGTAGGTATAGCAGACCTATTTCTTAGACTTTGACATTCCAACAATCTTTCTATCAATTCATTATTTTTGCCTTTAACAGTGAGGTTCCTACTTTTACACATTTCCTTATGTTGATCAACTGTTAAAATGACTAGGGCCTCCTGTCTGTAGATATCCATATCAGGCATGATAAAACAATTGCTTTTCTAGTGGTGCTTAGCTTTGTGAAGGTTATTTGAACAACACTAAGAGCAGCACTCTCAATGTAACATCTATACTTTATCCTCACCACTTGCCACCAGTGTTAGGCAGAATTAAATGAAGTACCCTTTGGGAACACTACACACAATTAATCCTACAGGTGTAAGCACAATCTCACTTTTGGTATAAGTCTGTACTACACTGTTTTGTGGTAGCAGGGCTGAGCAGCCAGGCTTATCTCAAGAGGGTTGTGTGCAGTACAAGGTGTTACACAAAGGACTTGCAATCACAGTGGTTCAAACAAACACTTACTTCAGGTTTCTTGGTAAACCAATATCAATTTATTTAAACATTTAGTTAGAAAACATTCCACTAGTAATAAGCAGCTCAATATCACACTATAATACACTCCAGTACCAAACCAATACGTTTCTGAACAAGTTAGGCTCCCCTGAAGTGGGGGCAAAATGGCACTTCAGAAACTTTCAAAAAGGGGTAAAAAGACAAAGGTTATAAGAATTAAACACAAATACTTTCTCAGGCAGGGAAAATAGTTTCAGTCACTACAAGAGGCAATTCAATTCAATAGGCCTGGGCCAAAGTCAATGGGCCTCATTACACAGTAGGAGGTAGCGCCATGGCTACCCCCTTACCGCCTTCTGGGTCCGGGTGGGTGGTATGGGGACTTACCGGGTCATTCCGACCCTGGAGGACCCGGTAAGTCCCCATGCCAATTACCATTCCCCATTCCCATTCGAGCCCCCATAGGGCTCAATGGGAATGGGGAAGGAGCTAATAACGGTACCGCTATTAGCGGTACCGTTATTAGCTCAGAAGTACCCCAGCGGGTCACGTCCTTAACATGTGGTCTGACCACACGTTAAGGACGGGACCCGCTGAGCGACCTCATAGTAGGGTGGTAAGGGATTACCGGCACCGGTGCCCTTAGCGTTGCCAGTAATCCCTTACCGCCTACCGTGTAATGAGGCCCCATGGATCAGTTTCTTGGATAGGATAGCACAGTTCTGGTAGTAAACGGTTAAGTCTTTGCCAATGTTCTTAGAAGTAGTGTGCAAGAAAAAGAGTTATATATCAGATTAGGAGCGAACAAGACACCAAAGTTGGGAAAGTTTCACAAACTTTCACTGCGGCAGAGAGGATTTCTCAACCGCGTTTGCAGAGTACCTTTGTATGAAGAAAAGCTGTAGCTGAGG